>NW_020173728.1:935584-1064229 GCF_003031525.2 Neophocaena asiaeorientalis asiaeorientalis | reverse complement strand
CACCCCCACCACCTCCGGCCCCAACCCTTCCTTTCTCTCCAACAAGAGTGAAGTTGAAAATGGACTTCAGCTTCAGCCAGTACCTTTGGCAGTCTGAGCAGGGGAGGGTTTCCGACCTTAATTTCTTTCCCAGCCTCCAGTGTGAGGGAAATTCGGCTTTGGCTTGGAGACACACTATTAGTGCAAGCCCGTCCGAGAGAGACGGACGTGCGGTCAGGACAGATGGCTGGGAGATTTTGAACTTCAATTTCTGCATCTAGAACGTGGGGTCAATAAACCCTTGCTCCCAGGTTTCCTGTGAGAATTAAGTGATGTGACACATGGAAAGTGCCTGCACACGGGCGATACGTAGATCAGCCGTGTCCAACAGAACTTTCTGCGACGCTAAAAGTGTGCCATGTTCTGGGCTGCCCAATAGAGCAGCCTCCAGCCGCGTGTGTCCAGCGGGCACTTGAAATGTGACTAGCGCTAATAAGGAAACACTCCTTCCCGTATTTAATTTTAAATAAGTTAGATGTAAGGAGGCGCATGTGGCCAGCGGTGGCTGAACTGGATGGTGCAGGTCTGGACAACGTGGCCAATGTTGATGATCATATGGGTTTTGTTTCCTCAAGTTGGAGCCTCAGGTTTCATGCTCAGGGGGCTGTTGGCATATTTGGAACTCTTGGCTCTTGGGTGGGGTCGGAAGCTAAACTTTTCCATGACAAGTGAAGCCCTGGTCAGGTCTCTGTGCATGTGGCCACCTGTGATCAGGTCAGCTTTGAGACTGGCTGTTCTCTGGTTCCACCTGCTCCCGCCCAGGTAAGACGAGTGGCCAGGGAGAAATGGGCATTCTATAGATAAGACCTAAACCTTCTTTCCTCTTGGACTGGCCAGCTTCTGTGCTCTGTGACTGTTGTTTCCATTTTGAATGCTCTTATGACCCAGAATTGATGGTCCTGGGACTGACTGAGTGTTCGGAATCGTCCTCTACTTGCAATGGCCGCAAGGTCTCAGAACGATATTACAAATAATAAGTTAGAAATGGATGCGTTTTTTGAGGTTCAAGGATAGTCAGAATTTCTTTGGATTTGAGAAAGTTACCCAGGAAGATAGTCATAAAGAGTATCCCATCTTGTATAAAGGACTTTATTTGAAGGCTGTCAGCCAAGGTCATGGCTGGCTGGTGGATCCCACGGGACTTAACACATAAAATTAACCTCCTCACAAAAGAAATGTGACAGGTTGGTGTCATTGGAGACTGACCTGTGCTTGGAACTGTCTTCCTCTTTGCATATCATGCATATCTGAAAATTTCCTTAAATTTTGGCAAAGGGAATGAATAAGGGGAATTATTAGTTCTCTTCTACTCCTTTATTTCTATATTCTAATCTTCTAGATGAATTAAGTGGCACAAACATATTAGCATCTAACTGACCCAATGAGTCCTCCCAAAGTGCACAGGGTGTATACGTGGGGCTCCTGTCTCGAAGTCATTGTAAAAGCATCCTTGCTTCATGCAAACTCTACTCTCCAGAATACATAATATACCCAAGGTTGCAGGACACAATGCAGTTGGACATTTAAGTAATTAGATGCTGAGAAGCACTCTTGTTGGCCAATGTTGGTATAATAATCAATCTACTTGGGACAGAGGTCGAACAACTTGGGAGAAGAAGCAGAAATATAGCTGGAAGAGAGAAGAAGGAAGGAAAAGAAAGATGGAGATGCAAGACGAGAACACGGGGGGAGTAGAGACAGTGATGGAGGGGTGAATAACTGGGTGGGCTCCAGCTTCTCCCAACCAGCGAAGAGGGGCCCATCAGCGAACAATGAGTAATCTTTATACAGGAACCAACATTCTTTCTTTTGGCTTGGCCATCCAAAAGAGCAAGAAGGCGGGGGAGGTGACAGGGTGCTACGAAAGCCTCGTAGGACATGGGAAAGTGACCAAGGGCATGGGCAAATCCCCCCAGGGCTCCAACTCTATTGCACTACGTTCCTTAAGTGATGACAAGAGATGCTCAGTGAATGTTTGCACTGATAATACTATTTTGGGCTCGTGTTCATTTTCATCCAAGCGTTATTCTTGTCACATCCCTATTTGTCATTTATAAAGATTACCTCAATTATTTATTTTATCTTTTTGATTCATCTCTTCTCTATTTCCCTCCCCCACCCCACCTCTACCCACCAGTGCTTCCTGGGATCACCTCTCAAAATAAACTGCTTGCACCCAAATCTTTGACCTAGAGCATTTATTTTTGAAAACTCTAAAATACAGCATCATATATTTACTTATATTTGAAAGAACTATGATTTAGAGTAAGTATAACCTTTGCCATTTAGAGTTTTCTTTTTTGCAAACTTCCCCTTTTTGCCACTCTTAGTATGTGGGTTTTTAAAAAAAGTTAAGATAACTATTTCTCATCACAAAATCAATGCATATTCATTATTAAAAAAATTAGCAAAACTGGGAATTCCCTGGAGGTCCAGTGTTTAGGACTCATCACTTTCACTGTGGTGGCCCAGGTTCAATCCCTGGTCAGGGAACTAAGATCTCGCAAGCTGCACGGAGAGACTAAAAAAAAAAAAAAATTTTTTTTTTTAGCAAAATAGATAAAGAAGAAATAGACTGCTAATGCTAGAAACCAGGCTGAAATATTTATCTTTCCATTCTTTCTTTCTTTTTTTTTTTGTCACGTTGTGATTTTTTAGAAACAATCTCTCCCATCCCACAGGCTCTTATACTTTGCCCTTGACATTCTTCTCATTAAGAGGTGGGGTCAGGTGGGGTCTGTGTCCTTTCCCCTTGAAAGTGGGCAGAACTCCGTGTCTTCCTTGACCAACAGATACAGAGGAAGTTGTGCTACATGACTTCGAGAGGAGGTTATAACAATGTCATGCATTTGTGTCTTGTTTTCTTGGGACACTCATTCAGGAAACCCGGCTGCCATGCTGTGAGGAAGCTCAAGTTAGCCACACAGACAGACCACCTGTGGAGGTGCTTTGACTGGCAGCTCCAGCCGAGGCCCCAACAGGTAGCCAGATGTTAAGATGCTTCTATATGATTCTAGCTCCCAGATGTCAAGACACTCCCAGCCTTTGTGTCTTCTTAGCTAAGGAGCCAGACACTGAGGAGCAGAAAAAAGTCATTTATTACTATATGTTTTTCAGACTTAAGGCCCATAGAATTCATGAGCATAATAAAATGGTGGTTTTATGCCAGTACATTCTGGGTGCATTGCCAGGCAGCCAACATCCTTTCTATTCTTCAGTCTTTGTATTCTGATTGACTGAGGTAGCTACTGTCAACCCTATTGGTCTGAGCTTTTTGAGCTGGATTGTCTCATTCGTCTTTGCACTATGCCTTTGGCTCAGGTGACGACTCTGATCCAATCAGTAAACAGCCATAGACAATTTAGACGCTGAAAAAAAGTGTGGGTAAGGACATTTCCTCTAGACAAGAACATTGGTAGACTCACACACCCTCATGCACAGGTACTTAAAAATAAAAATATAAACACAATTAGAAATATCCCAATGCATGGGATGAATTATATCCCATATAGAGAGCAGTAGGTAGTTATCATACAGAGACTATTCTGTTATCATTTAAAAATATGATAGAAATATGTAAACTATGAAAACTTTTATCTACATAAAAAGAAACCCAAAGCACGATGTCATGGATTTCTTCTGTTTGTCACAGCACGACTCACAGTGTTGGAAATGAAATAAGCCCTTCCTGCTTGGTTGGTATTTTCCATCTTCAGAAAACCCAAGGATGGTTTGAATACCTAACCTAAAATTTGTGGGTGGACTTTTGTCCTTTGTTAATAGGTTTGAATTTACATACAGGGTCATAACTTGTGCTAACTTAAAATGTTTTTACTATGGCAGCAAGGCTATATTACATCATTAAAGAAAATGGGGAATCTAACCAAATCACTGAGGCATTTCCCCCTTTATCTTGGTACTTTTCATAATTTCTCAGCTCAAGAAGATTATATTACTCAAATTCCTCCAGAGATATGTTATATCCTGGAAGAGAACATCCACTTTTCCTGCTTCATAACTGATGTCCGTCCCTAGATCCAGTAACTCCCAGATTTCAGCATCTCAGCATTTCCGACACCACTGTGGCTTTATTCCCGGAGCCCCATCCAATTATCCAGCCCTGTCCTCTCACTCCAGCTGAAGCTCAGTAACTCTGGGTGCTGCTGCCCATCAGTCATAACAAGTGCCTGTGTCCAGGCTTGGGAGAGCACTGGGTTTTCCAACCGCAACGTGAAAAGATGCCTTGGAGACCAGGTGGTGGGAAAAGTGAGCTAATACGCGTTCTGCCTCTGAAGAGGTAGGTTGTAAACCAAATCAGGACTCAGAGCAAAATGAATCGGGTGTCTTCGTCCAAGTAAACACTGAACATTTATCCACAACATGAAACCACCATACAATTCAAAAACATTGGCCGACCCAGGAGGGTCTCCAAGCCAGCAAGGAGGTGGCAGAGCTGAGCTGTGCAGACGCTTCTCCCACATGGCTGGCGCACAGCGTCTCTCCCCGTCTTGTTTGTAGGAGTCCCACATTTGCAAAAACAAAACTGAATCAGAGGCGACAGTCTATCTGGTCCTGCCAGCTCAGATCTGCTCATTAATCACTGACTAGCCCCGTTCCTTAGCTAAAGCATCATCGCTGGCTCCACATTAGCTGACCTTCTCCCCTGCCTCTAAAGAGTGACACATTAATTTTTACTACTAACTCTGTGTTTCAGAACTCTTTGGGGACTGGGAAACCCAGCAGGCAAATCTCAGGCCCTAGAAAGCAGTTAAACTGAATTGCAAATAAAAGGCTTAGAAAGTCCTTAAAATCACAACCTTGGCAAGAATCTCCTGTAGGGAAAATTAACTTTCTTCTCTCATCTGAGTTAACAGAGTTGGGAAAAATCAGTCTTTTCGTTGGACAAACCTGCACTACCATTTCCATAGGTGAGCTGCATTTTGAAGTTGGAAAATGTTTATTTTTGGCTCCCTCCAATGTTTTTAACTTGATTTGGGCAACCAAACCTCTTGGCATTTTCCTCTTTGTATCTGAAACTAGCAGTATTCCCGAGAGATGTTTGTCAATCATTTACGTATTAGTGAGAATTTCCGTCAGCCTCCACTTAAATACGTTTACCGAGATAAATATTTATTGAGAACCTACCTTGTGCAAGACACAAAGACGAGTAGGGCACAGCTCTCCTGACCTCTAAGTACAGACAATTAAGAAGGCGAAACAGACACGAGGCAGAAATAAGATACGATGGAGTCGAAAGGAAGAAGCACCATATAGGGAGTTTTGGAGGATGGAAAAGAGGTGGCGTTTGAATTGAGCTTCTAAAGAGGAGAAGGCTTTCAACAGACATGAGTGGGTGAGTGAGGAGATGGGCAGTGCCGGCCAGGGGATGGCACATGCTGTTAAAGTCGGTGAACAGGCAGGGCGTGTGCATGAGGACCTGAAGGGGCTTGGGTGTGGGTGGCATGCATGGCAGACCAAGCGCTGTGATGGACTATGGGTGGGAAGGAATCTAGGCCCAGTCATGGGGGAGTCTCAAAGGCCATAATGAGATGTGAGAGTACAGGCAATTGGAGCCATCACAGATTTGGAGCGGTGAGGTCTCACTTACAGAAAATATGGCATTGGTGGCCTGCGGGCAGATGACAAGCTGCTTCTAGCAGCTGAAGTGTCAACTAGGCTGAGATGATGGAAATTAAAAGAGAGAAGAAAATTGGGAGGCATTTGACACTTAGGCTCTATCGAACCATAGCCAGTGTGGGTGCTCAGAACAAGGTGGGCAGAGGAGCTGAAAATGACCTCAAGGTTTTCACCTGGTGGTTTTATTTCTAAGTGTGAGATGACAGTTAAAGAAATTCCAGGCATCGTCTGTAGGTGGGAGTAAAAATAAAAGGATTTACAAACAGAAAAAGAAAACAAATGAATCTTAATCCCCTTACTTTCTTTTCTTCTGGTGTTCTTCATTCTTTACACATAAACTGGAACTATTTTGAATTTTAAATTTTATCTGATAAAAGTTTAACACAGAGCACTTACCAACGGCTACTAGTCCAACATACGTTTCTGCCTAGAGAAGATTCGGCAGTTTTCCGGAGGAGGATAGGCCGCACAACCCTCTGTGTGTGTGAGCACCCCTGTGTTGACTCTGGAGCTCAAGGTGTTGGTGGCCAGGTGCCCGCCCTCCTGCCGAGGCTGCCAGGAAAGAGAGTGGTGTGGATGCTGGCAAATGAGGCCAGAAACCAGCATCACTCAGCCCAATTTTTGTTAACTTCAGGACCCCCCAAAATAAGTTAAAAGGTTTTAGTGATGAGAGGAAATTGGAACTCAGTCCCTTTTTTATTGTAAAATGAAACAAGCACAGCTCTTTATAAGTGAAGTCATCTAACCATTGATTGTGGTTCTGTGTAGTGTGTTAGGTGGGCTATAGTGGAAGGAATGTGGATTTCTGAGTATCCCCATTTATTCCATAAACTGGGCTTCTCTGAACCTCAGTCTCTTCATCAGTGCTATGACCTGAATGTTTGTGTCCCTCCAAAATTCATACGTTGCAACCTAATGTCCAAAATGATGGTGTCAGGAGGTAGGCCTTTGGGAGGTGATTAGGTCATGAGGGTGGAGCCCTCATGAATGGGATTAGTGTCCTTATAAATGAGGTCCCAGAAAGCTAGCTCGTCCTTTCCACCATGTGAAGATAAAAGAAGTCTGAAACATGGAAGGCCCCCCCCAACCATGCTGACACCCTGATCTTGGACTTCCAGGCTCCAGAACAAAGAGACATACGTTTCTGCTGCTTCTAAGCCACCCAGTCCCTGGTATTTTGTTGTAGCTGCCCTAGTGGACTAAGACAATCAGGAAACTGTGGCTGATAATGTTCACCTTCACCTTGTCAGCTGGACCTGCTGAGCTAACACAAGAGCAATAAGTCACCCGGCACTTAGTCAACTCTAGTCATTTAATAAGAGTGAAATAGGCCAGTGTCTGGATGCTTGGACTGTAACTGTGAACTCAGTCTTGCCCTCACAGTCCCAGTGTTAACAAGGAGACAGAGAAGCAGCACATGGATTCTTGCAGCAGGGACGTGGCTGCACTTAGACCAGGGCCGGAGGGCCCTGCCTGTGTTCTGAGCTTTAGAAACCCCACCCTGGCCTCCTCCATCTGCTCCCCTCCCCTCAGCTGGGGGGTCTGAGGGCCAAAAACCCCGGCCCGGCCTGCTCAGAGCTGATGCCCTATTGTAGACCTGCTCTGGGTTCAGGGTCTGGCAAGTCCCTGCTCAGTGGTCCCTACTCGCGGTCAGGCCTCCTGGGGGTCTTTCCTTCTGGGAGGTTGCACCCCTGGGGTACATACTGTGGACCTGGCTGGGGCCAGGGTGGTGTTTGCAGTCCGTGTGGATGGAGTTGGGGAGTGCAGGCCGGGTGTTCCTGCTTGAGTGTGAGACCCTGGTAGTTCAGGGTGGGGTCAGGGGTGAGAAGGGACGGGGTGGGCAGGGCCTGGCTCTTCCTGCCGGGCACTCTTCAGCTGGACTCTGAAGGGACAAGAAGTCCAAACTCAGTTGTGGTCTCCTGAGCAGTACGCAGTGTAGATGGAGGAGAGACACCTTGCTATGCCGGCTTCCTTCCCTGGTGGCGTCATCGTGGGCACATTTACACCCCTGGGAGGGGGGCCCTGGGCCGCAGCGTGTTTGGGACGAGCTTGCAGACCGTGTCCCTCAGGCACTTTTGCCCAGCTATGCATGTCCTCGTCGTGTCCTTA
Source organism: Neophocaena asiaeorientalis asiaeorientalis (assembly GCF_003031525.2). NCBI lineage: Eukaryota > Metazoa > Chordata > Mammalia > Artiodactyla > Phocoenidae > Neophocaena > Neophocaena asiaeorientalis. The sequence continues at coordinate 1,056,444 of NW_020173728.1, read as the reverse complement.
GCTGCATCCTGGGCTGCGCTTTGCTCTGCCCTTTGCTCCTGGCGCCCCTCACCTGGACTGTCTTTACAGTGTTCACTCACCTATCCCCCACGTCAGAAGTCACTTCTCTGTGAATCCTTCCATATTTCCACAGGTAGGGTGCCTTCGCTTGGTCCCCTGAGCACGTCCTGCATGCAGAGGGGATTGGCCCTGCGTCAGTGGGGTTCTCCCACGTGGAGGGTTGGCGATGAACCCCAGCTCACGCTGCTCCTTCAGGAGCCTGAGATTCAGCAGCGGGAGTTCTGGAGAGAAGCTCTCCAGGCTGGAACGCTGGTTCTGATTGCTGTGCTTCTCGACCAGGAAGAGGAAGGGGCAAAGTGTGTCCTCCAGCTAATGTTCTAGAAGCTCCTGAATGTGCCATCTCCTGGGCTGGAGCTCACCCCTCTGCCCACACCCAGCTGTGTGTGAGGCATCTAATTCCAGGAGCCCATGTGCCCTGCCAGACCCAGGGGTCCCACGGAAGAAGGGGGGATAAATTGGGGACGAGATTAAGAGTCTCTAAGGGATTCAAAATTCCGTATTCAACTTAAAATAGGGACATACATCTGAGTAAGTTTAAAATATGACATAATCTATTGAATGAGGCAAAGAAATATGAATGGTATATTATTCAATACATATTAAAATGAATAGTTTTTAAACATTCAGAAAATAGTGATGTATCTATTTCAACTTCTATTATTCCATGGGTACTTTTCAGGCAGGCATTGGGTCTGTTTCCCTAAACCTGCCCCATGCTTCCAGCTCCCTGTGCCTTTGCTCACATTTACAGATGCCCGGGGTGGTCCTCTCCACCCCCATCCCTCTGGTACAATCCTTCTAAACATAGCTCATAAATACCCATGAGCTCCCACCTTACCAGAAGCTCCCTGTTTGCTCTCTCCCTCCAACTCTGAGCTCCCACTTGATTTTTTCCCCCTTATGGAGATTTCCTCTGCACTGTAGTGGTTCATGGTCCCACCTGTTCCCTCACCAAACTATGCAACATTTGAAAGCAGGACCGCCATGTTGCTTTCCTCTGTGTACACTTGGGTAGACGATTTGGTGGTCCCCAGAATGAGGACTGGTGCCTCTGGGGCTTAGAGGGCTGACCAGTCACTGAGTCTCCCGGGCCTGATGCTTCCAAACCCACATTCAGATGGTTAGTGCTCTTCTGGGCTCTGAGGCTGGTCCCCTCCTTCAAGCGGTCACTTCCGTTTCGTGAAGCCTCCAGCCTAGCTGATCCCCCATGGGTCTGGGACCAAGGTCTCCTGAGAGTTTCCTGATCATGGCCACATGTGTGTCTGATGTGTGGGCAGCAGAAGTTGGACTTTACACCTTCCAGACCAAAAGGGAGGTGCTGGTTCTCCTGCAGTACACCTCGTTACTGAGTGTGGCCGGGGGCTCCCTACTTTGGTCCATTTCCTTGGTCTTGCTGAAATGAAGCTGAGTGATTTTTTTAATGAGGGGAGGCGGGTTCCCTTTTTATCCTTTCTCACTTTTTTTTGTGTGCCAGTCGCTGTCAGAGAGTCTCATCTGGGTTCTGGGAGGTGGGATTCCATGGCTCTGTAGGTGTCTTGAGACCAAAGGAGAAATTCACATCTGTGTGATCGCGTTTGTTATTCTCGGGAGAGGGCTGGCATCAAATTCCAACGTGACACAGTGACAAGATGTGACAAAGAGAAAAAGAAGACCAGAAAATTTAGTAGAAATCGACACCTAAACATTATAGATCAAGTCAAGTCAATAAACATAAGTAAACATAATTTTTAGGATGAAGTTGATGCTGTTGGCTCCTTGCGTCTCCTCAGCCCACACTGAAGAGCACCTACAGAATGGATTCCCTCATCTCATCTCCTGAAATGTCTGCAGACCAAATGGGGAGCCCACTTGGGCCTCAAACTGGGCAGGTTAGGAGTGTTGATCAGTTAAGGCACCAGGGCGCCCTCCCCACCCACTGAGGTGGGTGCTGATGGCTCATGACTGTCTGGCCTGTTCAGGGGAGGAGATTCTGGGTGTCCGTGTTGGGACTACACCCCAGGTGCCCAAGAAGGTAAATGGCTCATTTTTTCACCCTGGACTGCTCCCTTCCTATCCTCGCCATCCCGGGATCACTTCCTAAAGCAAGTACCCCCATCCAGGCCTTACCCCAGGGTGTGCTCTGGAAAGGAACCCAAGCCAAGACAAAGGACTTGCTATATATTCAAGACACTAATGGAAACACAAGGCTTGACTTTCTGAATGTAAATCAAAACAATACAATATAAATAGACTAAAAGCCATACGTCCTCCTTAACTGGCCCCGGACGATTTCAGACTGATGGGTTTGGGGTTAGTTTCCTACAAAGTGCTTATTGCTCTTTAAATTCTTGGTTTTCTGAATGTGGAGTATTAACACTCATCTAATAAGTTGAACTACTTATCATTTATTAGAGAACTGGAGGAACTGGACCCATACGTTTATGGCAACTTGACAAAGCCCAGTTAAGAGCTCGCACCTATGAATGTCGTGTGGTCTGCCAGAAAGCGGGCATTCCATTTTCTGGCCAAGTTCAGTACACTGAAGCTCTGAGGTGTAAGACCATGTCTCGACCTGCTGGTATGCAAACTTTTCAAAGTTCCTAAATTGAAGACAGGTTGGACATTTTTCTTGCAGAGTTCCTGGACCTGAAGTTATTTTTCATGAAACAGTTTTGTAAAATTTATGATGTGAGGGTATAATATGCCTTTTGCTTGAGATTCATCCTGTGTACAGGCATCTCTGTAGCAAGCTGTCAGAGGGCAGTGGAAGGGGCTTCTCCAGGCTGGAACGCTGTCATTGTCTGTGGTCTTTTCATGAATCATGTGAACAGGACCTATTCTGCACCCCCTTAGTCTGGCTGGAGAGAAGCACCCTTTTATAGGTGAACTTTCCTGACAAACCCCAGAGATTAAAAATAAGATCTTCAATGAAGAAACCATTTGAAATTTACTCATTAAAAACTCTCATCTTCTGATTACAGATTCATAACTTAGCCCCTTATATTATGGATGGAGAAGTCAAGGCCCAGAAAAACAAATGGATTTGCCTAAGGAACCCGAACAACTGGCTGTTTCAGAGCCCCTTTTCTGTGTGTGTGTGTGTGTGTGTGTGTGTGTGCGTGTGTGCGTGCACGCACGTGCCAGTGCCAGGGGGCTTGACTTTCTGAATCTCTGTTTTTTCATTTTCAAAAAAAGATAATACTACAGTTCTTGCAGGTTTGACTCGCAGAGGCAAATTGATATTTCAAAAGGTACTTTCTTAAGGTATAATTGACATGTCTGGTATTTTAGACACAGAGACAGTGATGTGTGATGTAAGAGAGAAGGAGATGCATCGCAGTGTGGGTTTAGGTGAGGAGTGGGTTAATTTACTTAGCACTGTCAATAATCTTGTTATTATTTTAACACAGGCAGCTGCAGAACCAACTTTGGGAATGCCCTCATTCTTGGGCCATCAAGGAATTTGGACAACACAGGTATGGAGGATACGGGGTCTTGAACTGACAACAGGACGCTGTCCTCTTCACTCTCCTGTGTTGTCTCCGCTCCCCAGCTTTGGTGGGAAAGATGGCTCCAGCCGCTCCAGTGTAACATGGCTTGGTACCCTTCAACCTCAGGACAGGTAGATTCCCAACCAGCATCCCTGAGGAAGGCTTCTGCCTGATCTCTTTAGGGTCACACATTCATCCCTGTACTACTCACTGTGTCTTGGGAGATGTGCTTGGACTGGATATGCCAAGCCAGATACCCACCTGCTGCCTAGAAGAAAAGTAATCACTCACCTGGAAACACATGGAATGAAGGAGAGGCAGAACTTCAATGGAGGTGCATTGCACTAGCTCTGAGGGGCTCAGAAATAATAATAATAACAATATAATAATAATAACGATATATTAAGGATATGTTTCTGCTTATTTATTTTCAAACTGTAAATAGGAACACTAGTGCCTTGAGTTTTTACCCCTCCGCTCCATCTATATCCTTTGTCAAGGGACTTGCAGTCTCCTCACGTCTATGGAAGCAGTCTATTCCTTACCCCTTGACACTGGGTGTGGGCTTATGACTTTGCTTTGGCCAATGATACCAGGGTGGCAGTGACAACGTCCCAGCTCTGAGCTTAGGCCTTAAGAAACCTCACATATTTCTGTTGTTGTTACTGAACCTCTGCCATCTCATGAGAGGGACATGCCCCGCTGGCCTTCTGGTCCTGGGTGGGAAGGGGATGGTGGGTGGAAGACCAGAGACCGATGGAGTGGAGCTGACCAAACTGCTGCAGAGCTGCCCCACAAAACCCACAAAATCATGAGGAAAAGAAATTCTTGTGGTTGCGCGCTGCTAAGAATTTGACGTTGTTTGTTATGCAACAAAATCTAACTGTTCAAGGGCCAAACAGAGATGGATAAAGTATCCAAGCATTTATTAACAAAGTGTAACCTCCACAAGAGATGAATTTGTATTGTTAATATAGCTTGATTCCCAGGACCTAGAGGATTGCCTGACAAACGGTAGGTTCTCAACAAACATTCCCCAAATGCATGGCTGCACTCAGCGTACTGGTCCCTGCGCCAGGTACCAAGGGCAAAAACCACATGTGAGGGGTTTGCCCTAAAGGAGCTTGCATTGCGTTTGGAGAGACCACATGGGTATGTCAAGCCTGTAGGACTGGGTGAGAAGAGTACTCATAAGTACTGGATGTAGAGTTGTGAGCAGAAACAACATGCCCGTTGTTAAAGGTCCTCTCCTAGAGGTGGTCCAGCTCCACCCATATCCCATGACCTGTACCTTTCAGCGCATGCGGACCTGACTCCCAAAGGCCATCACCTGCGTTTCTTTATCTGAAACTTTCTCCTGCCCTCAGAGCTTGCTTTGCTCTCCTGCACAGGCCAGAAGGACCAGGAAATTAGTGTCTCCCTGGGAGCAGCCTTCCTTAGTGACTGACAGGAGCTGGTGTATAAATACCCCAGCTCCCTGCCCTCTCATCTTGAATGGGGTGACACTGAGCTGCATCGACAGTGACTCTCAGAATTCCCCAGTGAGGTCAGGCTCCTGTTACCCTCAGGATAACTTGTCTGATGACGGACCGGGATGTGACTCCCTTCTTCCCTGTTTCTCTGTGTCCCTTCCTGGGACTTGCAAATAAACAGTTACCTGTGAATCCTTGTCTCTACTGCTTCTGGGGAAACCCCCCAAAAGACACGTGAACACTACATATTTGGTTTCATTCTCATTTTATTTTTTAAATATACACCCCTATCTATAAACCAATTTGGAGCAGGCTCTCCAGCATGTTTTATTTATCAGTGACGTAAGTTCTGCTGCTTTAAGCTTCTATGAACGTTAAATGCACAGAAAAATAGGAAGTAAAAAAAGATGAGGAAAGAAAATAAAATTTTGAAAAAGTCTTGCAAATCGCAAAGGTTTAACATCCACATGTGATTCGGGGGTGGGGTGGTGCCTGGGGGAGGGACACCCTCTGTTGAGTGGGAGGCGATCTTTCTGTAATTAAACACGGCTGGCTGGTGGCTTGTCCTGGGTCGTCGATTTTACCTTGCGTTTGCCCAGAGGAGGCACGTGGGGAGGAAGAGGGGGATGCCAGCGCTACCTTCATCTGGCTCTTGGTTGGCTGTGCTTTCAGTACTAGTATTAACTTTGATCCATGGGTACTTCTCAGGAATTTTTTTTAAGCCATCTAGCCATTTTTCAAGGGTTAGCGTAGTTAAAACCAGATAATATAATCCATAAATCCACTAAATTAGGCACATGTGAACTGCAATGTCACAAGACCCAGAAAACCAGCCCATGAGTGAGGACACCACCTTCCGCCTCTGCCCTTGGGATCCTGCGAGGAAGGGAGGTGACACGTGACTACCAGCCACACCGACCACTAATGCCACAGCTCTCATCTGCATCACAACTAGAACCAAAGCCTGGTTTCTTACTCAGATAGAGAAAACAAATATAAATAGAAGTTCTCGTCTTTTCTGCCTGTCTCATGATTGATTGCTTCCTGCCCCACCTGGGGTGGAGCTACCAGTTTAGAAGATGGAGGGGATTGATGGTGAAGATGCAGAGCTCTTTGAGGTGTGGGTGAGCTGGGAGACAGGATGGAGATATTGGAAGCCGAGGCACTTTGGGGGAGCCAGGAGTGGGCAAGGCAAGGGTCACTGGGGAGAAAGAGAAGCTTCCTAAGCTTATTAACCCAAGGAACACTGAGGTTGTCTCAGGGACCAAAGTCAGATTTCTCATTGTTAGCTCATCAGGTGAACCATTTTATCGGACACATCAGTGCCAATTTTATATCATTTTCCTTTGTCACAGCTGTCGGAGAAAAGAGTTTCCCCCTCAACGTTTCTCCTTTTAGTGCTAGAAATGAAAACCAAAGGCAGCGCGTGTAGAACTTCAGGCTCGAGACCTAGATATTTGTCAGTCCTAAGGTGTGGATTCTGCTTCCTGCAAGAGTGATTTCACTCTGCAGTTTCAAAGCAGGTTGCAATTTTCATCATAAGGTAAAGAAAGTGCAGACTGTTTAATATTTTATTTATAGTGATGACAACTGTTAGTTTATAGCCTTGGGGCTGATTTCTTTCCAAAATTGAGAAATGAGCATTGAGACTTTACACAGTCACAGAAATAATGGAAACATGATTTTTATTAAACTTTAGATGAAAAAAAAATTAAGCTCTTTTTTTTTTCAGTCTCAGACCAGGAGAGGTCAAACTCACCATCTGAAGTTAGTTTGTGTGTTTTTTCCTTTCTTTTTCATTTTTTTAAAAAAAGATCTCCTCATTTAAAAAACGTGTGGGTCATCAGACCCCACTCAATAAAATTTGCTTCATTGATTCTAAAAAATGGCATACGAAGAAGCAGGAGCTGTACGACGTTATACACATCCCTGGCCTTCGTCGGGGCGTTTTTGCAAATGAAATCTCAGCGGATGCACTGAGTAATCTAGAGGCAACTCCCTCAGAAGTGGTCTGCCTTGCTGGTGCCCCAACTGTGCTTTATAAAGTTGTCAGCCCTGAAGGCTTATTACGGAAAAGACGAAAGGACGGTTACTGGCATTCCTTTCCCCGTAAATCATCCTTCGCGGTGGACGTTTCTGCGTTCATTAGGGAAGTCAGGCAGCGCTTGAAGTGTGTTCATGGAGGTTTTTTATAGGCTTCTTGATGAACTGGGGCTGAAGGGTTAGCGCTCGGGCAAGCAAGCCAAGGCCCTCGTTCTGGATTCTGAGCTTCTACTTTGTTGTCTTAGAAACTCATAGTAAAATCAAAGAGTTAATAATAATTTATAGACTCTGCCCTGCTCTCCTACGTCACCCCGAGCTGGTGACCTCAGGAAGGGCACCAGGGTGAGGTACAATATTTCAAGGTTGGCCCTGCGGTGATGGCCTAATTGACCAGCCACTGCAAATCTGAACACAGGACTGCGTATTCCTTTTGTGCATTGGAAAGAGTCTCTTCAGGTCCCTCAGTCATCCGGGAGACTTTCAGATACACAAGCGTCAGAGCAGAGACTCCCACCAAGTCCATGTGCAAAGCAGTTAAGTGCCCTGAGCACTAGAAGAAATTCATTCTTATAATAAACAGTCTGTTAAAAGGATGGATGCAGACATTTTCTCTCCAGCAAAGATAAGGTGATGGCTTAGAAGATGGAGAGAGGGTGGGTGTGCGAGTTTGGAAGTTGGTGCTAAAATAAATGATATTTTTACCCTTTGGAAAACCAAACAGGCCCGATGTAGTCAGGCAGCAGCTGGCTTCAGAGCCGAGGCCACCCATTCTGCCGCTGGCAGCCGCGCTGACGTGTCCTTGGCCCCGTGCCCCTGCCTGGCACACTTGGCGTCTCTGAACCCGTGGGTTAGTAGAGAGGAGTGACGTCAGGGCCCCAAAGCTTTGGTTGCTGATCTAAAAGCATAAACCAAAATCCAACAGAATCAGCTTTTACAGCAACAGGACAAAGAACCACTTTGTCCTCGTCAGAGCTGCTCCAGGACGAAGCACAGAGGTGGGAAAAGTTTGTCATCAGGGCTTCTGCCGCTTGTCCTGCCCCCTCCACTCTTCAAAAGACATGCTCAGGGCTCCCCAGGGATCACCTGCTTGGTGCTGCTTTGAGCCTGGCTGCCGGGAAGACAGTAACTAACATGACTCAGCATCATTCTTTCATCTACATAAATGCTCTAGCAGTGAATGACTGATATTATCCCATTTTACAGGTGAGAAAACCAAGGCCTCGAGATATTTAGCAGTTCGTCTGCGCAGGACCACACAGCCAGTGAAAGTTAAGTCAGGATTTGGGCACAGAGCTGGTTTCACTCCGTACCCGGAGGTCTCCGTCATGATGGCTCACGACATCTAGACGGGTCTGTGTTCTAGAGAGTTCTCTGTCCTTCCTGTGCTCCACTTCTCGGTTCTGTGTGATGTGCAGTGGTGAACAGGTTGGCCCTGGAGTCAGATCACATGAGTTTAAACCGTAAGCTTGTGGAAGACCTTGGGCAAGTGCGCTGTCCTCCACGGGCCTTTGTGGCTGTATAGAAAACATGGATAGTAATAGCTCTGGCTCATGGGGGTGTTAGGAGTTAATTATGTGACTTAAATGTTGTAAAAGGTTGAGAGCAGCACCCGGGCTCACAGTAAGAGCTTAATACTTGTGAACTATTACTGTTTCTATAACCCTATGGTTAACTCTAACGTGTTCTAGATGGGACTGGACGATGTTAACAGCCGGGACTTCTCTCTACTTAAGTAAATCCCACAAGAGGCCAAAGCAAACCACGCAGCACCTTACGGCCTCGGTGTGCATCACTTCTTCCAGTAGCCCAGTGGCCAAATCTAGTTACGTGGCCTATCCCATCCTGGATGGGACCAGGAACATGCTCTGGCCACCAAGTCGCTTGGCAGAGGGAGGGACTGATGGATGAAAACTGGAACCCCACCTGCACAAAAGGTGTGTCTTCTCCAAGTCTCACAGCTGCGCTCTAGGGAAGGTGATGCTGGTGAAATACCTTCTCCGAGGAGAAATACGTGGCTCAGGGAAATTCTGTGGTTCCCAACGTGGTTGACGCCGGGGCTGGTCCTTGCATTCAAGTCTGTCCTGCTTTACCCAGATGCTAGGGTGACTCACGTGAAGGAGAAGCTACGTGTTAAGACTATGGCATCCCTACAGCATTATGCCTATGACCTGCAGTCACTGTGTCCTGGCCCCGTATCAGGCCTTCGGGTGGGGGTGGGGGGCATCTCACTCATTATTTTGCCTCCTTTACAGATGTGCAGACGTGTTTTCTTGCTCCCACGTAGCCACGAGCCGTTATGAAAGCAGCATCCCTTGGTGTGCCTTGGTTTTTCTAGATGTGAGATGAGGAAAACCTGTTTTCCGGCTTTTCCTTCACGTAGCGATTTCCTCGCATTTCAAATCCGTTTCAAATCGTGTGATAATAGCGATGGCTTATTTAGAAGCTTTGGCCTCCTTGGAAAGAAGTTCCTGCATAAATTTGAAGTGTTTGGTGAGATGGTATCCTGGAGACCTATGTGTGAATAATAAACATGTCAGCACCTACCACAGAGAAGCACCAAATGAAAGGGAAGGAAAATACCGTACATCAAAGACCTTTAGAGGTTTATTTAGATTCGAAGTCCCTCAGGCTAGGACCACACCTAGTACATTGTCACATCCAATCAACGTTACAAAGCAATTGTCCAGCATGTGATGTGCAGTTGTGGGGACGTCCTCTACCGCCTCTACTATGGAAGCAAAATGTGGTCCAGCCACAACGGAAATCCATGGCTTATGTGACCTGTGTCCTAAGCGCTTGCTTATTAGCTTAAGGATCCGCTCACAGCTCAGGACTCAGGACGGGGAACAGCTTTCCCCAGCAGAGGAAAGATGCTGTGAGGAGCAGCTAGGTGGGTCAGAGAGCTGAATCAGTGGATGGACCTGGATGAACTTAGACCTCGTAACTCTCCAGGCCGGGACTTGGTCCGGACACACGTTCATCACACCCGGCTCTCAGACATCTCTGGTCTTGGTGGCAGAGGCTGTTGGCCTCCTGTTCACACACTCCCTGGGCTTCTTACGGAAAAGACCCATGGCTCATTGTCTGAGGGCTTTCTGGAGACTTGTGGGGTGCAGGCTGGCTCTGTGGGCTGGGCAAAGCCCCCAGGAGTGACTCAAAACAGACCTCAGATGCGAATTGGTGCATCAGAGCTCCTGTTTCCTCACCCCTTGGTGGGACATACAGGTTCTAGAAGGTCTCCCGGAAGCTGCCGTGAGTCTGAACCCCAGCTGCCCTCCCCTGTGCTCCTTTCCAAACCCCATCTATCACCTTCCATCTCTTTCCTGTATCAGCTCTCCGACCCCCTCTTCCGTTTTTTAGGGAATCACCTCCCTAAAAAAGCCTCTTGTCTTAGGGTCTGCTTCAGGGGGCATGTAATCTAAGACAGCCTTAGCATAAACCTTCTTCCCACAAGTTCTGTGAAGTGAAAGGGTCGCAAACCACATGAAGTCACACAGCACCCTTGGTTAGCAGTGCTGCAGAGGTAGGAAGGGCCATCTCCTCAGAGCGAGGCAGGGGATGAGGGCCAGACAGATCAGGAGGTAGACCAGGTGGAAGGTGGGAAGGGCCGGCCAGGAGGCACGGAGACCCTCTCAGGTTTAGGAGAACGGGCTGTTGACACATGGAAATAGGTACTGGGACACTTAGATTTATTTTCAGGCAAACTGTTCTCCACACGCCCAAAGTTCTCCTGAACAATTCCCAAGAAAAGCTTCCAGAAGTTTTGAGAATCTGGTGACCATATTTTCTAAATCAAGAATTGGGGACCAGTCTTCCAAAGAATGTTGTGTTTATGATTTGTGAATATATCTGCCCAGAAAAAGACAGAGGGTATATTGCGAATTGATCCCACTCCAGAGATTCTGAGATTTGTGGTCGCCATACCCAGGGGTCATCTGATTTAGAGTTTCTCAACAGACTGTAGATGTTATCGTGGGGAGGGGGGAGTAAGATCAAAAGGAGACATCAGAATATTCAAAATTATTGAGATTTTACGACAAAGCTTATTCACAAGGATGCTATAACTTTATTTCCTTAAATTTTACCATGAATGAAATAATGAAGTGCTTGTCTAAATATAAATGTTTACAACACACAGACACAGAACCTAGATGTTTTATTTCTAAGGTGATGGGAACCAGATTCTCTGAGTAACTGACAGGGTGCAGGCTATGAAGAGCTTATTCACTAATTTAACTCATATTTATTTATGGCTTATGAATAGGCAAGCTCCAGAGATATAATGATAAATAGAATTGCAAAGGAGCTGAAAAGAGTGTAACGAGAACCCCTGAGATTTTAAAAAATAGATAGTGATCAAGAGGGCCCCCGGGGGCTTCCCTGGTGGCGCAGTGATTGAGAGTCCGCCTGCCGATGCAGGGGACACGGGTTCGTGCCCCGTTTGGGGAAGATCCCACATGCCGCGGAGCGGCCGGGCCCGTGAGCCATGGCTGCTGAGCCTGCGCGTCCGGAGCCTGTGCTCCGCAACGGGAGAGGCCACAACAGTGAGGGGCCCTGGCAAATCCTTTGTCAGATAAATGCACCGTAGTAACTCCTGTCACTTTGTGCCTTGCCATTTCATTTGCATAGTGATTTTTTCAATACCCTGACCTGGGATCAAACCAGTGCCCCCTGCTGTGGAAGCATGGAGTCTTAGCCACTGGACCACCAGAGAAGTCCCAAGAAGTTTTAATTTTAATGCAGTCCAGTTTATACTCTTTTTCCTTTGTGCCTACAGCAATTTGTGTCCTGTTGAGAAATCTTTGCCTATCTCAAGGTCATAACTCTACATTTATAACTTGTGTATTATTGTTTTCTCTCTTTCTTTCTCTCTTTTAGTTCAGTAAAAATTTTACATAAAGTCAGGCTCACATAAGTTCAAATTCTGGCTCCTTATAGTAACCCTGTGAAGTAGGTACTATCCCCATTTTACAGGTGAGAAAACTGAGGCTGAGAGAGATTAAGTAACATGTCCATGGTCTCATAGCTAGTTGGTGGGAGCTGGGGATGAATCCAGTCTGGCTGCAGAGTCCATGCTTCTTGCCTCCACCTTAGCCTGGGCCCCCCCAAAGGCTATTTGTTCTTTTGCTCCTCACCAGGAAAATGAGGTCAATCCACTACACAAGGTTATTATAAGGATTAAAGGCATCATTAAAATTATCTAGAATATTTCCTACAACACAGAAGGCACACGTAAATATTTTTTCCTTTTAATTCGTATTAATACTCCCCATATAAAATAAAAATTGCAGGAGGCCAAAGGCTGATTCTCATTTTTCTTTTTTTCATTTGGAGCAAAGAGTAATTGAGTTTCTGCAATGGTTGAACTAACTTTTAACACGGAGAAAGCCCAGACTTTCAGTCCTCAAAACATTGGTGACCTAGCTCTTTACAGTGAGTGTAATAAAGTCTTCCAGATCTATATCATCTACCTGGGCATGAAGATCAACATGTTGCCCACTGGTGACTGGAGCAGATTTGAAGATGAACTGGGCTAGACATGTAAAAGCACACCCACCCTAAAGTCCTATCCCTGTGATGATGACCCAGATCATTGTAAAGAATCAATGAGTAGAGCTTTAAAAGGGTGAGATGGTCTGAGAGAGTTCAAAGTTCAGGGCAAAACTGTGGATGACTTTTAGTTACAAGTGGAACCCGTTTGGAAAGCTGCTTTTCTTCTGAAATGTAACGTTTGGGGGAAACTGCTAACTTTGAGTCTAGTGCATCCAAGACAATGTCTCTAATTTTTCTCCTATAACTGTTTTTATTAATCAAAAAATGAGGTAGTTGCAGAATACTAGAATTCTGTGCCATAGTTCCATGAATTCTTTCAAGGAGAAAAGAAGCATTGGTGGGGGAGGGGTGTTGTGGGAGCTGGAGAAGAAGAGGGAGCCAAGGAGGATGCCAGGAGTCTGACATCAGATGCCACAGACTAGAATGGCCGGTTCCACCACTACTGAGAGCTGATTGCTCTTAGCAACTTATACGAAATTTTCTAAGTTCTGATCTCTCCATCTGTAAAATGGATATAGCAACGCTTGTGTACTTGGTCTTGGTGGAGATTCAGTTAGGTGAGCTACACAGAGGTTCCATCACATTCTGCATGGGGCACGCAATAAACTGCCCTTCACTAGTTTTACCTCACCCTTCATCTCTTTTTCTTTCTTTATGACCATAGCTCTGGGCACCCAAATCTCCTGGCGAGGGCGAGCAGATACAGAATACAATATGGATAAATGTGTCCCACAAATGCAACTCTGCAGACTTGGATTTATGGGGAGAATTGGGCATGAGAGGCTGCTTTGTAATTTGGGGGTAGGGTGTCTTTCGGCAGTCACTCAGCTGCTCTGAGGGAGACGCCTAGTCTGTGAGATGAGGATGTTCTTTCTTATTCTTCCCACTTCATAAGCTGTGGCAGGAGTTAAAGGCAATACGATGCATTGCCATATATATGCTACCAAAAATAAAATAGATAGCTAGTGGGAAGCAGCTGCATAGCACAGGGAGATCAGCTCAGTGCTTTGTGACCACCTAGAGGGGTGGCATAGGGAGGGTGGGAGGGAGATGCAAGAGGGAGGGGATATGGGGATATATGTGTACATATAGCTGATTCACTTTGTTATACAGCAGAAACTAACACAACATTGTAAAGCAATTATACTCCAGTAAAGGTGTTAAAAAATAAATAAATAAAATGCAAAAGTGCTTTGCATGCAAAAATCAGCATGAGGCATGAGGGCTACATTTCTCCTTCCTAACGAGCATTCATCAAATATTCTTACCGATTGAATGCGTCTTCAAAAAAGTATACATACTGATGAGATACTTTTTCACAACAAAAAATTTTTAAAAAGCTATTTTTATGTGCATGGTATGTGCATATAAAAACAGCCAAGGGGAAAACAATTGAACTTTTTAAAAAAGACCTTCAAAAATTGGGTCACATTTTTAAAAAAGAACTCCTGGAAGTAATAGAATGGAGAAAAGCAGGTAATTCAATAGGGCATTTCATCCATTCAATGGTGCAGATTTACAGCTTGGAAAATGAATGCAACAACAAAAAGAACACATCAGAGTGCAGGCTCTGTGTTGTGGTGCGTGAGCTTCTCTCTAGTTGTGCCACGTGGGCTCCAGGGCACGTGGGCTCTGTAGGTTGCGGCACGCCAGCTCTCTACTTGAAGCACGGGGGCTTAGTTGCCCCAAGGCATGTGGGATCTTATTTCCCTGACCAGGGATTGAGTCCCCTTCATTGGAAGGTGGATTCTTTACCGCTGGACCACCAGGGAAGTCCTTGTTTAGTGTTTCTGCTCCATTAAGCTTCCCACAGGAAGTTATCCTGGCCGCGTGTTGCAGGCATGGAGATGTGCTGCTCAGACTCCCCTTCGAGGCAGGACTTGCTTGCAGCTGTGGAGGTGTGAGCATGGGGGTCCCTAGCTGTGGGCTCCTGCAGGGTCTGCCTCGACCACAGAAAGCAGCCTTGCCTGACCTCACGCCCTTCCCAGGCTGGTCTGTGCCTTGTGACTGTGTGAAAAAGAGAGACAAGTCTGACAGTTTCTGCCTGATGTGTGGCGACTGGAGGTCCCCGTCGTGATGCTCAAGCTTTATCATGACCCAACCTCAATTAGACTTTCTCCTCTGCCCAATCCTGCGTTCTCCCCTTTCCTTTCACAGGGTTTGATCCTCAATAAACTTTTACCTCCAAAACTCTGTTTTCATACTCGCTTTCAGAAACCCAGCCTTCTGGAGGGGAGGGGGAATTCCAGCTCTCACTGAACCTGGATTCCCCACGCTGGGATTCAGACTCAGGTGGTGGTGATGAAAACCAGTTGTTAGACCTACAGGTTTCCAGATGGGAGTGTTCTTCCCCACCACTCATCAGTGTCCCTGTTAGAAGTGGTCGCATATGCTCCTCCGAAGGGATGAGCTATGGTGAGAGGCAAGAGGGGAAGATGAGTCCAACATCCACTCCAGGGTCAGAGCCTCACACATGGATGGGTGTGGCTAAAACAACCATTGTTAAAGGCAGCTCACATGCTCTAATCCATGGTTATTTTTTAGCCCTCTGACATCCCACCATACCCACCTTCTTATGTGGAAAAATGAACATTAAGTTGGTTCTCACCAATCAACATGGAACAGGTGGCCTGATATTCAGCTGCAGTTGGGACGGAAAAGCCAGCCCTTCACCAGGTCTTTCCTGCTGTACCATGGCATAGTTCAGCTCTTGTTTCTGGGAATGTAGAAGTGTGCGGAATTCTCAAACCCAGGGTTCTTGAAGCATTGCCTTATTTGTTGTTTTCGTTAGAAATAAAAGTTAATAAGTACAGTTTAAGACACAAACCAATGGTGTTATTGGTGTCTATCCAACGACCTTGCCTTCCTTTCCTGCTCTTTGCTAATGTGACTCCGGTACGAGAGGGGGTGAGTTGTGATTTGTCTAAACCTACACTGTCCAATAAGTTGCCACATGAGTCATTTAAATTCGTGAAAAGTAAACGGAATCAAAAATTCAGGTTTTCATCACATAGGCCACCTTTGAAGTGTTTAATTGACACACACGGTTAGTGGCCGACGTCCAGCAGGCGGACGTGGATTAAGTCCCATCGTCATAAAAAGTTCTGCTGCACAAGGCTGGTATGAACCAATCATGGTGCCTTATTTTACTTCGTCTATAGAATTTTTCCTAGGATGATAGTAGGGCATCTAATTCTGCCCAATGACATGTAAGAGACAGTCTTCTGGAAGATTCTGGGAAATGCTGCTGTCCTTGAATAGACAGATGTGTAGGAAAAGGACGCCCTTTGTTTCTTCTGTTTTTGCTTCCTGCATGGGAAGCTGTCCTGTGAGTGGGGATGTGGTGCACAGGGCGGGATCCGTGATGACACAGGGAGGGGGTCAGAGGGAAGACAGAGTCTGGACCCTCATGGCATCGTCTGGAGTTGAAGAGCCTGCCTACCTACAGACTTCTCCATAACCAAAGACTCAATGTCTCTGGGATTTAAGCCCAGTTCTTTGGGTTTTCTCTTACTTGAAGCTTTAAGACATTCCTACCTGAAGTAAGAATTTTGGAAAAAGAAAACCAGATGAGAAAGAGATGTATGCATAGTCCTCTTGCCCCTTCCCCTCCCCCCAATACATGCTGTTTCTCACCTGCACACACATTTTTACATGGACTCTATGGTATACACATAAATTGTCTTGTTATCCTTTCACTTGTTTTTTTCTCTTAACATTAAAGCAATTGTGTTCATTGAAGAAAAGCTGAAGAATGTAAACAGGGGTAAGGAAGAAAATTAAATCACCCAGCCACTCACCATGAGAGAGAACCAGTCTTAACATAGCAAGGTTTATCTTTACAATTTTCCATACATTTGATGCACTTTATACACTGACTTTTAAGAATTATGAATGTAGAGATCGCTACCTATCCTAGACTGAAGAAGATGACAGATGATGCTACCATCATGGGATACGGTTGCCTTATTATTAATTAAAAAACCTATTAAGTGTGCAAAAATCATGACTCAGTTCCTTCATAATGAAAATGAACACTAAATTCTTCATAAAACTCTGTAAAACTAATTAAAATATGTCCTCTAGACTCAGAGCACTTTAAGGCATCATGCACATGGTTTTGAATTACGGCAATCCTGAAAAGGGAGTGTTTCTGTTTTTTCTTCTACAGTTGCCTTATGATTAAGCTTCTTTTCCCTAAGGTTTTCTTATTACAGTTTATACGCTTTATCAAAAACATCAGAACCAACCAACACTACAAAAGGTGCACGCACTCTCCCCATTTCGATTTTTCTTTTTAAAAATAAAACAGCAGGGACTGTACCTGTTTTGTTCATCACTGTATCCCCAGTGCTTGCCCAGAACAGAGCCTGGTATACAGCAGGCACTTAACAGTGGCTCACCTAGCAGTGGGAGCACTGAGAAGGAGCAGGCAAAGCATCCCTTGATGACCACATTGGTCAAGATCATCAAGGGCGAATTACCTCGATTAAGGAAAGGACTTTGAGGAGAATTTTACTAACTTTCTCCAAAACACTAGAGGAAAGAAGTCAAAACAAAAAATAACAAACAAAATAATATTTGTGGGCAGTGTTTTGCAAACATTTCCAAACTGCTGTGGGGTGAGGAGATGAACACACATTTCCACAAAATTCTCATTCAATCTCTGTCTTTCAATGTGAGAAAAAGGAAACAATTTTCTTTCTAACATTTGCTGATATTTTTTTCTTCACTACCACTTCCCTTAGTGGTCAGAGGTCATTTGAATTTTTCTTTGTTTCCTAGCAATAATTCTTTATTTTGTGCCATGACTTATGTGAATAATAGTGAAACAGGAGGGAAGGAGGCAGGGCGCAACCTTTGAAAGAATGACATAACCTGAGGACATGACATAAACTGATTAGAACCAAATGGGTCCAAGATGGCGGACAAGTCGACTTTTTCCACTTGACCTTGAGCCTCAGTATACCCTCACATCAGCAAGCTAAAGGACACACCCACAGGCCCCATGACAGTTCCAAGACCGACCTTAAGGATCAAAAAGTGGGCGGTGGCCCAATTCCTGGAAATCCCCGCCCCTTCCTAAAATAGCTGGAATACTCCTCCCACTCATTAGCCTATGAAATGACCCACCCCTATAAAAACTGACAACCCCATACCCTGGTGCCTTTCTCACCTTCTGAGATGGCCCACACTCTGTCTGTGGAGTGTGTTTCTCTCTAAATAAAACCTCTTCTTACCTATCACTTTGTCTCTCACTGAATTCTGTCTGTAATGAGACATCAAGAACATGAACTTCATTAAGTCCTGAAACCAGGTGTGTGATCTCAGTTGGAAGACTGTGGGTTTTGGCCAGGTTCGAGTCCCGGCACGTGGTTTCATGTCCCAACCTGAGGTACACGGTTTCACCAGTGCACAAGGAAAATGCAGGGCCTCTGGTTTCAAAAGCAGGAAAAAGTGCCTTTGCAGGCACTAAAATATACACCTTTTTCTTTCTTCTGTCGTCTCTCAAATTGTCATGGTGACTTTTATTTTTTGTTTTAAGAAAAGAAAAATAAATTGCTAAACCATTAGCATGAATTTTCCCATGTTATGCACTGCCGGTGTAACAGGAAAGAACTAAATCGGACTCCGTGTTTCACCTGTTTCTTTGACTCTGACCTTTGCTTTTGTTATTATAATCATACATAATGGCCTGCCTCAGGGAACCCTGCCCCTCTGCCTGAATGTTAAAGTGTCTCTGTTCAGCTCACAGGGAGAAAATCTGACCCCGCCCACCTGTGGATGGCTGCACCGAAGAAGAAATGAACACATCCCCTCCCTGAGATTAGCCATTCCAGGAGATATTTGCAAAATTTATGGCCTTTTTACTTTACTTCCTCATATCCTCCCCTCTCTGTGCTATAAAAGAAACTGGCATCCAAACCCCGATAAGATGGCTTTTCAGAGACACTAGTCCACCATCTTCTCCGTCTGCCGGCTTTCCGAATAAAGTCGTATTCCTTGCCTCCACACCTTCTCTCTGATTCATTGGCCTGTCGTGCGGTGAGCAGAGTAAGCTTGGACTCGGTAACACCGGTTTTAAATGCAGATGTGATACCATTGCCCTTGCATGGAGAATCACCAAAACACACATTTTGTATTTTGTAGCTCGTGCATGCATATGTATCAATATTTGATTTTTATCAGAACAGTGGAAATGCACAAAACTAACTCAGCTGATTTTATTTCAGTATTGACACGGGCATATTCTGCTAATACTCTGAAAGGAGAAGTAAGTGTCTAAACATGGCTGGCTAATACAGAGACATAGCAGGAATAACAAAGGGTATGGTGGGATTCGTGTTTCTTAGAACGCTGCTGCCTTCTTTCTGTGTTTGAAGCAAGCTCTGGTTTGAAGGAAACACGTGGCCTCAGCTGTAGATGTGACGCATTTAACTTTAATTTGCTTCGAGTCTTGCTGAACCCCTATGCATCCTGGTCCCTGGAACACCCCTGTGCTCCTGGGGGATTGAGAACACTACATGCAAATCAGGTGACAATTTGCATTGAAGGAGACCATCCATGTTTTGCCTGTCTCCTCTGCTCGAGTGCGTGCTCCATGGTCCAGATGGACTGTGATCACCTACAAAGCGCAAACTCAAAATTAAGATTATTAAGAATTTCAAGATGGTAACAGCAGAGCATTAAACCAAGTATGGGGTCCTTCTGAGGTCAGGGCCCACAGCTCAGGCAGTTGGTCCTGCCCTGGGGGACTTTGGAGCTCAGATGGCCCTTCAGAGTGGGGCTGGGCTTTGAATCTCCACATCAATCACTCATTGTCATGGGCCAGCCCCTGGGAGGGGCACGGCTTCCTGCAAGGCTGTGCTTCCTGGCCCAGGTAACGCTAGCGGGGAAATGGAGCCACTGTGAGCTGTCGGCCAGTCTGAATCCCTGGAAGCTGGGGGATGGACATGGGCCTGGTGAGAGGGCGAAGGGACCCCACACCACATCGGTCACTACATCAAGGTCCCAGCTGGCCAGGTGCAAAAGAACAGCTCCCTTCACTTTGCAACAAGAAATGATGCTTTGGCCCCATGATTTTAATATTTTCGTTGCAATAGTCTTTTTGGTTTGACAGACTACCACGCACATGTGTGCAGCCGGAGGGGTCTTCATCCTATGCAAGATTCTCCACTGTTCTCGATTCTGTCCCCTGAAGCATTTGATCCCAAGGTCCTAAAGTCTTCTCAGGAATTCTAACGGGTGCCCACAAGTGAGCCTCTTATGCCCTACCTGCCTATCTGCATCTCAAACTTGGGCTTTTACTCATTTGTATTAGAATAAACCTGAATGTGATTTTTCATATTTGAAAGTCTTGCCATAGAAGCTGGTGGTTCAGTTTCTTGTTGAGCTAAACCTTAAAGATGATAAAGAACATCTATGTCTGGTATTTTCTATGTCCAGTCACCTTTGTGTTACCAAGAACTTCATGTATGAGATCATGTCTAACTCTGTCTTGGGGTGGAATTTATCCACTCATTGATTCATTGAAAAGGATTGTGATAGAAAATAAGCAGGAGGGATCTACTTTGATAGCTCTCACCACTTGAACCCCTCCATTATGGAGCAATCTCCCTCTCGGAGACAGAAAGAAAAGACTGGGCAAGCTTTTTGTACTTTAAAATCTTTATCCACCAAATCTTGTTTATTGTTGGTTGAGGGCTGCTCCCACGGTAACTCCTGCCCATACAAACTGCCCAGTGAGCGGCTGAGTGTTTTCCTGCAGGCAGAGGAAGCCCTGGAGAATGCAGGTGCTGTCAGAAGGGCAGGTTGGCACTCATGGGAACCCAGTGCCACGGGAGCAGAGCTGGAGCATTGCCAGCCAGCCAGTGCTACAAACAGCTAACGCATGTAGTGTGGAGCCTGCCTCTTGGGACACACTCAATAATTTGTAGCAATCATGACCTTGCATTTGGTACTTGCCAATCATGTTTGTAAACACACACACACATGCACACCTTATTTCCCAATCTGTACTTAAGCTCCTTTCAAGTACTTGTATTTTTTGTTGATTTTTTTTTTTTTTTTGCTGTACGCAGGCCTCTCACTGTTGTGGCCTCTCCCGTTGTGGAGCACAGGCTCCGGACGCGCAGGCTCAGCGGCCATGGCTCACGGGCCCAGCCGCTCCGCGGCATGTGGGATCTTCCCGGACCGGGGCACGAACCCATGTCCCCTGAATCGGCAGGCGGACGCTCAACCACTGCGCCACCAGGGAAGCCCTCAAGTACTTGTTTTAAAAATTCTTTTCCATTCCCAGAACTGTTCCTTTCCATGGTAGGTGCCCATTGGAGTGACTAAGTCACTTCTTTCTTTTGTTCTAGCTATTTTTAAAGTCAACTTTATTGAAACATTTTTCCACTTTTAGGACTTGACTACCATCCAACGAGTTAACTACTTTATCTCGACAGTACTTTGTTTAGAAAAGATAACTGGGAGAAGATAAGCTTAGAAAAAAATGTGACATTAGCTTCTCATTTCGGGAAGCAGGACAAAGATATCTTATTTTTTGCTGGCCAACTTTAGCGTTAATGCTACTTTTAAAAGAGGTTTTCCTAGGGTTTAAAAAATCTTGAAAGTAGAGATAAGTCATGCCCATCACATGTAGGGTCTTCTTTAGAGGGATGGTCTAGAAATTACTGGGGGAGAGTCCCCGCCCCCAGCCATGTAGCATGTTCAGTGCTCTCACTCTACCTTGAACTTCTTCTTTAAGAACTGACAGATGGGTGTAAGTGCCTTCAGAACTTTCAGAGTTTGGGCTGTATTTATTTATTTTTTTAAAATTCTTTTTACATAAAATCAGGATGGCTGATTCCACTTTTAGGCCTTGGTTGGCTGCCCAAATATATCCTTCAAAATTAGACCCATTTCTTAAATATGTCTGGAGCAGTGTCAAAAAGGCATCTGAAGCCAAGGCTGGTGTGTTTTTGAAGCTTTCCACAGAAAAGATCTCTGAGGATTTCTGCTATGTGGAGGCAATATTTCTGTGCAGGAAACTTGTATCCAGGCTGACATTTTCCATCCTGGGTTTTCTACCTGCTGTGATGTGGGATGGCCAAGATGTGAAACCTCAAACGTTGGAGTTATGACACAACTTTACTAGCCTCCGAGGGCTGGTTCTCCACAGCCATTGTTCACGGGTGCCAGATGATCTCAGAAGATCATGGAAACCTGGCACCTCACTGCTTTTTTGGCTAACGCCACTAAAGAAAATTAATTGTTATTGTTTTTGGAAACTCTCATCCAGTGCACAAAATAGTAATATCAGCAATCACGATTATCATTTTTTTGGCAGAGGTTGGGGAGTTGTGGAGATGATGAACACTGTGATTTTATTATAGCTGGCCAGTTTTGGGGCAACAAAAGTGTGTTACATTCCTCTGGCTGAGAATCTTATAAAGTCATGCAGCAAAAGGGCTCCACTAACTTGCCTGAGTTGATGAGATGCAGTGACCTTGAGCCTCCTGTCTGATTCAAGGGGGCTTGAATTTCTGGTAACTCCTTGCCCCATGGTTGGTTTTTCTATTAGCCTGTTGAGAACACAGTGTTAGGTCACCCTAAGTCCTGCCTTTCTGCCAAACCACTCTTCTTGAAGCCAGGACGCACCCTCAGTCTCATACCTCTGATTAGCCCCAAGCCATGGCCCACTGTCCCTTCACTGTGGCCAACCACGAACTTGAGTCTCTTTCTTCCTTAAAAATTGTAGTGCTAACTCCGCATCCTCCAAGAAGTCCCTGTGGATTGCCCCTCCATTCCTCACAGGCAGTCTAGTCCCTGTCTTGAACCTGTCTCTTAATGCTCTTTGACTTGTTTTCTCTGTTTATTTTGTCTGCTTGCGTCTTCTATTCGATGCATAAACGTAATCCCAAGTCTCATCGGCCAATATGCCATGCAAGGGGCCATTGCAGTGCTTGTGACCCTGTGGATACCAAAGAAGCTTCTATGGACAGTGTGAGCCAGGGAGAGCAGAACCTCTTATCTCCTAAGACTCCAACTATTGGGGGCTAATGCTTCATAAAGTAGGATTAACCCTTGATGTGACCTATGTACTAGGGCACCTGGGAAGACTAGTGTCCAGTTTTGGAGGACGTACGTCATTTTTGGGTTTGCTTGTCCACCATGTTTCCCCTTCCTAACAACACCCTGAGTTAATTCCTTTTGGGGAATTACCCTTCTTCCATGGTATGTCATCTTGGAATGAGGGAAAATCCTGGTCATCTCCTCCACCATGGAAGCAGGTGGGGCCCCTGAAGTCCCTTCCTCTATCTCTTTCTTCTCAGTGCCTTAGGGCAAATCAAGGAGCCAACCAAGAACCTGACTTGAGCCAGACTCTTACTTCTGTCACGCTGACTCTAGCAGAGAGGCACCCAGGGGAAAAAATGCTGGAATTTACTCATTCCGAAGTCACATGGATGAGGGGATCGATTCATTCCTGCTGTCTCGATGCCTAAGGTTTCTCTCTAGCCTATCCTGGGCATTGTTTTGTTTCCATTTAATTCTCTAGTCTTCCGCACAGGCTGCAAGATACATGATATCCCTCCAATAAAGTCCTGCTCTCCGTTTAGACTTAAATTAGACGTGATTGCTTTCTGCTATTTGCAACCAAAGATCCCCAATATACACTTTCCTCTAGAGTTGAATTGCTATGTAACAGTTAGGAATCTCAAAATTAGCCAAGGTTTCAGAGCATTTTGTAGCAGAAGGGTAAGTGTGCTAAAGGCTAATTTTGTTTGAATTCCTCCAAAGATTCTCCACTGAATTTGAGGAGCAGATTACTTTGGAGAAAACCATTCAGGTTGTAAAAGTCAAATTCAGGAAGAATGTTTTGGTCTGCCTTCCTTGTGGATGCAGGTCTAGAACCAAGGCAGCATTGTTACTTGTTGATTTGAATGGATGTGAGAGGAGAGAAATGACACGCTTAAACCGAACGACACGCTTAAACTGAAAGAGTCCAGACATGATCGGAGCCATCACCTCCCCGAGAAGGATGGCTGAAGGGACTCGGGGACTCGTGGGAGAGACTGTGAAGGAACGGGAAAAGTCTGGACCCATCTCTCACACAACAAGCAGCCTGAAGAAACCCTCCAAGAAGTCAAAGAGTCCTTTCATTCTAGATGGGAGCCTCTGGTGGTTCAAGTCTACACAGCCTTCAGAATCGTGCCAGGTATTTTTGTGAGACTGGTTAGGGCAGAAACCCTGTTTCTCCTCTGGTCCTCTTGGCAGAAGGTACAAAAATATACTGAGGAAACTACAAAGCTGCATAGACCTCCATTACCAAAAAGGTACCTGCTTATATAGTTACTGAAAATCCCACATCTGAATGAGAGCCAGGGCTGCCGCAGGCAGGGAGGCGCTGCCAGGAAAAACAGGACAGTGCCTCAGGGCAGACGGGACCCGACTGGTCCACCTGGTGGATGCTGGGCAGCAGTTGACAGGTGGCAATGGACAGATGATCTGATGATAAGACAAATGATGAACCTGGATCGTGACATCATCTGCCACAAATCAACTGGGGAAAGCACTGCCCTCCTCTGATGAAGTTCATCATTTATGGGGGAGTGGGAGAAAGAAAGAGAAGTTGAACTTGATGGCTTGGCTAATTCAGTTTAAGAACTAAAATACCTAGGTAACATAAAACAACCACAGTGAAATTTACCATTTGCTGATTCCCTTTCAACAACCCATTTTCCATTGTTCTCTCCCAGGTGAAAATTGGGGACAATTCTTTATGGATGAGTTGGCTGTGTTCCTGTTCAAAATAGGGCTTTAAAAGTTTTCCTCAGAAGCTATTTTGAATGGGGTTGGGGAAGGGGGGGCAGAATTTAAATTTTGAACTATGCAAACAATTGATCAAAACTGGAGATAAACAAAAAAGTGGATTGTAGACAGATAAGGGCAATGAAAGTGTGTTGATGAGATTTTGAGTTGATGCTTGAAGAGCCCAAACCATCACAGCACCACACAGCTGGTCATCTTGGTCAATGCCCTGGAGTTTCTTGTAGGAAAGAGGGAAAGAAGTGGCTGGAAGCAGTGGCATCACCAGGCTCTAGGTTGTGCAAGGGGGTGGGGATGGAGAGAGTGAAGGTCAGGAGGGGTGGGTTTGAGTCATTCATCCAAGGGCGCATTGAAAGGAGAGAGCAGCGAAGGTGTGTTCCTCTGTACTTCTCAGCTCTCTTCTGGCTTCCTTTGATGGGTTCCATGACAACGAGGGTTCCTGTTCAGAGTTGGGAACCCAGGAGAAAGGGCACATCACTGGGGAAATGTCTGACATAAGAAAATAGCTCCCTTCTTGGTGCCTTGTGAGCCTTCTTGCCTCAAACTCTGCATGCTGGGCTGGACACTGGCTCTGTTCCCAGGACTGCTGGGAGGTTTGTCTTGAACACCTTCCCCAAGGTTCCTTCCCTAGATCTCTCTCTTCCATTGTGGAGTGCACACCCCCTCCTATCTCTTT
Organism: Neophocaena asiaeorientalis asiaeorientalis; assembly: GCF_003031525.2. Classification (NCBI taxonomy): domain Eukaryota; kingdom Metazoa; phylum Chordata; class Mammalia; order Artiodactyla; family Phocoenidae; genus Neophocaena; species Neophocaena asiaeorientalis. The sequence continues at coordinate 1,031,356 of NW_020173728.1, read as the reverse complement.
TTTCTGAACCCCGTTTCCTTCCCAGGCTTCCTAGTTCTCCTTCAAGGGGCTGGTCTCAGCTAGAGGTGGACTGTGCTTTTTGTCATATGCTTGAAGGTGTCCCAGTTCAGATTTCCCAGGCAACACAGCTGGATATGGAATGGCTGTGTCAGAGGTATCTTCCAAAGCTCAGGAGCTGGGTGGTGACAAGGCTGAGAGCTGGCAAAAGGAGAATGTCACTAGATGAAGGATGAGGCGGAAGAAGTACAGGGTGGGGCGCTGGTAAACTGCGTCTCGAACGCTCCAACAACAGCGCAACACCACAGGGTCCCGATTTGTAGCATTTGCAATTTCCGTGGTGTAAATAAATGCTCCTTCCGCAGAACGGCGGCCCGTTTCATGCTACCAGGGGTTTAGTGCCAGCTCACAAAATTCCCGACTGCTCAGCACCTGGCCCTCTTGGGCCTGCAGGAGCCATGTCCACCGGCTCAGCACCCAAGTACCTGTGGACTCAACTTTGCGCAAAGCACTGCACCAAGAATCCTGGAACGGGAAGGATGTCAGGTCTAAGACGAATGAAACACAAAAAACGAAATTCAAACTCATTCCTCCATGCCATGGAAAAGAGAGGACCGTACCCCTTTTGGGAATGATGGGAAAAGTCTGAGAAATTAGAACTGGACAGAAGGGACAAGATGTCCAGGGAAGGACAAGAAAGCAGAGGGCTGGGGTCAACGGTACAATCATGCCGGTCATTTACTACGTGTCCTGCACACTTCTAAACACGGCACCTTTATTGATTGATTTGATCCCCAAACAACCACTGACGTTGTCAGTATCCTTATCCCCATTTTAGGAGTGATGGGCTTCTGCTCCGTGATAGGGGAATCATTTGGGATGTCTCGAAGGTGCCCCACCTCCGTGGTGCAGCCACTCTTCTGGGCTGGACGCGGTCCACTCAGAGTCCAGAACCCAGCTTTGTCCTCCCCCGGAAGTGCCTTAGGCTGGTGTGTGTACCCAACAAATAGCCCTTGAGTGGATAGGACTCGTGAAGGAAAAAGGAAAGGGCCAGAGAAATTGCCCCTATGAGGGTTGGCCTCTAACTCATCGAGATTGAACGTTGCTCCTATTTTGTTCATTTGCGTCCGAAAGGGTCCTGCCTTGGGATATCTCAGTGTGAGTTTCAGATTAAGGGCTCGGGTTGAGCGGTGGGTTTTAAGCGCTGGCAGGTTGTGCGTGGCCACCAATTTTGCAAGTAAGTTCTCAGCAAGGCGGTGCCTTTAGAGAGGCCCAGAAATGGACAATCTTGAGGAAAGTAGATGTAGAAATGTAGCCTAACAAAAACCAAACCAAACAGACAGCAATAGGAAAACAAAATTGAAACCGGAAAACCCCAAATTCCAACAACAAAACCCACTAGCACCACACAAAACACTATATAAAATAAAAATTTTAAAACTCTTATTTGTATAGGGATGCAAATGCGAATGTTTGTACACAAGCCCGTTTTTCTCCTGCTGATTTCCAATTGAATTTGTTTGAGGCATGTTTTGGAGAGAAAAGGGGCCCGGTAAGTAGGCTATGTAGGATGAGTCTTGGAGGTGTGTATATGGGGGTAGTGAGACCCCCATACACTTTCTCTCAGATGATCAAGAGAGCTCACTGGAGACACGAAATCCTGCGTGCTGAGAGGCAGCAAGATGGAGCTGATGTTTTCTGTTAATATTTTTGCAAAATGATGCATCACTGAACAAACACGGACGACAGGTTTACCAAAAGAGAAGAGGTGTGAGGGGGTGTGCTTGCATGTGTGTCTAGGTACAGACAATGGCATTTAAAAAAAATTTAATTAATTTATTTTTTGCTGCATTGGGTCTTTGTGGCCGAGCGCCGGCTTTCTCTAGTTGCGGCGAGCGGGGGCTACTCTTCATTGTGGTGCACAGGTTTCTCATCGGGGGGCTTCTCTTGTTGTGGAGCACGGGCTCTAGGCGCATGGGCTTCAGTAGTTGTATCACGTCGGCTCTAGAGCGCAGGCTTAGTAGTCGTGGTGCACGGCCTTAGCTGCTCCGCGGAATGTGGGATCTTCCCGGACTAGGGCTCCAACCCGTGTCCCCTGTATTTGCAGGCGGATTCTTAACCACTGTGCCACCAGGGAAGTCCCAGACGATGGCTTTTAAATACTTTTTGTGATTTTGTTTATATTCAACTGTCACTTTTCTATTTTCATTGTCTCTCAGTTACTTTTTACTCTTCATGTTAGAGTTGAACCCAACTTCAAAAACAATGTTTACCTAATATTACTATTCTGACCAGTGACAATGAGCTGAAAAAATGATGGAACAAGAGGGTAGAGGACAGACCACTGGTTTCTAACCCTAAATTCAAACTCAACCTACTTTAAAGTGTCTTTGGCCTGACCACTTTCAAATAACTTTCTCTGCCTGCTTCGGCCTATATATCGTTTCCAAAATAGCATGAAAAAGTTTTCTCATTGTATTTCAAAACGAAAAATGTTCCGTCTACATCTGGAAATACTAAAAAATGTGCTTTCTTACAGTATTTTTTTTTACTAGGTATGGACAAGGTTCTGACCCCTATTATTGGAACTCAAATCCAGATGGAGTTTGGTACGGTTCTAATCATTTGAAGGGTATTCTTTTTTGAAGATTTGTACATCTTTAGGGGAATTTCTACTTTAAAGAAGTTATCATTTGTGGGAGGTCCGTTATGAAGATTTTAAATAGTTTGGGGGAATTTCTCTTTCTTTGAAGATGTCTATAATTCAGTGAAAACATTTGCCAACTGAGATGGTCACATTTCCCTACTACAAAAATCTCTCCTTCAAAAATGAATCAGATCCCTCTTTTAATGTATTGGCTGTAAGTGGGCTTAAGGGTGTTTTTTCTTTCTTTTCTTTCCTAACATTGGAAACACTGAAAAGAACATTCTTGTGTTTGAGTGAAAATAAGATTTAAAGTGGTACAGGGAGACAATGGAAAGAGCACAGTAATAAATGCATATGTTAATATCATTGAGTCCATGATTAAAATAACAATGATCAAAGACAAGCCTTCTTCAATGTGTGACATTTCTTTCCTGCAACTGATTGTGTCTTTATGGAAGCCTCATTGCCTGGAAAAAAGAAAGGTTCAAAGGCAGTTTTAAAAACGCTTAGTTAAAGGCTAAAGTCAGTATAGTTTAAAAGGTAATTGATCTATAGATGAGCTAACCACTACCAACAGTATGTTTTTTTTTCAATCTGTAGCTGACAGATCCCTCTCCTTGCTGCCCCCAACAAGGATGACATCTACGCAAGTTGCACAGCTTGGGTGAAGGCAGGAGTCAGAACAAGTTCAGCTCCAGAGGTTTTCAATCTCCAAGCCATTGGCTCCCTGGTAACTGGTTCTTTTGAGGCTCTGCCTTTACGCTACTCTAAGGCACCTGGCTCTGGTGACCTGGTACCCTGGCTGACCTACGATATTTTGATACCAATGTTGGTGCTCTAATCACATGAGTTACAATTGTCCTGGAGTCTATTAAGCATTCACAAATATTTATGAAGCGGCTACAATGTGCTGGACGCGGTTCTGGGCTGCATCCCAGAAAAGACAAAATGTCTGCCCTGGGCAATTGCCTCCAAACAGGGGACTTGAGATCCTGAGCAGTTTAGCAAATGCTCCTGGCCTTCCCATTACTCCCCTTGGCTGCAGCTGTCACTGGGTGGACAGTCCAGGCACACACACACCTCCTCCCCCAGGACAGGACACACTTCCGAGTGTGCTCTGTGCTCTGACCACAGAAATCCCATCTTCACCAGGGGAGTCCTCACTCTCCCTCCTTCCTCCTTCCTGATTCCTGGAATCACTTCCTAGATAAATGACCCGTACCCAAGTGTTTGTCTGAGGTTTGCTTTCAGGGAAAGCCAAACCAAGGCAAGCAACAACAACAAAATCAGCAGTCACTGTGTAATATAGAAGGAATATGTTCGATGTGAAATAATTGACCTGTAAATAAAGTTTTCTTCTTAATTTCCTTTTCGGATTGTCCACTGCTAGAAATACAACTGACTTTTGCATGTTGACTTTGTACCCTGCTACCCTGTTGAATTCATTTTTTACTTATAACAGTCGTGTGTGTGTGTCTCTGTGTGTAATCTTTAGGATTTTGTACATATAATATCATGACATCTGCAAACAGAGATAATTTTACAGAAGTAAAAGAAAAGAAAAGAAAAGAAAAGTTTTTTCAATCTGAATGCTCTTTATTTTTTTTTCTTACCTAATTTTTCTGGCTAGAACTTTGAACACTATGTTGAATAAAAGTGGTGAAAGTGGGCATCTTGTCCTGTCCCTGATCTTAAGGGGAAAACATTTCAGTCTTTCAGCATTGAGTATAGTGTTAGCTGTGGATTTTTCATATGTGGCTTTTATCATATTGAGGGAGTTTCCTTCTATTTATAGTTTATTGATTGTTTCTATCGTGAAAGCTCATTGAATTTTGTCAAATGCTTTTTCTGCATTAATGACATGATTATATACTTTCTTTTTTCCATTATATTAATGTGCTGTATTACATCAATTGATTTTCATATGTTGAACCATTCTTGCAATTTGGGAATAAAATCCACCTGCTCATAGTGTGTAATCATTTTAATATTCTCTTGAATTTGGTTTGCTAGTACTTTGTTGAGGATTTTTCCATCAATGTTTATAAAAAAATATTGGTCTGTAGTTTTTTTTTTTTTTTTTTCTTGTAGTGTCTCTGTCTGACTTTAGGATCTGAGTAATGCTGCCTTCTACAGTGAGTTAGTTAGGAAATATTTCCTCCTTTTCAATTAGAAAGAGTTTAAGAAGAATCAGTGTTAATTCTTTAAATGTTTGGAAGAATTCCCCAGTGAAGCTCGAAAAGGCTTTGTTGGGAAGTTTTTGATTACCAATTCAATTTCCTTATTAGTTATAGGCTTATTCTGATTTTCTTTTTCTTCATGCATTGGTCGTGGTAGGTTGTGTGTTTCTAGGAATTTGTCCGTTTCATCTAGGTTATTCAATTTGTTTGTGTTCATAGTACTCTCTTATAATCCTTTTTATTTCTGTAAAATCAGTAGGAAAGTTGCCACTTTTATTTCTGATTTTTAAAAAATTAATTAATTAATTAATTTTTTGGCTGAGTTGGGTCTTCGTTGCTGTGTGTGGGCCTCCTCTAGTTGCGGAGAGCAGGGGCTACTCTTTGTTGTGGTACGCGGGCTTCTCATTGCGGTGGTTTCTCTTGCTGTGGAGCACAGGCTTTAGGCATGCGGGCTTCAGTAGTTGTGGCACATGGGCTCAGTAGTTGTGGCTCATGGGCTCTAGCACATAGGCTCATTAGTTGTGGTGCATGGGCTTAGTTGCTCCGCGGCATGTGAGACCTTCCCTGACCAGGGCTCGAAACTGTGTCCCCTGCATTGGCAGGCAGATTCTTAACCACTGTGCCACCAGGGAACTCCCTTATTTCTGATTTTTGTAATTTGAGTCATCTCTTTATTTTTCTTGGTCAATCTAGATAAAGGCTTGGAAATTTTGTTGATCTTTTTTGAAGAACTAACTTTTGGTTCCATGATTTTTGCTATTGTTTTTTTGTTTTCAGTGTCATTTATCTCCAGTCCAATCTTAATTATTTCCTTCCTTCTGTTAGCTTTGGAGTTAGTTTACTCTTCTTTTTCTAGTTTCTTAAGGTGTAAAGTTAGGCTATTGATTTGAGGTCTTTCTTCTTTTTTAATGTATATGTTTGTAGCTAAAAATTTCCCTATTATCACTGCTTTACTGCATCCCATAAGTTTTGGTATGCTGTGGTTTCATTTTCATTTATCTCGAGGTACTTTCTAATTTCCATTGTGATTTCTTCTTTGCCTCATTGGTTGTTTAAGGGTATATTTTTTCATATATTTGTGGATATCCCAGATTTCCCTCTGTTCTTGATATTTAGATTTCTAGTTTCATTTCATTATGATCAGAAAAGATATTATGTCTGATTTCTATGTTTTAAAATTAATTAAGACTTATTTTTGTGGCCTAATGTGTGGTCTATTCTGGGGAACGCCTCATATGCATTTGAGAAAAATGTGCATTTTGCTTGTTTTGTGTGGAATATTCTGCATATATCTTAGTTCTATTTGGTTTATAGCAGGTGTCCCCAACCCCATTACAAGTCTGCAGCCTGTTAGGAACTGGGCCGCACAGCAGGAGGTGAGTGGCAGGAGAGCAAGCAAAGCTTTATATGCTGCTCCCCATCGCCTGCATTACTGCCTGAACCATTCCCCCCACCCTGCCGTCTGTGGAAAAATTGTCTTCCACGAAAGTGGTCCCTGTTGCCGAAAAGGTTGGGGACCACTGGTTTATAGTGTTGTTCATGTCCTTTATTTCTTTACTGATCTTTTGTCTGTTTGTCCCATCCAATATTGAAAATGGAGTCTATGAGTTTTTGAAATATTTTAACAATTGTGGTTTTTATTGCCAAAGTCTTTAATTAATATGTTTTTCATAACATCCTAGTCTTGTTTCATGGTTATAGTATCCTGTGTTAGAATTCTGTGAATATGGTTTTCAAGTGTGTGTGTGTGTGTGTGTGTGTGTGTGTGTTTCATGAGAGCATATTTATATGGTTTGCTTTATTAATCCTCTTCTCTCAGATATTACTCTCTCTTTGCTTTGCCCTCATTGCCTCTCTTGTCTTGTCTGGCCTTCTTTTAATGTTTCCTGAGTTTTGATCACATGCTCATGCTTGCACTTGAGAGTCCCTATTCCCTTGCCTGTCTACCTTGTGTCTGTTTATCACTGCTTGCCTCTGGGATGGGATGTAGATTTTGAGCAGGAGGTTGGGGAGAGCATGATGTGCTGCTCAGTTATATTGGTTATTCCCTGGTCTGCTGTGTTTGAAGAGCTCCCAACCCTACCTCTGTGACATAGTGCCCATGCTCTCTAGTGATGTTCTCACCCCTGGGTTGACACCCTTGTGTCTGCTGTACATGGTGGGGAAGGGGGAGGAAGAAGGGTAACTTACCCAGCTACCTCTACAACCACTTCCCTGACATTGTTCTTGGGCTGCTCCCTCCATCAGCCATCTCTGAACTTGAAGCTTGTCTCACAGATGTGAACCATTTGGCATCTCGTTCCAAGCTACTTGTTTGAACAGAAAGCAATTTCAGTGTTCATTTTCTCTTTCCACACTTTTGGAGAAAGGCCTGCAAACTACTGCCTATGGATCCTATCTTGCCCACCGCCTGTTTTTGTAAATAGTTTTATTGGGGGAGATTGGTTCAAGATGGCAGAGTAGAAGGATGTGCGCTCACTCCCTCTTACGAGAGCACAGGAATCACAACTAATTGCTGAACAATCATCGACAGGAAAACACTGGAACTCACCAAAAAAGTTACCCCACATCCAAAGACAAAGGAGAAGCCATGGTGAGATGGTAGGAGGGAGGCAATCACAATAAAATCAAATCCCATAACTGCTGGGTGGGTGACTTACAAACTGCAGAGCAATTATACCACAGATGTCCACTCACTGGAGTGAAGGATCTGACCCCCATGTCAGGCTTCCCAACCTGGGGGTCTGGCAACAGGAGGAGGAATTCCCAGAGAATCAGACTTCGAAGGCTAGCGGGATTTGATTGCAGGACTTCGACAGGACTGGGGGAAACAGAGACTCCACTCTTGGAGGGCACACACAAAGTAGTGTGCGCATCAGGACCCAGGGGAAGGAACAGTGACCCCATAGGAGACAGAACCAGAAGATGATCCAGGATCTCAGAAAGGAATGGAGGCAAAGATTGAGAAGATAAAAGAAATGTTTAACAAAGACCTAGAAGAATTAAAGAACAAACAGAGATGAACAATATAATAATTGAAATGAAAAATACTAGAATGAATCAATAACAGAGTAACTGAGGCAGAAGAATGGATAAGTGACCTGGAAGACAGAATGGTGGAAATCACTGCCATTGAACAGAATAAAGAAAAAAGAATGAAAAGAAATGAAGACAGCCTAAGAGACCTCTGGGACAACATTAAACATACCAACATTCACATTATAGGGCTCCAAGAAAGAGAAGAGAGAGAGGACCTGAGAAAATATTTGAAGAGATTATAGTCAAAAACTTCCCTAACATAGGGGAAGAAATAGCCATCCAAGTCCAGGAAGTGCAGAGAGTCCCAGGCAGGATAAACTCAAGGAGAAACATGTTGAGACACATAGTAGACAATATGTTACACGTAGACAATATATGTTACTAAACAACCAAGAAATGACTGAAGAAATCAAAGAAGAAGTCAAAAAATACCTAGAGACAAATGACTACAAAATCACAACCATCCAACACCTATGGGATGCAGCAAAAGCAGTTCCAAGAGGGAAGTTTATAGCAATACAATCCTACCTCAAGAAATAAGAAAAATCTCAAATAAACAATCTAACCTTACACCTAAAGGAACTAGAGAAAGAAGAACAAACAAAACCCAAAGTTAGTACAAGGAAAGAAATCATAAAGATCAGAGCAGAAATAAATGAAATAGAAACAAAACAAGAGCAAAGATCAATAAAACTAAAAGCTGGTTCTTTGAGAAGATAAACAAAATTAATAAACCTTTAGCCAGACTCATCAAGAAAAAGAGAGGACTCAAATCAATAAAATTAGAAATGAAAAAGGAGAAGTTACAATGGACACCACAGAAATACAAAGCATCATAAGAGACTACTACTAGCAACTCTATGCCAATAAAATGGACAACCTGGAAGAAATGGACAAATTCTTAGAAATGTATAACCTTCCAAGACTGAACCAGGAAGAAATAGAAAATATGAACAGACCAATCACAAGTAATGAAATTGAAACTGTGATTAAAAATCTTCCAACAGGGCTTCCCTGGTGGCGCAGTGGTTGAGAGTCCGCCTGCCGATGCAGGGGACACGGGATCATGCCCTGGTCTGGGAAGATCCCATATGGAGCTGGAGGAATCAGACTCCCTGACTTCCGACTATACTACAAAGTTACAGTAATCAAGACGGTATGGTACTGGCACAAAAACAGAAATATAGATCAATGGAACAGGATAGAAAGCCCAGAGAAAAACCCACACATCTATAGTCACCTAATCTACGGTAAATGCTGGAGAGGGTGTGGAGAAAAGGGAACCCTCTTGCACTGTTGGTGGGAATGTAAATTGATACAGCCACTATGGAGAACAGTATGGAGGTTCCTTAAAAAACTAAAAAAAAACAAAAACAGAACTAAAAATAGAATTACCATATGACCCAGCAATCTCACTACTGGACATATACCCAGAGAAAACCATAATTCAAAAAGACACATGCACCCCAATGTTTATTGCAGCACTGTTTACAAAAGCCAGGTCACAGAAGCAACCTAAATGCCCATCGACAGGCAAATGGATAAAGAAGATGTGGTACATATATACAATGGAATATTAGTCATAAAAAGGAATGAAATTGGGTCGTTTGTAGAGACGTGGGTGGCTCTAGAGACTGTCATACAGAGTGAAGTAAGTCAGAAAGAGAAAAACAAAGATCGTATATTAACGCATATATGTGGAACCTAGAAAAATGGTACAGATGAACCACTCTGCAGGGCAAAAATAGAGACACAGACGTAGGGAACAAACGTATGGACAACAAGGAGAGAAAGCGGCAGGGGTGGTGGTGGTGGTGTGATGAATTGGGAGATTGGGATTGACATGTACATACTAATATGTATAAAATAGATAACTAATAAGAGCCTGCTGTATATAAAAAAAAAGTTTTATTGGAATACCTCCATGCTCATTTGTTTACATACTGCTTTCATGCTGTGACAGCAGAGGTGAGTAGCTGCTACACAGACTATATAGCTTCCAAAGCCCCAAGTAGTTACTATTTGGCTCTTTATAGGGAAAGTGTGCTGACCCCTGCTTTAGGAAGCTCTTAATTAGTAGGTTTATATCTAAAATCCAATAAAGGCCACATATATAGTAATGATTACTTTTGCCAGGAGGTTGGAAGTTGCTCTTACTGCAAAACATTTGCAGATTTTAACACGTGCAACTTGTCTGCTGCACTTCATTTAATACACAACAAGTATAGGAAAGGCCCCATGTGCTGGTTAGGGAGGTAGGTGCTGTAGGCGTAACACAAGGCAGCATAATCCTTAATCTTAGGAGGACAGGAAGTTTAGTTGGAGAGAGATCTTCCCTGTTATTTAGAAAACAATCCCTAGCAGCATTGAAACAGGAGCTGCTGGGTACATTATTATCTAAATATTCCATGAGAATTCCCAGAAGAAGAGAAAGCTGAAAGACTAATAATTCCGAGGATTTTGATTGTACCCTGAGAAATGAGAGCCTACATTTTATCCTCAAAATATGTTAAAGGATTATCTTTAGGCATCGTGTACTAGGACTAGTAGGTGTCTTGTACCTACCTCATTTAAAAAATACATTTCAAATGTGTTTGCTCAATATAAAAAACTCTATCATTTCTAGGTTGGTAAATAAATAACCTTTGCAAACTCAAACCGTACTTTCTGCTTCCTTTTTCTATTGAGCTTGATACAAATTGAAAACTGAAGTCTGACTCTCCTGGCCAGTAAGGTATGTAGGTCTGACAGCCCAAAGGGAAGTAAGTGGCCATTAGAAGGTACTGGACTCTGGGTCCATGAGGAAATGATGGTGATTTTGTGGAAGGCAGTAGTGGATTCTTAGCTGACTGAAGCTTGAGTAGGAATTAGCTGGAAAACTAAGTAGCTGAGTCTGTTTCTTTTTCTATAGTATGAAGAGTGTGAAAAGGCCATTTTAATGTTTTCATAGAGTGGCTTCTCTTGGAAAACATCCTCGAACATACCATGGAGCGGTGTCAACTGTAATATAAAATGTCCTAGAAATCTTGCAATTTACGAGTTAAATGGCACACCTGAGGATTACAGGGTTTTTTCCATCCACTCGTAATAGCTCAATGACTGATTTAGCAGAAAGGAAGCAAGATGGATAATCCCGATCACCTCCTAACATTTTTTCTGTCTTGCTGACTTCAGAGATTTAGTGGTACAGACTTGTACATCTCTTTGGCGATATTTTAGAGTCAAACTCAAGAAATGAGGAGGAAGAATGATCCTTAGATAGGTATCCATACTCCATTGTTTGCAAATGGCTTTATTTTTCAGATAGCAAGCTCTCTCCTGCTTAACTGTTTCTCATGATCTGCTTGCAAAGGTGTAAAGCGCTTCTGGACACTGTTTTTTCACGTTGACACCGCTGCCCTGATAACTGAGGAACAGGGAGCAGCAGAATGTCATTTCAGGTTCTGGATTCCTTCTTAATTTCCCTTTGCAACCCTCAGTTTTGTTGGCTTGCTTTTAAATATGTAAACGGGAATAATAGTCATAAGAATACTCTTCCCTTAGGGTTATTGTGAGGATTTTCCTGTAATGATGTAAAGTAGCAGACGTATAGTTAGCATTTGTTATTTTACTATACACAAAGCTAGTTATCTCTAGTGCATTCAATCACCTGAATAAAAACGACTTTTAAGATTCATGTCGTGTTCATATATTGCAATAAAGAATAATCTCTTGTGTGTAGAGCTTATGTTATCAATTGTATGGGTCTAATGATGCTAAAGTAGTCTTTTCTTATGATGCTAAAGTAGTCTTTTCTTATGATGCTAAAGTAGTCTTTTCTTATGGATTTTAAGAAATTAGGGAATTTTGCATTGTTCTCTTATTTTTAAAATGTATGCAATCTCTCTCTTTTTATCTCTGTCTGTGTCTCTCTCTCTGTATGAGCTTATTTATCCAGGACATAAAATTCAGAAGAATGGATGCTGTTGGGGTATTTGCATTTTAAAATGTGGTTGTCCCATTATAGTTACTAGAAGCCCCAGAACTGTCTCAAAGACTGTAGAAGAGAAGTTACTTTTTCTCCTGATTTCAAGATGCATCTCCAGAGTGTTTCTGGAGTAATGGACTTAAAAATGTAGAGGGCTGTGTTTTATAAGTGTGCATTTTTCTTCAGCGCTGCTGTTGTCTCCTCATAGCCTCCTATTTCACTGAGTTCCAGAGAATACATAGTTTGGGTTGTTCAGTTTGGAACCTATAGATCGACGAGGAAAGATAACTAAGGAAAGTTTGAAAGTATCCATTGTATGAATATGCCTCCACTCTCTTTCACTGCAGGTGTGGCTATAAGCATGACTACCACACCATAGTTTTCTTGCCTCTATTCTTATCATACTCTCTTTCCATATTTAAGATGGCAATTAAACTAAATACCTTGGGTTTATGTAGTTGGTCTAGCAAATGAACTCTGTGCGATCTGGGCATACCTTTGCATCGCTTATTTGCATGGTGGTGCTCAAAAGCTTTTGTGAATATCAACCACAGAAAAGATGCAGGGAACATGATGGAGCAACTCAGAAAAAAAATAGAAAGGACCAAATAAAAGAGCAATAAAGTATTCTTCTGCCTATTGATTTGATATAGATCAGAATATGTGTGTAACACCCAGGGTCAATGAAATCCAAGGAAATGGGTATCTCTCACATTTTGCTGTGAGGTGTAAACTCACATACCTTTCTGGAAAGCAATTTGGCAATGGGTATCAAAATCTTAGAAAAAGTGCTTCTCTTTTAGAAATGTAGTCTATGGAAATAATCTGCAGGAAGATGTAGCTATAAGGATGTGTTACCATAGTTCTGTTTATAGTAGGAAAAAAATCTCAAACAAGTGACATCTAATAATAGGGAATTACAACCATGCAATAGAGTATTGTAAAGCCAACAAAATTATGCTACAGAAGAATGTAAAATGTTTATGAAATATGAAGGAAAAAGTACTACAGGTTACCAAACAGCCTTACAGTTTGGGCCCATATTGGTGAAATTTTATATTTTGGTTGAATTTTATATTTATATTATATTCTGGAAAGATTTAGTTGAAATAACAGTAGGTATATTTAATGGGAATTTGAGGGATGCTAGTTGTCCTTTCTGAATTATCTGTGTCTTTTCAAGCTTCTACAATAAACATGTACTTTTTGCAAGATGGGCAAAGAATGGTGCTTTTTTATTTTATACAAATACACAAATAAGAGTATTTTATTTTTTCATTCAGTGATTCCAAATTCTCTGGGCTTAGATTCAGACTGTGAAATATCAGAGAATAAACACAGTAGATAAATCTAATTGTTATGGCAGCTGATTTGTTTCTCAGTTAAGTGGATTTTTTTTCTAAAGCAATCTAGATGAATTTCTGAGTAAAGACCAACTCCTTAAAAAAATCCATATTTTCTTTTTGTTGAATAAAACCAATAATACTGATATGATTATACAGGATACATAAAAATCATAGGGCCATAAAGTTGGTCTAGCTTTTTGGGAAAACATTTATGAATAAGCTCTTTTCAAAGGGCTTTGACCAACATTGCTTCAAACCCTAAATCTTTCTTGCCCTTCTGGGTGTTCTGTTATGAATGAAAAAACAGAAAGACTTAAATAAGAAATCCTCTTCACCATCGCACTTAGGCACCTTGTCACTTACTGCCCTCTGTAGATTCATGTCAATTCCTGGGTTCTCGCCAAGAGTTGCTTCTTAAGTATTTGCCAATATTTCAATATTTTTCTTAAAATAAGATTATGGAGACCCAAATGATTTATTCAAATGTGTTACCTAAAGGCCTACTTACTAAGTACAAAATTTAGGTTAGCTGCCTGAGAACAGGGAAATATTTTTCGTGCCCCGGGCATAGGAATTTAGTGAGTGATGAGAGAATCTGGATAATTAGTCTGAATTTATTAATGTTTGTGGATACTTTTAAGTTTGGAGTAGCTTATGTTACAGTTCTTTTCTAAGGAATTTGAAGAACTTTACCTAACTTTTACTGACTGGGGTTCTGGTTGCCCTCCCAGTTCTCGTGCCATTGCAAGGTGGGTAGCAAAGTGTGTTCTGAGCAACTCATCATATGTTGGAAGAATGGCAGTAAAAAGGAAAGAACTCCTTCACTTGCATCTCATTCCTTTTAAGGAAGACTGGAAATATCTGAGAGCCCAAGTGGAGAAATCTCTGCTCATCAGTTCCCTGCCCTGGAAACCACATGGGATCCAATTCTACCATTTTCTTCTCCTGACCCTCTTGGTGCACATTACAATCTTTTTTTTTTTTTTGCGGTACGCGGGCCTCTCACTGTTGTGGCCTCTCCCGTTGCGGAGCACAGGCTCCGGACGCGCAGGCTCAGCGGCCATGGCTCACGGGCCCAGCCGCTCCGCGGCATGTGGGATCTTCCCGGAACGGGGCACGAACCCGTGTGCCCTGCATCGGCAGGCGGGCTCTCAACCACTGCGCCACCAGGGAAGCCCTCATTACAACCTTTTATGTCAAAGTGATGAACTCTTCACTTAGTACATATTGCAGCTATCCTAACAAGGACTGGTCACTTAAATAATTCATGTGGGAAATGGCGGGGAGGCCATTGTCTTTGTTCTTTTCTCTGGAAATAAAATTTTATCTAATATTTGTATTAAGGACATTAGAGCTTCACTTTATTAAAATTTTCTACTTTCTTTAACAGCTTAAAGCACATGATAGCGCAGTTCTAGTCTTGTGAAAACTACCTGATGTTGTTAAAGTTTTTTTTTTTTAATCAGTACAAGTGGGCATCTTTTACTTTAAAATAATTTCCCTGTCAATTCAAGCCAGCTGGATAGTGTGAGTGTGTGTGTGTGTGTGTGTGTCTGTCTGTCTGTCTGTCTTCATGTGCTGCCTGAAGGCTATATGTCCTTTCTCTGGGTAGAAAGAATTTTCCACTCAAGGTAATAAATATCTAACTTTCAAACCTAACCTGGAAATGCCATCTTTGACTTATCTAGCATTTCTGGCTTGTGCTTCTACAAAATACAAAGCATGTGTCTTAACCATATCTAAAATCATTTTAAAATAGTGTTTTCGGAGCAATGGATCTGTGAATCTTCTCTAAGCTCTTTGTACGGGCAGCCATGAAAATTCTCAACACTCTAGGTATTAGGTTTTTCCCCTTCTTCACAAGGAACATCTTTAAGCTAATGTCACAGAAAACTGGGGCAATTTGTTGTTTGAGAGATAGTGAAACAGCTAAAGGAGATGCAGGATATCAGCCCAAAGCCATGTCGTCTTCTGAGGGTCCAAGAGACTAGAAAAAAAGGTTTCTATCACTATAATGCTATGAGACAATCCCTAGAACACAGGCCCCAAAGCTGTCCAGGGAGGCTCTTTGTTTTGAGGAGACCCCCAAAAGAATAGCCCTCCTCTGGAGTCTACTTCGTTTGTGATTCACCAAGATGAACAGCCCCTCCAGGAGTCTCTGTCTGGTGGCTCAGAATTTTGACACTTGCTAATACCCGTTTCTTTGTCCTCACTCTCAGAGACTGCCTTGTAACTTCCTGAGAGTCCAGGTGTGGAAGGGAAAGGCCCACAGGGGAAGAAACGAGGCTCGGAATTTATATTTGACTCAGGCCACATGTTCCCAAACAATTTCTCAGTTGCATAGATATGAATCTCTGGGACCACATGTCTGAAATATTTCATCACTGGGAAACAGCTGAAAGCAGTTGGTGGTGCTTCATGTGCCCCACATTAGGTGTTAAAGTATGGCCAGAAGAGGACCATGTGTCTGGGGCTCATGGGACTGTGAGGAGAAATGGCTGCACCTCCTCTTATTTATACTTTTGAGCTTGGTTGCATGACTGCAATGGTTAGGCTCCAGGTAAGTTTATTCCCCAAAAGTAAGGGCTGGGGTGGATGGTAGGAACAGATGCAACTTTTGTGGGACCATCCTGTATCCTCCGTTTACCTGGAGAATCTTTATTGCCTAGAGTATCACCCATCAGCAAGATGTTTTTCCAGACCGGGTTTTCCCAAAAGTATAGCATGCCAAAGATCACCCAAAACAAAAGAGAAATATTGTACTGTGTCTAGGGGAGAGATCATAGTTGTTGAATTTCATAAAGATCCAAGGTTTTTCTATAGGAGAAAAACTCTTATTTTGTAGACTTAAGAATAGTAGTTAGACTAATCTAAATATTTGATTTCAGGGGGTGGTCTTAAAAATGATACATACATACTTCTAATATTTTCATTTAACTTAAAGCATCCGACCATGTACCCATTTACCAGTCTTTTGATATAGGGCCAAGCCTTTGCTTTGAGGGTGTGGTAGTTGGTTGGAATTCCATTTTGCCTTTCTTGCAAAGACCACACCCATAAATATATCTTTTCCAATTTCTGGTTTGGATTTCTCTAAAGCAGAGCAAGAATTGAAAGAGATATGGGTGCAGGATCATTTTACGTTTTATGTGATGCGTACCCTACCCTAACATTAATTATTTCAGGCATACCAAATTCAAGGCATTTTAAGAACTCATTTTTATTTAGTCTTTTCAAAGCATTCAATTGAATGTTTATAGATACAATGCTCTCTTTCTTTACCCACTCAAATTTTATCAGTGTGTGTAATACTTAAATTTAATAATGACTAAAATTAATATTAAGTATTTGGAAATAAACACAACTGATATTTACGAGGCACATAAACCTATTGGTGGATATATAGGGCCCCGAGGGTTGGAGAGTAGCCGGATAGATCTGCGGGTTCTGTGTCTGTGGACATCAGTCAGTATGTTCAGAGAATGGGAAGAATTAGTTAACTTAGTGAAAACCTCAAGCAAGTAGCAGTTAAGATGAATCACGTCTGATGGGCTAGATAAGTCTGCAGTAAAAAATACTTCCCAATATCTGAAGAACTATAAATATTCTTCATAGTCTGCAATAAAAAGTTTTAGGTTTTCTCATGTTATGTGAGAAACAGACCTGCTGGGGGCTTTTCCCAGGCCCCAGACTGGTGGACCAGCGCCGTCTGGGTTGGGGTTGGTGACTGTGGCCGGGGTCCCTGAGAGTCAAGTACTTGCTCTTAAAGTTTCCACCTGGGAGTGACACGTTAAAATGTCCACTCCGATTCCATTGGCCAAATTAAGTCAGTGGCCGCATCTAACTTTATCAGGGCAAAGAAACACAACCCTCCCCCATGCTTAGAAAGAAGAAAGATGGAACTGTTTGGTGAATGGCTTTAAAGACTGGCGTGGACAGCTTTTATTTTAATTCTGAGCAATAGTATAGCTCTTGCTTTCAAAGTACTTACAATCACTATTCTAACTGCTTTATAGTATAACCTCAATAAATCCTCCAAACCATGATATGAGGTTGGTACTATTATGCATATTTTATAGATGAGGAAATGAGACGTGCAGAGGAGAGAAATTTGCTAAAGATGCACAGCAATTGTCAGGCCTTGAGCTCAGGAGGCTTCGTGGCAACGTCCACATCCTGGACACCAACGGCAGCTGCCCCTCAAAGGGAATGGGTGGACAAGTGGACTCAAGTGGGTGAGCGTTTGAGGTGGTGATGGAGTCACAGGAACACTGGATCCAGCTTTGTCACAAACAATGCCAGGGTTTTCTCTCTAAAGTGAGATTTTGCTCCACTATTTGCCCCACAGATGGATTTAGAGCCATTTTCTTATGTCTGCAAAAAGCCATAAATCCCAGACCTGCACTGACCAATGTGGTAACTACAACCCACGCGTTACTACCGAGCACTTGAAATGAGGCTTGTCTGAGTTGAATTGTGCCGTAACTGTCAAATACACACAGGATTTCAAAGACAATATGAAAAAAATATATTTCACTAATCATTTTTCATACTTTGTATATAAAGGATGATAGTTTGCATATATAAGGTTAAACAAAATATATTATTAATATCAATTTAACCTGTTTTTAAAAATTTTCTGAATATGAAGAGAAAATTTTGAATTACATATGTAGCTCGCATTGTATTTCTAATGGACAGGGAAGCCCTAGAATCTCAAGGTGGATGAAAGATGGGAGGAATTGACATCAGTCAGTCATTTGTATTTTCTACATAGAGTTTGGAAAAATTAAAACATTTTAGTGAACAAGTACAAACTTTAATGAAAGTGTTCAAGAGAAAACAGGAACTAAATGGCATTGTCCAGGAAAACCCTGTTGAAGTCTATTGAAGAATAAATATTATAGGTTTCTCTGGCATTATGACTCCTACAAGGTAATTTTTTTACCTGTCTTAGATGAATTCAGGATCTCTGAGTGCATTTCTCACTTGTTAATTAATTCACCAGACATTTACCGAGGGTCTATGTGTGAGAGGAGGGGCTGCCATGCTATGTCTTAGTAACTTACCAGAGGCAGAAAATAGTTGGCTAATGCACAAGGAAGATGTGGGTTCTATGCTTTAATGCATGCAATACAAAGGGCTACTCTCTTTAATTTTAAAAATATTTTACATCGAGGTTCTGAAGGTCCCATAGGGTGTATATGTACAGAAGTCCACTCCCTGCCTGGTGGGTCTCAGGGGGTGACAAGCAGCCTGGCAGGGCTGTCCCGCTGACCTGCCATGTAGTCTTGGGGACCTTACTAAGCCCTTCTGGACTTCAGGTGCCTTCATCAGCTGGACTCCACCTGCCCCATCTCCTGGCCTATGAACTGACTACATCAGAATCATTACATCAGAAGCTTTGGGGCTCCAACCCCAGACAGTCTGATGGATTAGGCTTGAGTCAGGCCTGGGGAATTATGTATTTTATGCATTTCTCCAGGAGACTCTGAATACCTCTTACACCCTTTTCTAGGGTTTGGAAATCTTGGGGCTGAATTTTGGCTTTCAAATATTTTTTGCCTAAGACCGCAATAAGAAATACATTTTACTTTGAGATCTAGTACACAGATGGATAACTGAAACAGAATTGTCACAGACAGTATTTACTTTTTCCTATGGGCAATGCTCTCTGAGATGTTCTACTTTGTTTTTCATTCTGTCTTATTTAAAATTTGTCTGTTGGGATCGGTAAATCGATCCCACAACTTATAATAGTTTGCAACTTGCCAATTGAAAAAGACTGGAACATATGACTGTTTTCAGCTCTTAGAGATTAAATGAAACTCAGAAATCAGAAACTATGAGAACTCTGAACTCAGAGATGATTATATAAAGCTTTTTGGGCTTTGGGTTCCACTTTGGAATTCTATCTCTTGAGAATCATCTCTTTACTGGTGAAAGGGCCAATAAGCCTGTCCCAATTTCTCCATCATGAGAGTAATATCTCCTGGATCATAATGCATATAACGTCCACATCAACTTATTCAGGGTGAAAGTTAGGAAGAACTCCGTTGGAGCTCTGTGTGAGGTGTTCTGAACCTGGGAGCTGAAGGCTGCTCCACTCACAACAGCCTCCTTTCCGTTCAACTCCTCGGCACCTCCCTCTGTATCCCCAGGCCTCTGCTTGAAACTGGCCATCTTTCTTTTTAGGTAGAGAAATATGGACAAATCTTTCAAATCCATCAGTGCAGGACCCCCCAGATGGTCCAGAGACTGAGTACCTCTGCTGCCTGCTCCGTTCTCTCCTTTCCTCTCGGGAGCAAATACAGAGCTCCTGCGGGCACCCAGCCTGGGAGGGAAGGGCCCCATCCTTTACCACGGTGGCATGTTGCCTCGTAAGGATGTCTAGGGTTTCCTTGGGCTGTCAGTCTGCACGGTGGGGCAAGATTGCTTTTCAGAACAGGACTTGCCCCCCAAAGCCAAATGGCAACTCTGGTCCTTGTCTGGGTTTTGTGTTTTGAGCTGAATGTTGAGTTAACCCGCTGCTTCTTCCAACCCGCACACACTGTCCATCTTCTGGATAAATCTGTTAGTTCTTCAGACCACACACGTGAAAAGGGTACTTGCAAATAACTCTCCTGCCCTCTGACTTCGCTTTAACAGCCCTCCGAGGAAATAAGGTCGCAAGTTCACTGATGGCAGGAAGGGCCCACTGGTGGCCTGAGCGATCCCACACGTTTACTGTCCCATTCCTAATTCATAAAGAACCCACAGTGCCGGTAGAGCCCAATGACTTTTCCATGTGTTTGATATTTTTAGTTCTAAGCACTGTCTTCAGCGCTCCTCCAACATGTGTTGGAGAAAGACCCAGTGGTCCCATATTAAGATAATTATTTTCACTGCTGTTTTGAAACACCACAGTGGTGCACCAACAAACTTCCTACCCAGTAACCTGCACAGTTGGTTAAACAAAAATTGATCCCTAGTCAATCCAGTGAATCTAATACGTTGTAGAGAAATACATGATTTCATCACCTGCAGTGTGAGCACCAAAGGGAGATTGGTGACCTCACTGGAGGTGTTGATTCCCTCCGTAATAAATGGATTGGCCGTCGGCTGGTGCTAAGCAATCCGTGATCTCACGAGGCTTGCTGCTGCAGTAAACGGGAACAATACGAGATGGAGGGAGGGAAATTCTTCCCATAGCGAGTAGGACTGCCCGGAATCCATCTTAACAGACTCAAACGTAAATTAGCCTCTATAAATCTCGAACTTGTTGCTTTACTGACATATGTGTCCTGCCAAAGTAGTACGCTCTTGAAAGAGCTGTGTAAGTAGATTAAATGGTTTCTGTCCTTGGGAATGTGGAAACCTTTATTTGTTTTGTTAAGAGACTTTTAAATATCCTCAGGTTATGCGTCAAACAGATGTCCAGGGTAAAGGCTTCTGACCCATTTCAACATTTCTTAGGGGGAACTGAGGTCCAGTTTCTGCAGCTTGTGTCGAGTTCGACCCACTGGGCAGCACCTGACAAAACTGTGAGGCTGGTAATGCTCCGTCTGATGGCTCTGTGCTGTGACTTTTAATGACAGGACTGAGGAAACTGAGATAAATTAAAACCTAATTGGGTATGTTAACAGTTTTAGCAGTCTGTGCAGATGGATCCCAGGAGGACACTTGAGAAGATGTTACAGGGGAGCTTCTGTTGCAAGACTTCGCTGCAGAATGTGACTTGCACATCCTCTTTCCAATCCGTTTCTCAAGGTTGAGTTTTCTTTATATTCTGAATGTTATGATGTTCCCTGAGTGTAAACGTTGCATTTACCCTTCCACCCCTAACTAGTTCAGTCCATGATGGGGCTTAGGATGTAAATGTCTGGACTTGAAAGCCGCAGAATGTTCATCAAAGAGAGGAAATTCCTCAGGGGAATGGCTCCACACTAGCAGTGCTCTTCAGGCAGAAATTTCAAGGCGTCTCGGTTACCTTCAAATTCTCCAGGGCTTCTGCTGTCTGAGTGGTCATCACCTACAGACTCTGTTTTGTAACTTGAGATCACCTGTCAGGGAGAAAACTCCCTGTGTGCCTCACAAGGAAAACAAAATTAATTCCACTTAGGTCTTCAACCAAGTCTAGCCTCCATGGTTTTTCTCTCTTTGCTGTAGTCCATTGGCTTCTGACTTGGAGCAAGCTGGAGAAAGTTAAGGCTTAGGTAAAGGTTTCTTTTCAGTTTCTTCAAAATGGATCCCTTCAACCTTTGAGTAAGAGCTCAGAAGCAGCAGGGTGATAATACATCTATAGGGGGTTGAGAAAGGACTCCAAGAAGATGCCCCTTGTTCTTGCAATGGGAGAGAACCTGGGAAGCTACTTCTTGTTGGGTTTGGGGATGTATCCTAAAGTAGATTTGCCATGACTGATAGTGTTATCAAGTTCAAGCTTGTACTGCTTGCCACACGACAGGCCAATAAATCGAGAGATGGACAACCTACAGAATGGGAGAAAATATTTGCAAACAATTCTGCTGACAAGGGATTAATCTCCAAAATATACAAACAGCTCATACAGTTCAATATCAAAAAGTAAACAACACAATCATAAAATAGGAAGAAGACCTAAATAAACACTTCTCCAAAGAAGACATACAGATGGCCAAAAGGCACATGAAAAGATGCTCAACATCACTAATTATTAGAGAAATGCAAATCAAAACTACAATGAGGTATCACCTCACATCAGTCAGAATGGCATCATAAAAAGTCTACAAATAACAAATGCTAGAGAGGATGTGGAGAAAAGGGAACCTTCCTACACTGTTGGTGGGAACATGAATTGGTGCAGTCACTATGGAGAACAATATGGAGGTCCTTAAAAAACTAAAAATAGAACTATCATATCATCCTGCATTCCCAGTCCTGAGCATATATCCAGACAAGACTATAATTCGAAAAGATACGTGCACCCCCCATGTTCACTGCAGCACTATTGACAATAGCCAAGACATAGAAGCAACCTAAGTGTCCATCAACAGATGAATGGATCAAGAAGATGTGGTATATATATATATATATAAACACACACACACACACACACACACACACACACACATGGAATATTACTCAACCATAAAAAAGAATGAAATAATGTTATTTGCAGCAAAATGGATGGACCTAGAGATTATCATACTAAATGAGGTAAGTCAGATAAAGACAAATAGCATATGATATTGTTTATATGTAGAATCTAAAAAAAAGATACAAATGAACTTACATACAAAACAGAAATAGACTCATAGACATAGAAAACAAACTCATAGTTACCAGAGGGAAAGGGGGGGGAGGGATAAATTAGGAGTTTGAGATTAACACGTACACACTACTATATATAAAATAGATAACCAACAAGGACCTACTGTATAGCACAGGGAACTCTGCTCGATATTTTGTAATAACCTATAAGAGAAAATAATCTGAGAAAGAATACAGATATATATAGCTGAATCACTTTGCTGTACACTTGAAACTAACACAACATTGTAAATCAACTATACTTAAATAAAAAAATTTTTTTAATTAGGAGAAAAAAATCAAGAGACGGGTTGTTGGGACAAGGAATAGTGACTTTATTTGGAAAGCCAATGGACTGAGAAGTGGTGGACTACTGTCCCAAAGAACCATCACACCCAAGTTAGAATTCAGGCTTCTTTTATACTAAAAGGGAAGGCAGTGTGGTTGGTTGGTGCAAACTTCTTGGTGTCAGAATCCTTTGTTCTTGCAGTTGTCCATGTAAGTCAGGTTAAGAGGTTCCTGTAAACCTCCAACAAGACAAATGTTATTCTCTGTTCTGCATCTTTTTACCTCTATATGAATGGGAAAGTGTTGTACCTTTAAAGGTCAGAGACTTGAGAATGGGCTATCCTGTATATTTCAGGCTATAGGCAACATTCTTAACTTGTAGCCAAAGCAGTAGAATATAAAAGTTAAAGAAACAGATCTAATATGGAGTCAGATTTGTTCTTCCTTATTACTATAGGGTTAGCACACAAGTCTCATTTCTGTTAAAGACTCCCTGAGGCTGGTTGCTCTAGACTTTTACTACTTTTTCTCTCCACTAATTAAAGGCTCTTAAGTTTGTCCCCTTTTGATTTACCCAAAGAATGTGAGGACTATAGGAGTGAAATGATTTCTTAACCAGTTTGAATCCACTCAGGGCACTGTGATAACAATGTACACTTACAGAGATTTTAAAAGCTCTTTTATAAAGTACCAGTTAAGGAAAAGTTTATGCAACTGAGCTGAATGTATAATAGTGTGAATTATTTTACTATGACCACTTTCCATTACCAAGTTCTTTGGCAAAATTGAAATCCTCCAGTTGGGTAGCTAGATACAGTTGTATAAAACTGTTCTACCTTTGATTTGTAGAATCTATGAATCATATGTAAGCTTATACAATTGGTTCTAGAGATGAGAAAACATTTTATTAAGCTAATTAGTGAGTTTTATTTCAAATCTGAATATTTTACATAGATTTATTGCATATCATTGCATCAAATATAAACTTGGGCATGTCTGAAAATGTCCCCTTCTTTCTCTCCTCCCTAATATATCTTTAACCAATGTGCGTTAAAACATAAAAGGAAGTAAGACATGCAAGTGTAAGAACGTGTACAATTCACATATTATTATCTATTTGGGTCAAGTAGATGTATCTATGGTTGAGAAATTACCATTGAACATTGGGGTAATGCATCTGCCCTAGTCTGCATTTCACCAAAAGCTTTCTGGAATGTGAATCTCTCAGTCAGCACCCTCTGAGAAATCATGTGGGGAGCCCAGTGGGCCCACTTCCTGTAGGGTTTATTATGGCATATTAATGGGAGATTTCTGTCTTAATTAAAGTACAGTCCAGCTTTCCAAGTTTGGATGAATATCCTTAAAGAGAAAGGTAGCTGACATTAGCAGCCTCAACTGTCTTGTGTTTTCTTTACAAAAGGAAGGGAAACTCTTTCCACTTTTAAAAAGGACCAAGAGTGATCTCCCTTCCTATTTAATACTGTGCAGCCATGCCGAGGCTGGCCAAGGTGCTTGAGTAGGACCATTCCATTCCGGGCAGGACAGCAGGGAAGTAAACAGAGAGACTAACCTGAAACCAGGCAAACCTGTCTCGAAAGATGTGACACGTTCTCAGGTCTGCTCCCTTTTTATAGGACTCTGAAGAAGGGAAGGGCCTCATGGAGCCTTCTTCGCAAACCTTTTGCACAACCCCTTCCCCACTTTTGTCAGCCCCTTCCCCTTTCTAAAGAGGAGCCCCCAGAGGATGCCCATCAGAGCAATCTATTGGAGATCTGTCTCTGCTGGGCCACGGCTGTGTTTGTGCGGCCAGCTTATGAGAGTGTGTTTAAGAGGTTGATTTAAAAAATCCAGTTTCAAAATATGGAATGGCATGGTCTGAGCTCTGAATTTGAATAAGGCCTAAACTGCTTTGGAAGAAAGCCCTGGGTTTGAAGGGGTGAGCCCTAAAACCAAAGAACGTCAAAGCCAAAATAATGTTAGAGATTTAACAGAGCTGCACACATTTCCTATTGTGTGTGTGTGCATGTAAAGTGTGTGCCTGTGTTTTACACATATATACTTATATGCATTGTGATGTGTATTATGTGTGTATGCCTGTGTGTATGTGTATGTACGTGTGTATGTATGATGGGTATGTGTGTGTGCATGTTGGGGGTGGTGGTGGGGTGAGGAGGACCAGACTCTCATGTAGACTTTTCCTAAGTCATGGTTTCCCTCCAGTTCTCACTTATCTGCCGGTCTCCACCTCACTTGGTTGAGAATTACTGCTAAAACGAGGCAGTTCCTTACAGGACTGGTTTATTTCTCTAAGATGTGTGCTGGGGGATAAAAAACAGTTGGGAACCACTGCATGCAATCGCCCTGAGGAAAGGCTGGAGCCCAGAGAAATTGATCGGCTCTTCTAAAATCACACAGCTAATCCAGGGCCAAGCCTGGTTCCCCTCCTCCCCTTCTAGACTCCGTCCCACACTATCACATGGCTGGGATCAGAACACGGCAACTTTTCTCCTCTGGGTCACAGCCTCAGGCACATCCACAGTCAGATATGAATTCTCATGTTAAAGCACTAATCTTACATTCCTTGATACCAAAGGAAACACACATCAAAAACAAATACCTCTTCCGAAATGCATTTTCTCCTCATGGTTCCAGTGAGCTGTGTGGGTGAGAGTTTCTGATAAAACTCCACTCCAGCTGCTCAGATGAGAAAGTCTAGGGCTGCTGAGTGGTTGCTGGGTGAGCGTACTGTTGACTCTGGCTCTGGACGGCGCTGGGCTGGTGTAGACGCTCTCTTCCCGCGGAGCTCGCTGGTATTGCGGCGGGGCCTCTGGAATCGGTGACTCAAGGCTCTGTGGGGACTGATTCAGTATAACAACTTTTCTGGGACTAGGAAGACCACTTATAATATTTTCCAGAGGATAGGAAAACAGAAGTTTCATGGGAGATTTTAAGAGCTCAAGTTCTGGACATTTGAGCCTTGGAAAACTATGTGCTAATGATACCCATTAGCGTCTATTTTCTTTTTGCAGTCAGGAGCGAAGGTAACAATTCATTGGTTGGACATTTGGTGACTTCTTATGTTAACAGCTTCTTTTCTTTCTTTTTTTGGGATTAAGAGTGAGCATGTGTCCACCTGCTCTTGGCCCTGCGTTGGCGGGTGATGGATCAGCGGGTCGTCCGCTTCCCTTGTTCCTGCATCTCAGAACTGGGCCTCTTACTCACCTCTCCACCTCCTGCCTTGCCTTCTCCAATCCACTCTTTCCCTGTAACCAGAAGCATCCTTCTGAAATAAGAATACGAATAGCTTTTTCTTTTGCTGGAACCTGTCATTGGCCCCCATGGATTCTGGGATGAGGCCTAGGCTCCTGGCTGTGTCTCACAAGGGCCTGTGTGATCCAGCCACCAGCTTCACCTCTGACCTCTTTTAGCACTGCCCTCTCCCTACCCTCTGTGTGCCAGCCAGTCTAAGTGACTTCCTGTTCCTTGGACTTCCTGCCTTCTCATTGGAACTTTGCCTGTAGTTTTCTTTCCCTTCTGCTCCTGGTCATGGCAGACTGCTCTTCTGGTCCAATTCTTCATTCCTTCCACTGTCCATGTGCCAGCAATGGGCTCCTCCTGGGCAGAGTGGTCGACTTTGGTCTTGACCAGATGACTGCTGTGGCCAATGGCGTGTGGATCTGTACGATGTTCCTTCTGGGAGTCGTGGGTGGGAGGAGTCTGTCTCAGGTCAAGGGCCACGTCTGGTATAGGTCAGGATCTCAGGAAGTTCTATAGAGCATTCATTTTATAGTTGAGTAAAACGAGATGAGGTCCATTTCATTTCTATTAAAGTCATCTTACAGAAACTGTTTTTAAAAAAATGTTTCCCATATTTTGTCCACATGCCACTAATGTGCCTTAAGCCAACTGAGTGAAAACTTAAGAAGTTTGTATTCAGTGCTGACCTGAAGTAAGTACAGACCAGGAGTCACAGCCTGTTCAAATACCAACTGAGGGCCACCTCCACTGTCATTAGTTTTAGGAAAAAGTGTTTCCAGGTTCTCACGGGAATGTATAATGGAAATACAATGGAATTTTATTTCCAAAGACAGGCATTCAGGTTTTGGCACGCCAGTTACAAATGCTGTCATCCTGGCCAGCCCTGTGTATTCTCAGAGCCTGTTTCCACATCGGTAGAAGAGAACAAATACCACCAAGGAGAATCGCTCTGAGGATTAAATGAATGAATACACAGTGAATACAAATGATTGGTAAACCTTAAGGTGCAATATATATGCTATTTTCTTGCAAATGAGGATGTACCTCTGCTAACCAGCCTGTTTTGTTCACAAACCAACAGGAATTGTACCGCACTTGTCTAGAAGGAGCTTATCATGAGATAGATATATTTCAAGAGCAAGATATGTCCTTACTTTCTCTTAAAATTTTATACTTGTGAATAAGTCAGAACCCACAGAGAAGAACCAATCAATATTACAGTAAGATACTGAACAGCCAGCTGGAGGTCATCAGTACTTTATGATATTTGAGAAGTGCTTTCCACAACTTGGAAACGATGATGCTTCTGATTGAATGCATACACCTTTTGGCTCTGTGTTTTCTGTGCTATTTTCTATTTGCAAAATTTCTTTTTTCAATATGTGGTGGAGAATGTGGAGTTCCTGAGAAAAGAGAAAATTACCCATGTCTCCATTTGGAGTTTGGCTACACAGTAGGTCCCCCACATATGAACAAGTTCCCTTCCAAGAGTGAGTTCATTGAGTCCAATTTGTTTGTAAGTCCGACAAAGCTAGCCTAGGTACCCAACTAACACAATCGGCTATACTGTACTGTACTCTAATAGGTTTATAACACTTTTCACACAAATAATACATAAAAAGCAAACACAAAAAATAAAACTTTTTTAATCTTACAGTACAGTACCTTGAAAAGTACAGTAGTCCAGTACAACAGCTGGCATCCAGGGGCTGGCATCGAGTGAACAGGCAAGAAGACTCACTGACTGGAGGAGGGAGAGGAGGTAGGAGATGGTAGAGCTGAAGGATCATCAGCAACAGGAGACGAGGGCAAGCTGCAATTTCACTCATGCCTGACGTTGATGGCACAGGTTCTGCTTCCTGGCTGCATGCAATTCTATCTACCGTCTTGAAAAAAGGATCCAATGATATCTGGGTTGTAGCTCTTTTTTTCTCATCATAGGCGACACAGGAGCGCTGGATTGCATTCTGAAGAGCTGCGGCAACCTTCGTGTACCGTTCTACATTCGGGTCCTGTGCCTCAAAAGCTAACAGTGCCGACTTCTTAGTAGTACCAGCTACACCACCACTGCTTTTTTTTTTTTTTCTCACTGCTGTGGCCTCTCCCGCTGCGGAGCACAGGCTCCGGACGCGCAGGCTCAGTGGCCATGGCTCACGGGCCCAGCCGCTCCGCGGCATGTGGGATCCTCCCGGACCGGGGCACGAACCCATGTCCCCTGCATCGGCAGGCGGACTCTCAACCACTGCGCCACCAGGGAAGCCCCACCGCTGCTTTTATGCTTGCCTCCGGACATCCTGAGCTTGAAATAAAGATACTGTACTCTATACTGTACTGTAAAGTACACAAAAACACAACCACTCGTAGAGGATGCATGCACGTGATAATGTACGCCAGACACGTGAACTAACGTGATCGGACCTGCGAACGAACGTTGGCATCTTTGAAAGTTCCCACCCAGAAGGTTCATATGTAGGGGGCTTACTGTATTCACACATCTGATTGATGGGTGGGAGGCCCCAAACGAGCCAGCTCTTATGAGGGGATGACAAGGTCTTAAAAGAAAAACCACCAATAGGAAGGAGCCTGGCAAGTTCAAGCCAGACTTAATTATGGGATGTGGTATTAAAGCAGTTTGTCTGTTCCAAGAATTTCATCATAGCCAATGTGTGGATCTGACCCAAACCCATGACTCAGGTTGCGTATGTGGGTTCTGTGAATAAAGGTATTGTATGTGTGAACTGAAAAATCCAGTTCATTCAACTCTGCAAAATTATGGGGCCCAAGTGACCCAGCTGTGGGACCCCAGAGTATAACACAGCCCCTTTCCTGCTGCTGAGCTGACATGAGGCCAGGAGTCCTGAGTGGTTGGTGGCCACACATATCTTCAGGTGTCCACACTGCAGAAGGGAGCATTTTAGAGACCATAAGGCTGAATTTGTGAATATATCTGAAGCACAGAGAGTGTCAGTGTTGGTGAGTTCATGGAAACTTAAAGCTCATAAACATTGTCACTGTTGACGTGATCTCAGGGGTACCCGGGGTGCTGGTGAGGCTTATACATATTTGGATTGTATTAGAAGGATGTTAGGTTGCGTATTGTCCAAAACAAAAAGTACCTGAAGAGTTAAACATCCTGTCTTGACAGCGAATAGCATCATCTCACTTCCAAGTTTGCATTTCTAATCAGCATGTCAGCTGTGTGTGGATGCCCAGAGGCATGGTGATGGGTTGCCACCACCTTCAGGGCCTTGGGGCAGTCTGCTGACCAAGCCTTGGACCGTCATGGGGAGGTCTTGCAGGGAAGCTTTCCTGCTACCATGGAGAAGGCCCAAGAGGTGGGCAGTCAAGTTGCACAGGCCTGCGTGCCAAGAATTGGAAGCATCGTGAGAGAAGGGCTGGGGGTCCAGGAAGCAGGGGCTGAGGCAGTGGCTGGAGGGGAGGCCATTCCAAGCCTTCTGAGGGAGCCCAAGGCAGAAAAGAGAGTCAGGCCCATGACCTGAGAAAGCCAAGGGACCTGGTTCTGCCATGTCTGATGGAGGTTCCACCTTGGGACTTTTTAGGACTTTCCATGAGGTCATCAATTCCTTTTTATTCCCTTGGAAACTTGTTTGTATTTGGTTTCTGTCCCTTGTACCTGAAAGAATACTGACATGATCTGAGTGCAGATCCTCCCGGGGATCTGTGGGTATCAACAAAATGCATTTCAGAAAGTGGGTGGGGTCAGGGCTGCCTTACTCTTGTGCTCCAAGTGGCCCCAGGTGGGGTCCACCAGACAGATGTACATGGATTCCGCCTCTTATATCGAGACATGAGAGGTGGAGAGCTTGGTGGATCCCTCGCCATGTGAGGTGCACTTGGAGCTTGGCACCCAGGGCATAAGGGTTTAGGCTCTTAAGTTTGAGACCACACCGCCTGGTCATTTGTGTGGTAGCTGTCCCGATGGGCAAGAGCAGAGGCAGAACGGGTGAGTCTGTTCTGCCACTGGAGACACACTTTTCAGATTAAGAGAAAGCAGCACATCTATATGTCTTCTTTGGAGAAATGTACATGAAAATATGCTCAATATCATTAATTATTAGAGAAATGCAAGTCAAAATTACAATGAGGTATTACTTCACAGCAGTCAGAATGGCCATCACCAAAAAAATCTACAAAGAAATAAATGCTGTAGAGGGCGTGGAGAAAAGGGAACCCTCTTGCACTGTTGGTGGGAATGTAAATTGATACAGCCACTGTGGAGAACAGTATGGAATTTCCTTAAAAAACTAAAAATAGAACTACCGTATGACCCAGCAATCCCACTACTGAGCATATACCCTGAGAAAACCATAATTCAAAAAGAGACATGTACCACAATGTTCATTGCAGCACTATTTACAATAACCAGGACATGGAAGCAACCTAAGTGTCCCTCAACAGAGGAATGGATAAAGAAGATGTGGTACGTGTATACAATGGAATACTACTCAGCCATAAAAAGGAACGAAATTGGGGCATTTGTAGAGAAGTGGATGGTCCTAGAGACTGTCACACAGAGTGAAGTAAGTCAGAAAGAGAAAAACGAATATCGTATATTAACACATATATGGGGGAATTAGAAAAATGTTTAGATGACCTTATTTGCCAAGCAGAGATGGAGACACAAATGTAGGGAACAAATGTATGGATACTAAGGGGGAAAGGGGTGGGGTGGGAGGAATTGGGAGATTGGGATTGGCACATATACACTATTGATACTATGTATAAAATAGACAACTGATGGGAACATACTGTATAGCACAGGGAACTCTACTTAATGTACTGTAGTGTCCCAAATGGAGGGGACATATGTGTATGTATGGCTGATTCATTTTGCTGTGCAGTAGAAGCTAGCACAACACTGTAAAGCAACTATACTCTAATTTTAAAAAGCTGCACATTCTCCACACCTCTTGCTCGCAAATCTGCATTCCCAGGAGTCTCGGTGGGAATTCAGGTCAGGGCTGAGGCTGGAATCATCGTTTCTGGGGATGGCTTGTGTCCATTTCATGTCTGATCCCCAGAACTTGATCTGAATTTCATTTATCATAATGCGTTGAACACCTACTGCATGCCAGCAGTAAGTTATTGGAGATACCCTGAAGTCACCTATAGTCTAGGGGTCAAATAGGGCGATGGGTATAGTTAGAATAATGTGATACTGAGGATGGAACAGAGGAACATTGAATCAATAAGTGCTGACTTATCAGAAAGAACACAGACCAGGAGACAGTGACGTATCTTCAAAGTGTCAAAAGGAAAAAAAGAAACAAACTATCAAAGTAGAATTTCATACCAAGCAAAACCATCTTGCAAGATGCAGGCAAAATAAGGATGTTTTAAGATAAAAGAATCAACCACAACCTGTCATATACAAAAAAGGATTCTTCAGGCTGAAAGGTACTAATACCAGATGGAAGGTCCCATCTGCAGGAAGAAAAGAATGTGGGTAAGATAAATATGTGGGTAAAAATATTTAATAGAACAGTCTACTTTTTCATCATTTATTCAAAATACATATTATTGTCTAAAGTGGGGGCTGGGAAAATACAGCCTGTGGGCCAAATTCAGCCCACTGCTTTTTTTTTTTTTGTAAATAAAGTTTTATCGGAACACAGCTATGCCCATTCCTTTCCCTATTGTCTGAGGCTGCTTCTGTGATACAGCAGCAGAGCTGCGTAATGTGGCATAAATTGTACGGTCTAGAGCCTAAAATATTTGGCTCTTTGCAGAAAAAGTTTGCCAACTCCTAGTTTAAAGCAAAAATTGTTTTATAAACTAGCGACTGTCATACAGTTTATGTTTATAAACTAGTTTATAACACTGAGGGTTATAACGCGTAGATGTAAGACATATGACCGCCACCTGGACTGCATGGTGGCAAGGCTCTTACCATCTAACCAGAGGGGACAATGTTAACTCTGACTGACAGTGATGAGTTAAGGATGTGTATTTTCATCTCTAGAACAACTGCTAAATAATAATGCCAAGAGGCATAGCTACATAGCAAATAGGCACACTAAAAATGTTATCCTAATATTAAAGAACCTCAAATCCATTGTGTTCAACCACAGGTCACATGTCAATCAATGTTCCTTATTAAATGGAACCACCTGTGCATGCTACCTGCCCCCAAGATAATTAGCCATAAAGAGAGGAGCATAAATGGTTATTAATGCAAAACGGTTTCTTAAAATACATTTTTTTAAATTGAAGTGTTGTTGATTTACAATGTTGTGTTAATTTCTGCTGGACAGCAAAGTGATTCAGTTATACGTATATATACAGTATTTTTTAATATTCTTTTCCATTATGGTTTATGATAGGATACTGAATATAGTTCTCTGTGTTACACAGTAATTACAAAATGTTTTAATAGAAAATTGACACATTGGGAGAACTGATCTCTTGATGCCCAAGAGACTTTGTTTTTCCCTCCCTGACACTTGGCAAATCTGATAAAGACATCGAGTACCTGCTGGGGTGATTTACTGTCTTCATGTTTATTTTGGGTTCAGGCCCCAGATGACCCATAAAAAGTTGTGGCTCTCTTGGGAGAATGGAATAATAAAGTACAGACTTTCCTGAAGGCTTTTTCTTATTTTTCAGACATGCTTTAGTTATTTGTTATCACCTAAAGCCATGAAACATTTTTTAAAAGATGTGCTCTAATTTTCATCAAGTCGGAGGACCTTCCTTTCTCTTTTTGTAAGGATATGATAGGGCAAGTGCTGTTTATAATTTTAGTTTTTACTTTTTAGTCAATAAAAAATAGTTTGAATATCTTATGCATTCAAAAGTAAACAAAATATTATATAGTATAAGACCTTACAATTCTTAATTCCCCCTACCATTCTTTGTGCTCTTGTTTTATGCATTTCATTCTGCATGTGCTGTAAAAATGCATTTCTACTTTTGCTTTAGACAGTTATTTTTTTTAGAGCAATTAAAGATTTTTTAGTTAAAAATAAATATTTTTTTCATTTGTTCCAAAAAAAAAAAGTAAATGAAATAACTTCAGATTCCTATTTAATAGTTTTCTTACTAGGTTCTCATAAGTCATTAGAACATGTTGTAGAAGACTGTCCTGTCACAGAAACCTGTACACTATTTTGAGTTTTCTCATATTATTAAGAGTTATGAAAGGGAATCACAAATGTTTACAAAGTTGTTCCTCTGCTCAGATCAGATGACGCTCAGATGACAACTCTGATGAGATTGTTTCCTTGGACGTATTACCCTTTTGTTCCAAAAGGTCAAGATTCAATTTCTCCTCTCCCAAAATGGGTTTTTAATAAAAGCTAGTACAATGAAATACCCAATGACTGTTTTCAAGTCAGCCAGCTGTCAGAGTTCCTCTCGAAGCCACAGGGGATCCATGGGCAGCTTATGAAGAAGCACTGGGGAGACCCCAGCCCTTGTGGTGACGTTCAGCCCTGCAACATCACAAGATACACAACTCAGGTCTCACGCCCCCATAAGAGCTTATGTGATGTTCCTCAGAATGAATTCTAAACTAGTTTATCCACAAAATTACATGTTTTATAAATAAAGTGTCCAACTTCCTGCGTCATCAAAAATGATGTCATTTCCCAAAACATGACGTTATGTTGTGTAATTTTTCCATTCTGTTTCTTGACAAACATTCTGCAGCACTGAGATGATTAATTCAGTTAAGTGGGTATAGAATTCAAGAGTGAGTATTCAGTACGAGGACTTTACTGAACGACTGACACTGGTGTTGGAGTTTAAATGTTTGGCTTTTCATTTATAATTCGGCCATTTGGTAGCTGGGAGTCTGAGCTTCAGACAAAGCTGAAACGGACGCCTGGGGGGAATATCTCTTTGCAGGGATTTGCTCACAAACCTTGGCCTGCAGTAGCCCTGAACTCCCCACCCTGCCACGTGTGGATGCAGACAGTCTCAATGGAAGGAATCCAATGCCTACAACACAAGGAAAATGCGAGTCTCTCTGGGAAACACAGGGTAGTTGTGTTGCTGCCATATGGCATTCAGACTACAGATTCGAAGAAGTTCCATTGTGCTTCTTTAAGACCAAAGCAGACGTGGTTAGTGTTAACCAGTGCGCGAGCAGCTGTTCTTTAAAATACCTTCCAGGGGTTTCCCAAAACTTCCAATAATATTGCCTGTTAAAGTGAACTAAACTGCTTCAGACTCTGTCATAAGTTTCTAAGCTTTAATAATGTAATATAATTATTAGCAGATAAACTAGGTACTGGGTAAGAGCTATCCAATTTAATCTTTATATCCCTATGATGGAGACCGTAGTATTATCCCTGTTTTAAACTGAGGCATGGGGCAATTAAGGAACTGTCCAAGATCACAGAGACTGCAACAGCAATGAGATTTCCACCCAGGAAGTCTGATTCCAGAACCCACCTTCTTACCCATTATCCAGTTAGCAGGAATTATGAAGCTCTCCGTAGGTTTACATCCAAATATTGTAAATATTCACTTACAGTGGGTGATTGGTTATAAGGAAACTATTAGTGAACCTCAGCTGACATTGTGGCAAAAGAGAACTGCTGTTTGTCATCAACTTCTCCACCTCCACTGTGACCACCGCAGTCTTAATAGCAGTTTGGTGAATGATAATGTAACTGCAATGGCAATTGCTCAGAGAGTCTCTGGGATCCACAGTTACACCTGCTTCCTAACATCAAAATCTTTCTGTGAAGAATTAGGCATTGCGCTAGAACTATAAGAGATTAAAAAAAGAATAAGGACAATCCTTGTCCTTCAGACACTTTTAGGCTCTCGCAGGGAGAGAGTGAAGCTGACTCCAGCGATCACTGAGGTCCAAGCAAAGTGCAAGCAGAGTAAAAAGGAACAAGATTGGAACTTTCTGTGGCAATCTGGGGAGGCTACATGGAGGAGGTGAGATTTACACAGGGCTTTGAACAATGGAACAAGTGGGACTTTGAAAAACACACAAAGGCCAGACTGTTGGTGAAATAAGAAAAACATTGGATCAGGAGTGAAAATATAACGTTTTAAAAAATCTAGGCTTATTTACAGCTCTGCCAATTAACCATCTGAGAATCTTTTGCTAAATCATTCAATTTCTTTGTGCTTTAACTTCCCCAGTTGACAAGTGGAAAACTGCATTTTGGGGTTCTAGTAAGAATGAAGTGAGATAGTATATTGAGAATAATTGTTAACGAAGAGGACATCAAGTACTGAATCTTCCTATTTGTTGTTCAGTTGTTAGAAATGATGCTTAAGAAAAAAAAAAAAACAGCATGAGCAAAGACACACAACAGCACTTTATAAATCTCTCTCTAGTAAATGCCTGAGAATGTCTATTTATTGGATGCCTATTATTTGCTGGGCGCTTTGCACCTGTTGTTTCATTTCAACAAAAATGTCAATCCATTTCATTAGATGTGCTGCAAGCTCTTTCCCTACCTCCGGAGGGTGCCAGCACCATGTTTTTTCTCTTTATATCCCAGAGCCTGTAAGAATGCCTGGCGCATAGTAAGTGCACAGCACACACTCACTGAACGAAACCTTGGCATTATCTGGCACATGGTAGGGGCTTTATGAAACGTCAATTTTCCAAACAAATTGGCATAGGTGGGAAAATGGATGGATGGCTAGACACGACCTCCATCATGGACAGTGGGCTCGGAACAGAGACAGCATGTAGAGATACTGTATTTGTTGATGCGGTAGACTCCTCTTCTTTGTCTCATTTGGAGTTTTCTGCGTGTGTATGTGCCCTGGTCTCTTCCATGCTGTTCTTGGGCACCAGAGCACCAGGCTCACTGCAGCTGCAACCCTCAGTTGTGCGTTGCCGTTTCCTCT
This sequence comes from Neophocaena asiaeorientalis asiaeorientalis, assembly GCF_003031525.2. Taxonomy (NCBI): domain Eukaryota; kingdom Metazoa; phylum Chordata; class Mammalia; order Artiodactyla; family Phocoenidae; genus Neophocaena; species Neophocaena asiaeorientalis. The sequence goes on along the minus strand of NW_020173728.1, from coordinate 995,521 downwards.
CGGAAGACTGCAAGTCCCTCTTTGGGAAGCTTTCCCAGTCACTCTCTCCCTCAGTTGGTGCACCTGTGAGCCACCCTTTTGCACACCCTTGTCAGACATCATGGCTGGTTTTCCTTCCAAAACTGCAGTTGCAGTGGTGCGGAGATGTGGGAATGTAAGCCCGGATGAGGTTTCTTCTCAGCCCTAATGGCGTTGCTTCATCCTAGGGATGGAAAAGAGCTAAGAGGAAATATGTCTGTTCCAGAGGGTGGCACTCTGGATGACCACCGTGAGGCCAAGGCCAGATGCATTGTCCAGCCAACAGCATTTCTAGCCTCCTGGCTTCCGAAAAGCTTGAGAGAGGCAGCTGGAAACACCAGACTGACAGTAAAAGGTCAGACCAACCCACTGAGGCTATGCTTCTAGCTTTCCCATGCCCTTTCTGAGGGAAAAGCGAGAAGAGAAATCAATAATAAATATAAATGACAGGGGGAAAAATGACAAGCCAACCTCCTAGATCCTTCTAGTTAACTTCTGTGTTGCAAGACAAACAAAGAGAAGAGACTTCTAATACCACAAACTGACATAAATCTGACAAATAAGGTTGAAGCTAACCTAAAGCAGCTGAGCCTTACAGGTTTACAGGGGATTAATAGGGCATTGGTATTTACTTGTCTTTTTTCCCAGGATGAAATAACACATTGTCTACCATTAAACCAATGCAATGAAATCAGTCACCATGGCTTTCTGGTATTTATAAGTGTGTCATATTCACCGCTATTGAAGAAGACACAAATGCGTGATGGAAATTACCAAGTGAATGCCACTTAGTGGGACTTCATGCCATGGTTTCAATGTAAACAAGTTTAGAAATGTATTGCATGAGGACAAAAATCCTGTTTCGTTCTTGCTGGTGTAAGTCATCAAACTCTCTTAGTGCTTTTCCTTTAAAATACGCATTTTGGGAGGATTATTTCTTGGAAATGAAAGTAGTGTATTCACAAAATCTTTCCAAATATGTCAGAGTATCGACATGCAAGGGATAAAAAATGTGCACCTCTTTGTAACCAGCTATTATAGCCATCAAATGTAATCGCCCTGAGCTGTGGTCACTGCCACATTTTTGAGTGTGTGTGTCAGCATAACTACGAGGGTAAGTGGTCTCTTGGCTGAAAAATTAGTGTGTATGATTTCCAAAACAGGTAATATTTGTAATTAATCTGCATATTTGGCTCAGGTCAAGATGTTGACAGGGCGGTAATACTGTTGCATTTACGGTGAATTCAAATTTGTGAGCGATGCTTCTACAGTACCTAAGCTCTGGCCTCCAGTCTGCCCATGAAATGGGCTGTGCCCATATCTCTCTCTTCTCCCTGCAGAGGTGGCTGCTTTTAAACGCCAGCTTGTGTTGCCACACCCTGCGTCCTCAGGCTCGGTGGGTTGGCCTTTCTGCTAATGAGTCGAATGTCCCAGGCTCCCTCTCCCATGGACTCAGGTGCTGCACAGAGTAAAAGTCTTTGTCACCAGCACAGTCGACATCCCTGCCCTGCCTGGGGAAGTGTGTCCTTGCCCACAGCAACAGGGGAGCCTGACTGGGTGGATTATTATAAACTCAACACGGCTCCTGGAGGACCAATATAATTGGCTATTTTTTGGGGGTCGGGAATGTTTTTTGCGGCCTTAACAAGGACACGTACAGAAAGCATTTGTTCCTTTTACGAATTGACAAGGACATTTGTTTCTTCTTTACTTGAGTAAATAGAAAGAAAATTGGAAGCCCAGAGACAGCTCTGTCACTCTCATGGCTGTAGCCATCCCACTGTTGTGGCTACCATCTGGCATTTCTCCACAGGGGAACAATGCAGGAGGTGACTTTCTGTCCATCTTGCAACTCAGACTCCACCTGTGTTACGCAGAAGGTCTTGCTCTGATGCTCTCTGCAGGCTTGAGGAGTGGGAAGTGGGGTCACAATGGGTAAACCATTAATAACAGAAATGAAAAAGCATTCAGTTGTTTTCTGGCAATGCAAGGGGCCGTGTGAAACCACACTAATGGCCTTAATCCTGGTTAGAAAACACTAGAAGGATTAAGGGAAGATGAACTTCAAATCCTCCAGGCAAGTTCTTCCTGCCCTTCAGCAAATGGGGCTGCGAGTATTAGGGGCACAGCGAATATGCAGAAGAAATGTGTTGCTGTGAAGATTTGTACCTGGAAGGTTGTTTGGGATTCTAGTGGCTTAAAAAGTGGAATGAAATTGTTCTCAAGGGCTGTCTTTGTCAAACTTATATCACAAGTATATCAAACTATATTTAATGCTCTGTTAACTGTATTTATGCCATTATGTGTGTGCGTTTTGATTTAACATTCAATCAGCCACCACTGATGGTTGAGACTCTACTAATCCAATGCTTCTCCAAGTGGTGAGGGACTGGTATTTGAGGATGTCGGGTCTATCATAGATCCATGTGTGGCCCTACTGTACACAACCCATGGCCAGCTGGCACCACCTCCTTGGATGGCAGCAAACTAGTCTGTGTTCATTTCAATGAGTCTACTCATAACGTACTTGATATCGCAACAATGTCAAAGTACAATAGAAATTTCTAAGTGCGTCTGACTTACAATTGCTTACTTTGCCGCAAACCAGTAGCAGGCAGTTAACATCCTGGCACTGGTCCCAGCCTGCACTTTGAGAGGTGTTGTTCAAACTCGCACCTGCTTGACATCCTGGAAACGCTGGGGAAAAGTCTTAGGGGAATCCTAAAATGAGACTGGGCCAGGATGCCGTATTCAGAGTGGTGTTTTCTGAAGATTATTTATTTGGAATTCAGTAAAGAGTCATGAGTGAGTTTGAGGGAAGCAGGGAATCTCCAACCTGTGGTAAACCAGGCGAGAGTTTATGAAGAGCTAAAGAACAGAGTCTGTCGTGAAAGGTGGTGAAAAGGGTCTGTGATCTTCTGTGCACCAGCTGTTCAGGGTGTTTTGTATGGAAGCAGGAGAGCACAGGACTGCTGGGGTTAGAAACCCAATGGTTTCTGGAGGTTTCTCAGGGATCACAGATGGGAATAGGGTAAAAGGGTAAGAGACTGGGTGAACTGGAGAACAATGTCCATTTAAAGGAGATAATGCCCACTCGATTCTAGATATATCTGCTTTTTTAAAACAGAGAAATTCTAACTTTTTACATGATACCTCCTAATTGCTTGACTATTACTAGCTATCAGCAAATTTAAATCGTTTAAAAATCCTGTTTCACAAAAACAACAAAAAAACCCCACCAAGAAACACCAACCAACCACCAACAACAAAACACATGAACAGGCAGCTAGTATGTGACCCTTGAAAATTCTCTTGAGGTTTCTACTCATGAAACATATTCTAGCAAGTTCCATGGAATGTTGGAAGGCCAAGTTATCTGAAGGTAATTCAAAGCAGAATTTTGTATTAACAGGAATAGGGAAATGTACGATGATGTGAATACTGAAATTTCCAGGTACTAAGATACATTAGACTTCAAATAAGTGTCGAGGTTACATTTGAAGGCGGTATCTTCAGTCTGGGTCCCCCAAAACTTCAGAAATTATTCTCCTTTCCCTGATCCTTGGAGGAACATTTTGAGAAGCAGAATGTTAGGTTCGTAGTTTTTGTGAAAACCTCCTCAAAACACAGAGTCTTCCAGTGAAAAGCAGGTGTTTTTTTTTTAAGTTAAAACACAGGGCTTTAAATATATTATCTAAAATATTTCACATTAGAATCAAAGTGAGAAGAGACAATTTTGAGGAACCTCCCCCACAGAAATAAATAGCTGTTTAATTCTGTTCTTTCAGAACATTTTGATAGAACTATGTCCAGAATATCCATTCCCATGAGGTGCATTATTCTGACAGACCGTGGTACCCAGCTTTCTGGGGAAACTTGACTACGCTGAAAATTGGTCAAGAAACTCTTGACAGATGGGCTTACATTTCTCTCTAAGACCTTAACTAGAGGCTGGCATGGCTCCTGCCTCTGTGGTTGCCAGATGGCTGACTGAGAGATGACACACCTGTGACAGGTGAGTCCATGGATGCTGTCAACACATGCTTCTATATCCTTTCTAGCACACCTCTCGTAGGCAGGCCACCAGCCCATCCTGGCCTCCTGAGTGCAATGAGAAGATTTTGTTGCCTCTGAAACAGAAATGAAAGTATGTATGGGAGGTGCCAGGGACAACGTGAGGGGTGTGAACTAAGGCCCTGAGTGGTAGCAGCTGGTAGGTAACATCAGACAGGAGAAAATGTCTCTGCGTGAAGACTGGGTCCCAGGCCAGTGGGACCTTTGCTGGGCACTAAACCCCAAAGGCTGCAGAAGAGCAAAGAAAGTCTGAAAAGATCAGGATGTGCCCTTGGTCTGTCTTACTTTGGGATCCCCCAGAAGAAACCCGGAGACAAGAATCTGAGTGCAAGTGATCTATCTGGGCTATGAAAGAAATAACAGCAGGGAAGGAACCCGGGATAGAAAAGGAAGCCCCTCAAAGGTGCATCATAAAACCAGTTAGGCTGTGAGAAGCTGCAGCTCAAGCCCTTAGGGAAACTCTGCCCCTAAGTCTTATCCCACCTGAAGGGAGGGAGCTGGGGTATCTCTCCACCCAAGGGCAGGAAAGCCTTAGCAAAGGAACGTAGGTCCTGGCAGAAGGGCAGATGTCTCGGGGGTGCTTTGGAGGATAAGGGCAAGGGGACCAGGGAGGCCCCCGGTGGCATCAGCTGCCAGACCTTCAGAGCTCCTATAGCCACCAGTGCCCTGCCCTTGAGGCATAAGGGATGCACAGGGCAGCGCTAACTATGCATGGACAGGCATTCAGAGCTCCTACATGTTCTAGTTGCAAATTTCTGGATACGTCCATTGAAACTAAACTTTCTTCTACCACCACCTCCTCCTCTTTCATTTTAAAAAATCAATCAGGTGCCCCCGATTTTCTGGTGCCTTGGGTCCGTTCTTAGGCTGCCTCTTGTGTAGTTGATGACCGTTTAAAGCGCACAGGAGAAGTAGGCATAAAATGACACCGAGGTGTCCACTGAACATTGAAAGTCAAAGCCATTTCCCAGCTGAGCGCTGGCATGATGGAAGTGATGAGGGAAGGGCTGTGCTGATGACACAGCCCGGTGAGGGCTCCCAGCTGCCTCCTTCTTTAACTCCCTCTATTGTCACAGCAACTGCCTGTCTTTCTCCTGGAAAGCAACCTTCCCCACCCCCTCACCCCCACCACCCCTCCCTGATCATATTTGCCTGGAGCAAAGGCAGATGATAGCATTTTTTGAGCTCTGACCGGTGCCCGGCACTGCTCTGAGCATTTTGTGTGCAGCTAGCTCATTTTCGTCCACGCACAGCTTTCCGAGGTCCGCCCTCTTATTACTTTTATTTTGCAGATGAGGAAACTTGGGCAGCAGAAGTTAGGTGACTTGCCCATGTTACACACAACTAATACCAGAGCTGATCTGAACTCATGCCTCCTGTCTCCAGAGACTGCTCTGAGGCCACCAGCTGCTGGCAGCCTCTCTGAATCGCTGGTGAGGGGTGAAAGTGCCAATATGATTTTATTGGTGACAAGTCACAAAGGTCTCCTGGCAACAGGGATGTCACTGCAATCTCCCCATTTAACATCAGAGGGAACGTTGCATTTGCAAAGTCCTCAGCAGGACTTGCCCAGAAATCTGCCCAGAAAACAGGGAGCAGATTCCTGGATCTGGAACAGAAACAGGAAAGAGCCACCGTCGTTTGGAAAGTGAGTGGCTTAGGGAATCGACCGAGCTGCGTGCAACAGAACTCCTGTTGATTTGGCATCCAGGGATGGATGGCTGGGAGGGCCAGGCAGACCCCTGATCGTGATCCTTTTCTCTTCCTCTTGAAGAGTGGTCCAGCCATAGGAGTCTGCGTGCTTCATAGCTTGGAGGACCTTGGGCAGCTTTTAAGTGAAAGGGTTGCACAAACCCAGACGGGAAGGGATTCCGAGGCTGGAGCAGTGGAGCAGCCTCCTTCTCTCCTGTGTTTTTCAGTGAAGGTATAAGCACGTCTTTGCCATCAAAATTCCGGCAATGAACTTTAAGGAAAGGAAACATGATTGAGGCATGTCATTTGCCCCAAAGTTCCCGCAGGAGACGACAGCTCTCCCTCACAGGCAGTGATTTCCAAACAAGGTCAGGAATATCCTCTCACTTGTGAAATTTGCCCTTCACAAATCTCCTAGACTTTGGACTTTGGCATCCTCGTTCTTTTTCTTTCCCCAATTGTCTATTTTCATCTCCAGTTTCATTTCCAAGTGATGTTCTGGCTGGTGAACTTGGAGGGTTCTTTTTATTGCTTCCCTTCTGACTGACGTCAGGTGAAATGTTTGTCCTGGGACACACGATACTTAAGAGTTGATTTAAAATACCCCGAAAACGAGATTTTCTCAGCTTTCGTGTGAGGAAAGAACTTCGACGTGGGTTGGTGACCGTTTCAGAGCTAACTCCAGACAGACTCACACTTAGTGACTCAGAGAACGACAACGCCTCCTGGACACTGGATCACAAATGTTCACAACCACCCCGAGCATGCAGGATTTTGATGCATTTCTTTTCTGTTGAACAACACAATGTGCCCTAAGAATGGCTGCTTCCATGCACTGAGTCAAATCCTGAATAAAGGGAAATACAGCCTGACATCATGTTCCAGACCCTGTAAACTTCCCTGATGCTCCCGCCGCCCCTGGGGTCTACCTGTGTCATCTGTCTGCATGCTCACAAGACGCTGTTTCATTTTCAGTCTCAGATAATTCTCCATCTCAAGTCAACACTGTACAGAGGGGGCACAAGCAGAGCAGTTTGTTCTAAACCCGTTATCATCAACATTCAAGGCAGCTGCCGGGAATTATACAACTGCAAAGCATTTCAGAAAAATGTTCTGATGTGATATCCGGACCGTTTGATCCGGAAACAAAGGGAAATCATGATCTCGTTGGCTACAGCCTTACTAAAAAAGATCTTTGCTTTTCTTAATCATCATTTGTCATCCAAGTTATTTTTATTCCAGTGACACTGGTGCTCGCCAACGATTTTGAGTTGATAATAAGAACCATGTTCTTGGGTTGGAAGTGCACGGCCAGGATTAGTAAGGATTGCGTAACCACATCCCTTCATGTTTGGAATGACCTCTGAAAATAAGAGTGTGCCAAAAGCCGGGATGGAATCATGAAGGAAGAAAGGAATCTTCTCATCTATAGAATGGGGTGAATGAGGAATAAAATATGACGGCATGAAATGAATTGGGGCTGTATAATCACAGAAGACAAAAGTTACGTGGCGTTTGATGTAAAACAATTACCAGGAACTCTGTGGTACAGCCCAGAGTATTTGGCGATTAAGTCAAATGAACTTTCTGAAGGAATGTGAGTTTTGTGGGGTTCAGAACTCAGTCCAGCTTTAGGGGTTTGAGGTTTGAACCAGCTTTCAACCTTGCACTTTGCCGGTTTTGGATCTGTGTGTTTCAAAAATTCTTGATGAAAGGACGGTGGGTTTCTGGGAAAAGGAGCAGTGGAAGATCAGATAAGTAGGCCTGGACCACCAGGACATCCAACTTCTGGAGGGCTCATCTCTCTCTCACCTTCTCCACTTTCTCTCCACTTGCCAAATGTGCACCAGATGTGCAAAGCCAGCGTGCGAGGTCTGTTTTGATTTGGGGTTTTTGCTCATCTTGTGTCTACTTTCTGACTGCGAGGTACCCAGAGTCATGGGTCGGGGGGTTGGGGGGGGGGCGGTCAGGTTAACTGCCTCTGTCTTCGAGAGCTGCTGATGCAAGATTTAGGAGCTCTGAAAATCCACTTCTCGGAACTCCTGAAATTCCCATCACTAATAACTCCTCCGGGTTCAAGACTTTGAAAGAATAAAAACATCCCGGGTGAACGTGGTGGGGGAAGGTTACCTCTCACACCGTTGCGTGGCAAACCCTACATCCAGAAACTCTGAGGCTCTGGGGTTCTGGAAGTCTAAGGGTCCAGGTTCTTGGGGTCTGAAAGTCTGAGGGTCTGGGGCTCTGGGGATCTGAGAGTCTTGAGGGTCTGGTATCTGGGGGTTCTGGGAGTCTGAGGGTCTGGGGGGGTCTGGGGGTATGAGGATCTGAGGGTTCTGGGGGTCTCAGGTTCTGCGGTTCTGGAGGTCTGGGGGTCTGGAGGTCTGAAGGTTTGGGGGTCTGGAAGTCTGAGGCGGTCTGGGAGTCTGGGGGAATTGGATGAAGGTGAGCTTGTTCTGTCTGCAGAGGTAGTAGGGAAGGTCCTGGAACCTGGAAGGGGTGGTGGTGGAGGGGCTGCCATGGGAGGGACACCTCCGGGGGGAGACCAGGCAGCGGGGGGCTGTGCAAGGGCAGCGAAAACCTGGAATCAGAGACCATTTGGGGAGCCAGACAGGTAGGATGTTTCTAAAACTCATGCTCTTTAACTCAGGTATCTTTCTACACCATCTCTAGTTATATTTTTAAACAGGCTTACTGGTTGGTCTTTCATCTAGGTGCCCATGTGTTTGTGGATCCCTCTAGATATTTGCTTTGCTATTTCTTAGATTTCTAATGTAAAGAATGAAAGTTGGCGAATATAGGAACCGCATCTCATTTACTTGGATGTTCACCAGCCCCGCCCCTAACACGTGTGGGCGGGGGGTGGGTACACACAGAGACCCACCTGCAGTGGGAGCAATATTTAAAAGTTATAAACCAAACTGGAAAGCTGTTCAACAAAGCTTTCTATTCTTCCACATTGACAAATACATCTTCACAGTGACAAAATAGAAAAATATGTGTCAACTACGGTTTTTAAGTGACAGGAGGTCAGCAAGCTATCAAAGATGATTGAATTTCATTGCTATTATGCAAATGCCAGATACTTAGATGTGTAATAAAACAAAGACATGCACGATTCATAAATGATAAGTTATCCATTCTTAAAATTTTCTTCCCTTCATTCCAGCAAAATCACTAATCCTATTTTTTAAAATCAAGACTTTCATATAAGTTGTGTTTACAGAAAATAATGTTAAATCGGCAAACTTTGTCCAGTCATCATGGTTCTTCAATAGTTCCTGAAAACAATTTCATTTTTGAGAGACTTTCCTCGGCTAAGGCCAAGCAAATGGATTTTCAATACAATTATTCAAGGGATATTTAGATGGGAGATGAAGAGGGAAGTTGGCAAGTCAAGTGCAAATATTGTCATGCTGTCACACATGATATGCTAATGATAATAGAGTATTATTTATTTCATGTAATTATTAAAATATATTTAATGTTATCATATAGGTTGCTATCACTTATATCAAAATTTTCACTTTTTTTAGTGATGTCCATATTCCTGCATTGAAGATATATCGTTCTCAGGTTCTTCTTTCAAATTTTTCAGTGCTGGGATATTATAAAGAAAAACCAAAAGCCATCTATTGTTCAATTTATCGAAATCTTTCTTCAAGCGACACCATAGCGTCTATAAAATACTCTCCATAGAAACTTATTTTGGGATGATTTGTACTCGTACCTTCCCCTTCATAATTGCAAACGTTTTTGTTTCCTTATTTGAATCTCTCTCCTTTTTATTTTCCTGGGAGATTACTTTGCTACATAGTTCACATGAACTTTTACTTTATCTAAAGTTAAAAAATAATCCTTCATAAAGTAAAATAGTGAAACTTGGATCTGTCTTTGTTATTACTAACATTAATAGCAACCACAATTCATACCAAATAACTTTGGATACTGCAAATTCAAAATTAAGTCCATTTTCTTCCAAAGACCACGATTCTCTATTTGGGCATCTTCTACTTTTCACTGAATTTTTCTGATTCATTTTGCCTCTCGCCTAAATTAAATCTGATTTCTTTATCAGTGTTCAGTCAGCATACCCCTTGTGTGACCAAAAGAAGTCATAAAGTTAGAATTGATAGTGTTTCATCAAGATGTCCTATTTTGGGGCAAGTCCAGAAAATGTCATATACAATTTTGAATTGCTCCAAAGAATGTCATTGCTATTGGCCCCGCTGAGACCGTGTCTCACAGTAACAGATTCAAACCATGTGCCACGCATGGCACAAGGAATGCTGCTGGTTTTCAGCCAAATTTATGGCCTTACATCTTTTTCTTTACCAACCATGTCAGCACCATTATCATAGATTTGCCCTGTACAATCTTTTAAACTGTTTGAATAAAGCTGACATTTAATATTGAATTTTATAAAAATTTGGCCAAATGTTTCGAAAATATTTTCATAAAATATAATCAGTCACAATTCTAGCACCTAACTTGATGCTCACCTGATAGTATTTTTGTATATACAGCTTTAAGTGTCATGTGATGTTTTTAAACACTGCAAAATTCCTCAGCTGCTTCTTGCAACGATTGTGATGACGGCTTAATGCACATGCACCTCTGGAACCAGTGGTTGGAATGCAAGGAGAAGCAAGGAAACAGATGCTCCCGCCATCGGGTTCATTCTGTCTGAGGAAGAATTCCACATATTAACTGATGGACTTTTTTGTCTCCAGCCAAGTGCTTCCGCTACTCAAATTCTCTCCACTCTTGGGCAGTGTGTTATGAGAATAAACTTTGGCAACCCCATGATCCTAAAACCTCAATGTCTTTCGGGCATAGCTGCCTTTTGTTTTAAGTACTTAGGGCAAAAGATGCAGGGTCATCACATCGAACTCTCTGGCTGCAATTTGATTGCCAGACTTGTTTTGCCCTGGCAAGCTGGCTAGACTGAGGACCCGGGCGTTTCCCTGATGATTTGCATACTGAGTCCAAGGTGGCGATGCTCTCAGAAAGAGAGCGTGTGCTCTTTTGGGCCAGGTATTGGAACCAGATGATAAAAGTTTTTCTTTTTTTTCTCTTGTTGCATCTACAGGGAACAGTTCCTGATACAAGCTCGGCACTTAGCAAATATTTGTTGAATACATAATAATAATAATAATTCCCCTTCTAGATTGCTTTGCAGGAGTATTCTGTAGCTGCCATGAGAATGTATTCAACATCTAATAGTGTAGAAAATAATGGAAGACAAACATTTCGTTTTCAGAGAGGTAATATATTTGGGTAAATTGTGGACCTCTACGCCAGAATCAGGGTCTTCTAGTGGATTCTAAATAACCTACCATGGTCAGTGGCTGTTGATTACGCTGTGCACATCCCAGATTCAGATTGAAATTCTTCCAGCATCCTTCTTTTACTTGCCAGGTCCCACTATGTCCATGGACGTGACTGCAATGAGGAAGAGCAGTGAGAGACTCTTACGAGACTAAGGGAATGAAACACAATGACAAGGAGAAAGGAAAAGAGAAAGACCAGAACCCATGACAGATGCTGGAGGCAGACCTAGTTGACTCAGCTAAGATCAGGATGTCCTCCGCTCTCTCAATAAGATGCTATGGAACATTCAGAAAACAACGTGCTGAGAAAAAGAGCATTTGGGTGATGGTGGCCTTTCTTGCTGTTTACGAATGTACGCGCGTCACACAATCTTGCTTAAGACCTTGCTAAAAGAGGAACGAAAACTCGTGTTTCTCTTTCAAAAGATGTTTGAGCAGCAGCAGTAGCAAAAACAGCAACAACAACAAAAATGAGACGGGCTTGTGTAGAGCGTTGCCAAGAGTGTTGCTTTGTATCACTTGGAATGCCTCATTGATTTGCCAACTAGCATTTGACTGACATCTGCATAAACTCCATCCTGTCTCTAAGACACAAATAGAAAAATGGTGGTGAGAATTTCAAAGAGTAGGCAAGACAACAAAATTTCTTGCAAAGCCGTTCAGTCATTTATAAAGCTTGCAAAACTTTTTGCTCCTCTAGAATTTTCTAATGCCAAAGAGACTGCATGACTCTTTCTTGGTGGTTGCTTTGATGCCTCTGGAGGCCGATTAGGCTGGGATGGAAGACGGTTGACCCCTGTGAAGACTGGTGAGTGAATAAGGCTACAGGATTGGGCCCACTGAACAGTGCAGCCAACAGGGAAAATCACATCAACCCTGAGGCCATGATGCTGGTAGCTACTGAAACCAAGAAGGATCCTGTGGGGCTCCTGGGCACAGAAGGCTTTTTGTCCCCTGTTTCTTGTAGGCAAGACTCCAGCCTCCATGACCTTCCCTAAGTTCCAAAGGGCAGATTAGAACAGTTGCCAATCAAGGGAGGAGGAGCCAGGAAACCACCTGAGGCGAGATCAAAGGGACCAGAGAAGCCCATTGAGATTAGGAAACCAACCACCTGGGACCCTGCACACACCCTAATCTTGTCAGCAGCCCCACCCTTGAACTATTGCTATAAAACCCCTCATCAAATCCTGTTGGGTTGGGACACACAGTTTGCAAGGGCAGGAGCCCGCTGTGTGTCCCCCTTTGCCTGGTAAAGCACTAAAGCTATTCACTTCTATCGATACTTCACCCAATACTCTGTCTCCGAGATTTGATTTGGCACTGGTGCAGAGAGGCCGAGCTTTAGGCATCAGTACCACTGGGGAAATCTTCAAACGGGACTTTTTAGGAAAAGTGTACATCTCAATGGGTTTTCACAAATTAAACACTATCGTGTGACCAGTACTCAAATTAAGAAACAGACAATTGCCGGCCCCAGGTTCCTTTCCAGGCAGGCCCTCCAAATTGTAACTACCATCTTGACTTCTAACACATGGATTCATGTTGCTATTTATATGTCGCATACTCTGCGTGTGGCTTTTTTCATGCAACAATGTGTGAGTTTCATCCACTTTGTTGTATGTGGCTGGAGTTCATTCTTTCTCAGAGCTGTGTAGTATTCAATGATATTACTGCATCAAAATGTATTTATTCATTTACTGCTGACCAGTTTGGGGTATTTTCTAGTTTGGGGCTATCTCAAACAGTGCTGAAATAAACCCTCTCGTACATGTCTTTTGTTGAAATATGCACATAATTTTGGTGGATAAATTCCTAGGACTGGAATTGCTGAGTCACAGGGTATGTGTATGTTTTGCTTTAATACCAGCAATTTTTCAAGATGTTTTGGATCCATTTTTACTCCCATAGTTTGGCAAAGTGATAATTGCTCTGGTGAACTTGATCTCAAAGAGATAGCAGTGAGCAGTCCTGAAGAGAGATTTTAGTTCCTTGTCCAGGAGTTGAACCTGGGTAGCCTGGATGAAAAACCAGGAATCCTAGCCACTAGACCACCAGGGGCTAGAGGCTAGAAACAAAGTGGCCCTGGCTCTTACCCCCATTGAAAGCAAGAATGTTTCAAGGGGGCAAAAACTGTAAGAACAGGCACAAAGTTTATTATTAGAGATACAGCATAAAATGTGGGAGAGCACACCAAGAAGCAGTTTGTTTACTTAAGACAGAAGCTCGGCAGAAATACACACCCGGAGAGAAAGGGTGTGGGTGTCCTCTCTAAGGAGCAGTGAAGAGGTGATTGAAATCACTTAGATAGGACAGTCCTTCCAGGTCTTTGTTTTCATTTGGCCAATTATCTTTTCTTTTTTTCACACCTGACCTCCTAGGACCCTCCCCGACATGCTTGCGCAACTTTTTGCTAAGATGGATCCCACCACAGAGGCCTGTGGGTGCGTGTCCACACTTATTGTGGTGTGACGGCCCCTCCCTTTTTGACGCCCAAGGAGCCTTCCTGCGCATGTGCAGACAGGGAAGTTTTCCTTGACCTCAGGGGTGGGCACCTTATCTCTTTATTCCAGCAGAGCTCAGCTTCTGCCACTAGCTTTGTCCTTGGAGTGTCTGGGGGAGAACAAAGCTTCCATGTTACTCCACTTGACAAACACCAGCTGTCCGGCCCAGGGGTCCATATATCTCCTAACTCAAAATGGTCACATTTTACAAAAAAGTGAAAACCAAGGGGGATAATTATTTCAAATTATTATTATTTCAAAGATGCAGGTAGGGCCCTGTGTTGGCACCAGCATTGCTAAGCCCAATTCTGATGACAGACCCCCTGAGTCATGAAGCTGATCTTACATTTTAAGATGTAGTCAATTGATTTTTATATCTTATTCCGGCTCCAGCATATGAAATATGGTGGGTAAAAATACAAGTGCATTTAATTGGGAAAGTGGAGCTATTTATTATGTCCCTGTTTATTTCCAACTGTCAAATACACAGGATGATATGGACTGCCAACTGTTCACATTCCAAAGGTTATCAGTCATGAGGTGAATCCTGAAATTGCATGTGTGCAGGTTGGGCCCATCTTTCTGTTTGGGGATTATATCATTGGATATAAATAGCCTGAGAAATGACTGCAAGTAAGAGAAAGAAGCATTTTAGCTGTTCTTGTAATCAAGCATAAATAAATGAAGTTATAGCCTTGACTGCAAATGTCAACATCTGCAATATGGCTTGTTGTATAAATTTAACCCTGACTGACATATGTGATCCCGTCTGCTTCTAACCTTCCAACCAGGGCACCAATAAGTAGTGGAGTGAGCTTTTGCTGCTGGATCCCTGAGCTAATCTGGTGAATTTGTTAGCAGCTTTGGAAGACTAGAAAGAAGGAAGAAGGATGAAGAGTTTGCATCAAGGATGGTATCCTTGTCAGCAGTCACCACGCCCACTCTCACAGACCAGTTTGCACGCATGTCTATTACCCAGATAAAGTAGGAAACAATTTCCTTCGTGTCTAAAGAGTAGCCGGCACATCCTTGTATCTAGAGAGATGGTTGATGTATTGATGATAACGATAATAGTAAGTGTATTGGGTGCTTACCACGTACTCCACTTGTGTTAGCGCTTTACCTGTGTGTGTTGGTGCCCACCAAGATCACTCAGAGACAGGTGCTGTCATCATCCTCAAGTCACAGATGAACAAGTAGAGGGCTAGAGAGTTCTGAAAATTGGCCCCAGCTCCTGCAGCCATTAAAAGCAATGAGGAGAGCAGAAATGAGGCTGGGGTAACGCCAAAGTCCAATTGCCGCAGACCAGATTCCCCGGGGATGCAGGAAAAGGCATGGGGACTGGCTGAGAGCTGGCCAAGAGGCATTAAGCTAGGGACTTATTTAGGAAAGCAAAGAACACAGGAAAGGTTAAAAGGAAAGTTGCGATTATATTATAAGAAGTAAAAATCAAACTTTTGTGGTTCTTAAAGAATGGCAAACCTTCATAAAGTATGTGTAAACAGGTAAAGAGCTTTGGCACAAGAATTTGAGAAAAGTACATTCTTAGGACTTTTCTTGAGACGGTCTTGTCATAATAATGAACAAGGCAAGCCCAAGGCAGGCAGCAAATAGCACCCAAGAAGGTTCTGGTCTCTCACTCCCAACCTCAGGGACAGCCATCACTCATTCAGGTTTGTACCCTTGGACTATGGAAGAATTACCTCTTTTTTTTTTCTTCCTCTTAATCTGACTCAATACAGTCAAAATTTTCCAGTTTTCCTTAGCAAACGCAGTGTATCTAGATCTATTTTTAATCTCTTCACTTTCAGCTGCTGAGAATCACGGCATCATATTTTATTTAAAGGTCAGGAGTGAAGGCTTTTGCATCTGACCATCCAGACAGTTCTGTTAGATCCTCAGTACTCAGCGTGGTCTGTACACCAGTAGCACCAGTGTCCTTGGGAACTGGTTAGAAATGCAGACCCTTGGGACCCACCCTAGACCTGCGCAGAATTGGAACCTGCATTTCAGCAAGAAGTCCCTGGGATTCCTGTGAACTTTGCATTTTGAGAAACTGTATATTAGCTAACTAATCCTGGAGGGTGAGGACTTACTCTTCCTTGTAGTTTCCCACACAAATCATAATTGTATAAATAATTGATTAACCTGCAACAAGATGAGGAAGCTATCTTCAAGAAGCAGATAGACATATGCTTTCAGAATTTTTCACTGAAATAGATATTGACCATCAGTGTGTAATCCTCATTCAGGCTAATTATTGGTTTGTTGTAGTCAATTCCTGTTTAGTTATGGGGAAAGATTTTAGGGGAGAAAATTTCATAAACTGGCACAGGTTCCCCATTTGAGAGTTCAGGAAAGTAGTCTGTGCTAATCCTGAAATGGGGAAAGTTGTTTTCCCGACCCCAGTGGAGTGATCATGGGTAACTGGTGGTTGGGTAGACTTTGAGGATAACCCCCACCCAAGCTTCTGAGTGATTGATGGGGTCCATCTGGGTTGAGCCACATCTGGTTTGGATCACCTGGATCTAACTCAGATCTCTGGAAACAAAGGAATTAATTTTGAAGAAACACTGTGATATTGTAGATGAACTTTACGTACTTGCTAATTTAACTACTTATATCACTAAATCCAGCAGAGAGCTTTCATTTTACTTCATCACTTGTGTTTTCTCCTTTGAGCACTGAGTCTGAAGCCTGAACAAGCAGCAGAGTCCTCTGGGAGTTGGAGGGGCGGGGACGGGGGTCTTGTTAACACACAGATCCCTGGCCTCCGTCTCGAGTTTCTGATCTGCAGGTCTGGGGTGGGGCCCCAGAATGTGCGTTTTGAACAAACTCCCAGCTGGAGTAGATGCTACTGATCCAGGACCACAGTTTGAGGCCCACTGCCCTAAAGAATTAGCAGACGCATAGCCAGTGGTGGTAGCAGTCAAATTCTCCCCCTTTTCCTCTTTTTAAAAAAGTGCCACTGATTTTTCTCCCGTCCTTGTCTGTATCGGACTTGTTGGGTGCCTTCTGCCGGAAGCCCACTGAAGGAGGTGGGGGCGGGTAGGGGTGCTTGGGCTCTTTCTGCAGTTATTTAGCTTCTGTTTCCAATTTACAAGACCTTCTTGCTACCTGTGGTCCTGCACAGTCAGACTGAGGTTTGGTCCAGGCAAGGCCATGGACCTGCCTCAGCCACGTGCCACATCCATCGTAGGGGACACATAGACGTGAGCATGACCTTGGGTCCGAGACAGGAGAAGATGAAGAGGCCCTGTGTCTTTCCTGCTCTGCCCCAAATAAAATACTTCTGCTCTGGAAGCCTGGTCTCATGAATATGTATTTTGGTTTTACCTATACCTTCCAGGACAGTTGCGCTGGGGAAACGAATGTGGTGTTTCTACCCCTGAAACAGCTGGAGTTTTCCAATGAGTCCAGTACTCAGGTTAGGACTCTAAGCTAAGCCGTGACATGCTGGGGAGGGACAGTCACACACCCCAAAGTTCAATTCCCAAACTGTGACCACACTGTAACCCTGTCACCTCTGGAACATCTACACTAATGCAAATTGGGTGAGGGGTAGGGCTGATGTAACTTATCAAATAATTTAGGAGCTAGCCTAGAGATGACGTCTTCAAACTGCTGGCAAAGTTAAAGCCACTATCTTTTGAATGATTGATTCCAAATGGATCCAGAAAAAAAAAAGCCTATTTATTTAGAAAATTTTGAAAGAACAAGAGAGATGCCTCTTCTATAACATGAGATTAGTAGGAATGGAAGAATCACATTCTGACTGCGTTTCCCAGATTCAGTTGGGACACTAGAGCCTTGTTGACTAAAAGCCTTGTCGACTGAAAAAAAACACACAACCTAAAAGTTGAGAATTATGTTTTATATGCGGACAAAACTGAGGACTTAAGCCTGGAAGACAGCCTCTCAGATGGCTCTGAAGGACTGTTCCAAAGAAGTGAGGGAAGAGCCAGGATATATAGGAGTTTTTGCAAAAAAAAAACCAGGTAGTCGGAACATCAAAGATTACTGTTAATGAAAGAAAACCAGACATCTCAAGTTAATTAATTTAGTACTTTTCTATGTTCGGGAAGAGGCAAGAGTCTGGGCTCATTGAATTCATTCTTTTGATATGTACCTTAACTATCTAGGGCCAGTATCCTGCTTTTCTCCATCCTGAATCCCCTCAGGTGCATAGCTGGATGCAGTGGCTGAAGGCTGGATGGGCGCACATCCTTTGTTTACTGATATAACAGATGACATTTTCCATCCACAGCCTTCTGTAGCAAACAATGTCAGCTCCTATCAACCCATGACCCATCAGCAGTGTTAAAATGATTAAAGAGCACAATTTAGGTGATACAAACAGACTTTATTTATTACTCATGAAGCAGGCAGTCTCCCTTCCCAAGGGTCCAGAGAACCACAAAATGGGGTAGAAGGCAGAATGCTTTTATAGGATGAAGAATAAGGAACAGGAAGAGAAAAATAAGATGTGAAAGAGGGGCAAGGAGTAAGTACAGAGCCTACAGCTGGCTTGGCATTTGGGGATTGGCTGACTGGTCAAGCCAAGCACTTATAAGGATAGTTAAAAGTTACATAAGTGGGCTTCCCTGGTGGCTCAGTGGTTGGGAGTCCGCCTGCCGATGCAGGGCACATGGGTTCGTGCCCCGGTCCGGGAAGATCTCACATGCCGCGGAGCGGCTGGGCCCGTGAGCCATGGCCGCTGGGCCTGCGCATCCGGAGCCTGTGCTCCGCAGCGGGAGAGGCCACAACAGTGAGAGGCCCATGTACCGCAAAAAAAAAAAGAAAAAAAGAAAAAAAAAGTTACATAAGTTTCAGCGTGTTTGTGTGGCATCCCAGGCAGGAGACTGAGCACTTTCTCTCACTGCCAGAGCTGGGTGTTGGGAGGGGGGAGAGCTGGGGAATTCAACTGCATCCCCCATCCTTGTGATGGACAGAAGCTGGGGTATATGTACCTCAGCTCCCTCCCCTTGGGGAGAGTATCAGTGCAAACACTGCCCAGAGCTCCCCAGTGGCTTACCTTCTAGCTGTCCCTGACTGTCCTACTTCCCTGCCTCACTGCCTCAAACCCTCACCAGGGTTCTGTCCCTTCACCCCCTGTTCTCATTTCCCAGCCAGGCTGAGCTTGGAATCAGAAAAGAGAGACGCCAGACAACTCTTTTGTTGTTGTTATTGCTGGCTACACAATTCCTATCATTTTCTGTCTTGAAAGCAGAGTCAACCAGATAGGAAAGGCCATGTACCCAAGACCAGATTACTCTTCAGGAACTCAGAGCGGTTCCAACAGCAAGCTTTTCTCTGAAGCCAGTGCTTAAGGTTTTGGCCCCTAGATTATCTGCTTTGATGTTCTATACCACTGTTGCCTGTGTGAGGAGAAAATCTGTTTAAAGCCAAAGGAAGGTGGTCATTATAATGCTCCATGCTAATGACCTCCTGGGTACATTATCTATGCTTTAAATTTCTTGTTAAGTAGAAAAAAAAATCAGTTAACATCTGTGTAACAAACATGATAAAAAAATTTTAAAGCTATTGAGAGAAAACTGATTAGAATTTTCAAAAACTCTAATTTTCAAAATTTCCAATTGCTTTGTCAATAAAGAATTTCTTACTTTTTTGGCATTTCTAATATCCCCCTCAAGAGAATGGGAAGTACTTGTTATCAAAGATCAAAACTCTCAAAACATTTTCAGAGATTTCATAAGATCACAGATTGGTTGCCTTGGAATTCTCTACCACCCAAAGCTGCATGAAATCAGAGGGCGATTGGCTAGGCTTGGTGACCATTTCAAAACTGCAGTTTTTCACCAGGATAATATTTATTAAAATGGGCTAGGTTCTACAGATAAGGTTAGTAATACTCTTAACCATCAGGAGGCCCCAGGGAGCTGGAAATAAAGTGGTTTCTCAGGCAAAATCCATGGTAAGGATAGGCAAAACTGGCATTAGGCCAACCATGTCAAACCATGCATCAAACGTTTGAGGTCAGGCAAAATTGAAAACACATTTAGAGAAGTTAATTCCCCTTAATTTTGAAACCCATGTGTATTTCAAGGGAAATTTAATCCGTGTGTTTCTAATTCATTTACACTCAACTCATCAAAATGTTATTTTGAAAGAATTATTTCATTTTCATATCCAGGAAATATTATGAATCCTTTTAACAAGATTCTTGAAGGCTTGAAAAAAAATGTCCTTCAGCTAAGTAGTTGTGTTTGGCCAACCCTAAACAGGACTTATAAACAGAGGTAGGGGAAAACTGTGTCATTCTAAAGCTAGGCCAGCCCACCACACAACCCCCTCCATGTTCCAGCCACCGTATGTTTTGCCCTGTTTAGTCCTGTTGGTTAGGGGTGCCATGTGATTTTGATTCCACCTCCTTCTCCACCATTTTAACAACGGGTTCCTCAGGGACCTGTTACACTTGACATAGGATGAGTTGACCCTTAGCTTTGGTTTTCCTTAGGGGATGGACATATATGTCTATATACACCAAGTGTTTAAATGAAAATACTGATATGGGTTGGATCTGGCAGAGACTATGATTTTCCTTGTTCTCTAAGAAAAGTCCAGAGATGTTGAATCTTGCTAAGCAAGAGAAACCCTGGGAAAGAAGGGACAAATGAAGTGGGCAATTTTACATAGTTAATTTAATTTGTCAAGAAACCTAGTGGATGGGATTAGTTATAATTTTACATACAATTTCTGGGATGAGAAACAAAAGCACTTTTATTAGAAAAAAGCCTGGAAAGGCAGCAGATAAAACATTAGGCTGAAACATGGAAGAAAAGGGGATTAATTTTCCATGTTTCTGTTTTTAAAATCTGACAATTAGGAGAAGGCTCCAAGTCAAAATGTGTTGGTAGCTCTTGATGGAGTCGGTGTGTGGTGAGAGAATCCCCTTCAGGTTCTGAGAGCAAAGGAAGAAAGCTGTGCTGTGCTTGAGGCTTTGGTTTATAACCAGCAGGGGAAACTGACTTTTCTGAGCTTCCCTTTTTGGGTGAGAGGGTGGAGGTGCCGAGCAATGGTGGCCAACCTGAGAGTCCTGAGTGACGACCTACTCAGAGTCGCTCACTCCGCCAGCCACTGTTTGCTACCTGTACATTTTCAATAGTTGGGGGAAAGCCCTCAGGGTTCGGGCGGGGTGTTCTTTTGAGGGCCTCTGGAGTGAATTAACAGGCAGGCTTTCTTCACACTTGATTTGCAACAGGACAGGGTGTCCGTGGGTCTCACGAGTGTGTAACAAGAAGCTGCGAGAGGTGGGTAGCAGTGAGTGGCAGCCAGCCTCCTGTCATAGGCCCCAAGGTAGCAGTGGAGATCTCTAAAGCAACCACCTTCTGTGAGCTCTTCCTCAGTCCTCATAGCACATGCTAACTTAATTTCTTTTTTTTTTTTTTCTCTCTTATTGGTTGGTGGAGGCTCTGAAGGGTGGCTTTTCTTGAAGAGGTTAGTGAAAGCATTGTTTTGCTTTATGGGCTCCTCATATCAGCTGCCAGAGAAACCCGCCAAGTCTGTGTGGAAGGACACATTGACTCTAAAGATCTGGTACCATTCTAGGTCAAGGGAAGCATGACCTTGAAGTAGCCACACCGGTATGTCCCTTTGCCTCAAGGCTGCTCGGAGCATAACACCCAACTCAGGAAACCTTCTGAAAACCTGAAGAAGACAACTGTGGGCCTTTCTCTGTTTACCTCTAATGCTTTTCTGAGTAGAATGATGGGCAAGTTCCCCAAATATCACATGACAGGAAGATTTAATGATCCCTGGTTCCTTCTTGGAGATGACAATTAATTGTTGGTATACCAGGACAGTTTATGAATTTCAAAGTCATTCAGTGAGTGTCTCGGGCAATTCCAATGGAAATAAATAGGAGGGAAAGCTGACCTTAAAATCCTAAAGTTAATTTACCCACAGAAACATCTTTCTTTAGTCCTATTTTTTCTAAAGTATAGAAGGGTCATGTGATGCTGTTTTTAATCCCTAGGCTCTTCTTTATATGTGAACCCAGTTTTCTTATATAGATAATAATTTTAAATGGTCATGCCAATATATTTCTTCAAATATAATGAAATATGAAAGTTAAACATGGTAGCTTCTGTAAAGCCCAGCACAATTCCTGGAGCCCTGCAGACACTCAGGAAATGTTAGCTGCGTCTCACCTACATGGATACCCAGATTTTTTGAGCTCAGTGGTACAGCTAGTATTATGTTTCATGTTATTATGTGATGGTTTTGAAAGGTAATTCTGTGTTAATGACTTGGTGTCCAATTCAGTCTCTAAAATACCTTAATTCCAAATTCAAATTTAATCATAAACATATGGCCTGCTTCTTATTTAACATTATAAAGGAATGAACATATGATCATAGGTTTATATTTTTGGAACATGCTCTGGTGGCCATTACAATCAGAATAATTTCTGAATCTTTTTTTGCACATCTGCTTCTGAAGAATTGATTGGAAGTAATGAAATTCCCTTGTCGATCTTTGTTTTATTTAGATTTGATTACCTTATTAAAATTGAGAATGTGATTTTTATTCTCCTCATAAAGCTCCACAATTGTGCAGTGTGGCTGGTTATAAAAGAAATAAAATGCGGATTTGATGCTAAGTCAGGTCCTGATGCCCATGTGGCTTCCCTAAGTGCATGGTTCCCACGAAAATCTATGAATGCTCTGGGGGTGGGGGTGAGGGAGTGGGTGGAGGGGAAGGGTGCTTAACACAGGAGTGGTGATTCCAATTTGCTTGTCGCCCAGGCTGGGAATCGGCAGCTGAAAGAATGTGACAATATGAAGTGCCTTAAAGTCACCGAGCAGGTGTCCTTGATGGAGGTAGGGGAGCTAAACCCTGCTGGGAGCCTTGGCTCTGCTCTCAGGAGATGGACGGCTCTGGGATAGCAGTCCCCTTCCCCCTACTTCCCTTCGGTCCTCCTTCCTCTGCCATTGTCCTTTTCCTTCTTAAGAAGATCCGCTCATCTGTAGGCTCTTTTCTCTTTGAAGTTTTGTGCTGAGAACACAAATGTGCCCTATTGACAATGCCCTATTGAAACTTCCAACGGTCACTCTCCTCCAGGCCCACACCTCCAGTTCCTGTCTCCTCGTAGAGATTCCTAACTGTGTGTTGGCTTGATGAGTACAACGTTGATATCACTTAAGGTCATAGCCCTTTATTGGCACAGAGAAGAGTGGCCCACGACCCCTGCAGTGAAGGCTATCCCATCTTTAAAAAAGACTGATGCCTGGTCTTACCCTCGGGGATTTTCATCTATTATGGATCTGAGAATGCAGCTGGAGCTGGGGGGTGTTTATGGCTTCCCAGATGATTCTACTGTGCAGCCAGAGTTGAGTATCACCACCCTCATTGTCTTAAGTCTGAAATACATCAGCTCTCCTAATTTAAAGCCCAAACTCCTTAGCTGCTGTACAGAGTCCTTCAGACCTGATAACACCCTCTGCCATCCCCCCGCCCAGACTCACTGACTTTTAGCTGCACTGAGCTCCAGCCAAACTCCTGCTCGTTCCCCCAAACCCCTCCATCCCCAGGAAGAGCCCGTGGCAGCCTGACTGCACTCAGCAGAATGTCTCTGGCTCCCTCCTTCCTACAACACTAAGAAATTTCCAGCCCTCTGCAAAGTCTCCTCTTATTTTTATCTGAGTTCCCCAGGTGGTGTCTAATACATCCTTCTAATTATCCTCCCCCAGTGGACTGTGATTTTCTAGAGGGCAAGGGCTGTGTCTTTCTCACAGGAATATTGTCAGACCTTCCTTGCAATTGCTGACTCAGTGAATTTTTGTTGAATGGATGAATGAATGAATGAGTGTATGAATGAACGGATGAATTTATGAATGAATGCCATACGACCACAACCACAAGATGCTGAGTCTACCATCAAGATTCCCTGCTGTTCTTGTTGTTGGGAATGTGAATGGATACAGCCACTATGGAGAACAGTATGGAGGTTCCTTCAAAAACTACAAATAGAACTACCATACAACCCAGCAATCCCACTACTGGGCATTATACCCTGAGCAAACCGTAATTCAAAAAGAGTCACGTACCACAATGTTCATTGCAGCTCTATTTACAATAGCCAGGACACGGAAGCAACCTAAGTGTCCATCATCGGATGAATGGATAAAGAAGATGTGGCACATATATACAATGGAGTATTACCCAGCCATAAAAAGAAACAGAATTGAGTTATTTGTAGTGAGGTGGTTGGACCTAGAGTCTGTCATACAGAGTGAAGTAAGTCAGAAAGAGAAAAACAAATACTGTGTGCTAACACATATATATGGAATCTAAAAAAAAAAAAAAAAGGTCAGGAAGAAACTAGGGGTAAGACGGGAATAAAGACACACACCTACTAGAGAATGGACTTGAGGATATGGGAAGGGAGAAGGGTAAGCTGTGACAAAGTGAGAGAGTGGCATGGACATATATACACTACCAAATGTAAAATAGATAGCTAGTGGGAAGCAGTTGCATAGCACAAGGAGATCAGCTCGGTGCTCTGTGACCACCTAGAGGGGTGGGATAGAGAGCGTGGGAGGGAGGGAGACGCAAGAGGGAAGAGATATGGGAACATATGTATATGTATAACTGATTCACCTTGTTATAAAGCAGAAACTAACACACCATTGTAAAGCAATTATACTCTGATATAGATGTTTATAAAAAAAAAAGGGATCTCCTATTGTTCTCCACCCTGTTTTGCAGAATTCAGGCTCTCTGCTCCCTCATAATGACTCATAGAGTGGGGAGTGTGTGTAAGTGTGTATGTGTTTAAGTGTGTGTGTCTGTGTACATGTGTAGGGGTGTGTGTGTCTGTGTGCATGTACGTTGCAGAGGGATGCATGGCCCAGGCTTGTGAAGCTTCCCTACTTGTCCCTGGAGAAGTCCACTCCACAGGTGACTTCCGTCCCGGTGGCCCAGCCAGTCCTCTGTACGCTCTCTGAGTGACTGGAGCATCCACGCTCCGTCTGGAGGTTGAATGCTGCTTGGTGCTGTTTGCTCTTGGCTCTTGGGTCCGGGTGAGAGGACTGGCAGTACCTCAGGACGGGTGACTTTCTGGATGTTTCTGGATGGGGGCTACCTTTTGAAACGACGACACCCGGGACTAACGACCGAGACACTCACCACAGTCCACCTGAAGGAGATACTATTCACCCCCCTTGCTGGGTTGGCACCTCCTCATTTTGAAAGACACAACTTGGACGTCCTCTCTGCAGTGCAATGATGGGCAGAGGGTGGCTCTTAGTAAATGTCACATTAAAGTACGATAAATTAGTGAATAACCGATTGATTGGCAGGTTGAATAATTGATAGAGTGATAGTGAACGTTTAGTGATTTTGCCCGAGGTGAGCTGCATTTCCAATAGGGGTCGCCGTCCATCATTCAGAAATGAGAGACGGTTGACCTTCTGTTTGTCCTGCGTGGACCCTGCATGAAGATCGCTTCAGAGGAAGGTCACCAGAATCCACGTGGAAGGTTCTGAGGGCCCGGAAGTCTCCTGTCGATGCCTGTCCTGCCCGAGGCACCAGCCACTAGCCTCGCGGAGGTGTGAGCAGTTGAAAAGTGGAACTTTATTGTCCTCACTGAGACATGCAGTAAGGATCAAGGACTTACTGGATTTCCAAGACATGGTAGGAGATCAAGAATGTGAGAATGTTCTAAATGCTGCTAAAATAAAAACATTAACGTTCTTTAAGGGATGAAAGCAAGATCCAGGGTTTTGCAATGAAATAAACATGATGCTTAAGATACACTTCAAAATTACTCAGTACATGAAGAATTGGGAAAATCTCTGCTGCATATGGGTAACGACGATCAATAGATGACAGCACACAGATGCTGGAAGTTTCTGACAAAGATTTTAAAGCAGCTATTGTAGAACTGCTCCCCCAAAGCAGCTGTGAATGCTCTTCAAATGGATGGAAAAATAGATGGTCTCAGCAAAAAAAAAAAAACAGTAGTTACGAATTCAATAGACAGATTTAATAACAGTAAAGACATGAAGGAGGAAAGAGTCATTATAATTGAAGATAAATCAATTTGTAAACTGCCTCTTACTTAGAAAGTTGCTCTTTAAACAACATTCTTTGAGAAATTCTTCTGAAAATTTCAGAATTCTTTGTAGAACAATCACCCCGGGTTTATATCTTACCTGGCGGGATTTGCTTTTAAGAAACACACATTGCCAGAGCTCTCAATGACCTGTCTCCCCAGCCAGACCCTAGGGATGAGTGAGGCATCTCATACACGTGAGATTACTTGGCTGTGATGCAGCCCAACATGAACAAGAAGGAACAAAGCAATAACAGATTCTTGAAAAGCAGGGCACCATGGGTTTAACTGATTTCACACTGTGCCCTGGCAGCACCAGGCTCTGGTGGGCTGGTGAACATAAGATGCAGCTGCAGACAGATGCCGGGCAACCTGCACATGCTGGGGGCACGCCTGGTGCTCAGACAGCCTTGTCTAATAGGTTCACTGTCAGGTTTCCAGGACCTTCCATGTGTCTGCAGCCCCAGCCTGGCCAGGCCCGCCCTGCCCCCTGGGTGGACAACCAGGAAGGCTCCCCATTCGTGTCAGTGCAGTCTCGAACTGGCTGTCCCTTCCCCACGTGTAAGCTACCATCTGGGACAACTTAGCCATTGACTGTTAGGGCCTTTGAAGCTTGATTATAGGAGAAGGGAAAACATCAGCTACAGCAGAGCCGTCTGCCCTGCTTGGGACACCAGTGCTATCTTCTTTCTCTCTCTCTTTCTTTTTTTAAACCCGCGTATTTTTGATCATCTTCACGGAGGGACGTGGAATGGATTCTAGAATCCTCTCTCTTGAATGGAATGGACCCCACGTATGGCTATCTTCCAATCGCTGTAAAAACAGGTTTGTGAATACAATCATGTGGGTATGGGTAAGCTGGGACGAAGTGAGAGAGTGGCGTGGACTTATATACACTACCAA
The DNA here is from genome assembly GCF_003031525.2 of Neophocaena asiaeorientalis asiaeorientalis. Taxonomy (NCBI): domain Eukaryota; kingdom Metazoa; phylum Chordata; class Mammalia; order Artiodactyla; family Phocoenidae; genus Neophocaena; species Neophocaena asiaeorientalis. Next base: position 968,924 of record NW_020173728.1, on the reverse strand, counting down.
ATATAAAATAGGTAGCTAGTGGGAAGCAGCCGCATCCCCGCATCTAAAGGACCTTCCAGGCACCCTGGCGGTGAGGCCGGGTCACATGGGGAAATTCTAATCAGGTGTGTGAGTGGCAGTGATGGGTACCACCTCTTCATGTCCTGTGGTTCTGGGAGCTAAGGCAGCCTCTTAGACCAGAAGATGCAGTCCAGGCAACAAGAACTAAGAAACTGGTTCCTTGATGCCCTTGGACCATATCAGTCCTGGCTTGCCTATGTATGAGCATTTAAGCAAGAGGGAAACAATCTTTTATCTTGTTTAAGTCACCATGTGTGGGACTGTTGTTGGTGGTGGTGTCATTAGAGCAACTAAACTAGTGTCCTAATTAATAATAGTATAGTACCTTAGTATAATTTTATGATACATAATAATACTGTATAATGAGTGGACCCCATTCTGCCACCTTCCGTGCCTTCTCCCTTTCTCCACCCTCTTGCAGGAAACCACGCCCCTCACTTTCCTGCCTAAGCAGGTGTGCAGCACTGCTGACTCTTCAGTATACCTGTAGTTTCTCACTTTCTCTGAAACAGAGGTGTTAGTTCCTAACCTAGCAGATATTTGAAGGAAAAGTCTTTCAAAGTCACTGTAAAGAGACCTTCCTTTATTTCAGCAATTTACTTACAGAAAATCTAGGAGCTGAAATTGAAGTAACTCTGACAGCCTTTGGGGTCAACCTTGAGGACCCAGTGGTCAGCATGGACCCCATGAAGCTTGCTCTCTGTACGTAAGTCCACGTGAATAGCACAGATTAGAGCTGCACACGTGAAATAGCACACATGAAAGCTGTGCAGACACAAGGGAAAAATCATAGACCAGGTGACTGGATATTGAAGAGTCGAGAATCCTGGAAGCAAGCAACCCAAGACAGGGGGAGAAGAATGGCATGCAGCCTGGGGAGCTTTAAAGGCAAAGGCATGGAGACAGGAGAGTGTTACACACTGGGGACCGCGACAGTGGGGGCAGCTGGCTTGGCTGAGCTGGGAGGTCATGTGGAGAACAGAAGGCAAAGACCCTGGAAGGCTCGGGGCAGGTGTTGGGCTACCATAGGCAGAAGATGCCATTTCTTCCAAGCATAATGTCTCTCTATTAAATGGATTCAAAACCCCTTGCTCTCATCAGACCCCCTTTTTGGAACTGTGATAGAACATTAGACTATAAAATTCCAGGCACGTCTAAAATTCCCAAGATGATATATAGGTTAAGCTTCGTTCACAAGGTGTCAAATCAGGCAGGTCAGACACCTCCCCAACCCGGAAGCAAAAATCATAATGAAGTGGGTTTCCGTGGTTTTTCCTGCGCAAGATGGCGGCTGGAGTTCTAGCTCTAAATCCCTCAGTGATGGAATCCAAGTATCATCTATCTCCCTCCTCTGTGTCCTGGGGGTCAGCCAAGCTGTGGAGGGGACGTCCCACCACCTCAGAGATGGGGGTCCCAGAACTTCTGTGCAGATTCTCCCACAGCACGCTCTCTCTGGCCTCACACCAACTCCCCCAAGTGGCTCTCTTCTCTCCTCCAAAACAGCCCGTGTCTCTTCCTCCTTCCTTCTTATCCGCAAGTGACTCCTCTTTCTGATCATGGAATTTCTCTGCTTCGATCACGGGCCAGGTCATACCCTTTGGGCTACCTGGCAAGGGAGAAGAGTTCGTCTTCTTTTCCCTCCCCCCCTATCATGGGGAGGGTGGACAGTTCCTCACCATCCTGCCTTGAAGTTTCTACGGCCATCTCGACTCTCAGCCCCTTTGTCTCCTAGTCTGAGCAACTTACACGACTTACGTTCTGCAGAGTTCTGCAGTGTGGATAATTTATGGCCCTTGCTTACTCAAAACCACAACTTGATGAGTGTAATTTTTCATTTGTTGACTCTAGTGGTTGTGTTTTGAACGGATGGGCTTGTTAATGCACAGATGGCTGGACCCCTACTCCAGGGTTTGTAGGATACAGCCCGAGAAGGCACATTTCTAATGGATTCCTGGGTGGACTGTAGGATCACATTTTGAGAACAACTGTTCTAGGGCACTCCTGCCCTAAGAATGCCTTCGTGCTTTGCTGTGCTGTGAGAGCTTCTCTGATACGTCCTGATATGTTGGGCCTCCTCTTCTGCTCTGTCGAGTTTTGGACCGCACGTGGAGGGAAGATGTTGTCGCCAGGGTGTGCAGAGGAGAGAGGACAGTCGTAGGTGTCAGACAGGACAGCAACGCCCCTCTTCTCGGAGCCTTCCAGGGAGCTCAGGCAGCAGAGCCATTAAGTAAAAATCTTTTAGGAAACATTGCCGTTGGATCCCCACTCATTGTTTGTTCTACAAACTTGGAATGCTCGCTCCATCCAGAAACCTCAAAATGACTTTGCCATTAACACCTGTGGTGAGTGGCAGGGCTTGCGTCACTAAGATGACCTGAGGAAAACGGCTGCCTCACCTTGAACAGGGGAGGTTTTAAGAGTTAATGAGGTACCAGCACTCACAGTCTGATAAACCGCGAAGTCTCTCCCATGCCTCCACTCCCTATGTCGCCTCCACTGATCTCTATACGAAAGACATTTTCAAAGACCAAATGTCAACTGTAGGGCTATGGATGTCACCAGGAAAGGGGAAAGAGAAAATACTTTGCATTGTTGGCAGAGGGTCATGAACACACAATGACACGTTTTATGTATTTTACTTGAGGGATCAGACCACGTGGCGTTTACCCTCGCTCTTTGTGCCAAGTGAGTCAGATTGGATGGAAAGGATAATTTGTTGGAACGGATGGGTTGGTGGCGCTGAAAGCAGCTGTTGGTGACTCACGACAGTGGGGGTTACAGGCAGCTGGGGAGCTGGTCTCAGCTGTCTACCCGTCCTGGCTCTGAGTGCCTTCAGGGCAATCGCTATATCAAGATATCCAGAGCTTGCCTCTAGAATGCTGGGACATGCCACCAGGCAGCCCTGTGGGTCTGGAAATAGTCACAGTGTGTGTCCAGTCAGCACCAGAGAGCAGGTGGCCATGCCCTTTCTCATAATACAGTGAATGGTTTTGTTCAGCTCTGGCGTCAGGGCTTGGTTGGTTTTGATGAACATACAGCCCAGGCTCAGCTCGTATTTTCTTCAAGAATTTGGAGGCTATACTTGCCCATCATGATTTTTTGTAGCTCAGAGCTCTTTAGAGGTGCTTTCTAGGGTATCTTTTCAATGTTCTTTGAAGGAGGTTGGTAAGTGTTACAATAATATCTCTTTTGAATATGTAACTACTATTCACTACATATGGCTATTATGAAGATGAATAGTAATAATTATTCTAAGAACTTTCCAAATATTAACTCATTTACTCCTCAAACCAATCCAATGAAGTCGGTGCCATTTCTATGCCTATCATACAGATGAGGAAACTGAGGTATCACATGTGACCTGCCCAGGGTCACACAGCTAGTAAGTGGCGTAGGCAGGGCTCAAAGCCAGGGATTCAAATATCAGACCCCATGCTCTTAAGCACTACATGAATCTACCGATTGTTTTGCTGATGAGATTTGATTGGCAGAAGCCACTTGCAAACTTGTTACTGAACCCACTGGAATCAAAAGCACATGTGTAGCGCAGGGAGATCAGCTCGGTGTTTGGCGATGACCTGGAGAGTGGGATAGGGAGGGTGGGAGGGAGGCTTAAGAGGGAGGGGATATGGAGATCTATGTATGAGTATGGCTGATTCACTTTGTTGTACAACAGAAACTAAAACAGTATTGTGAAGCAATTATACTCCAATAAAGATCTATTTTAAAAAAAAGCACGTGTGTGATTCTGGACAGAGAGGTGAAGTCAGTGCTTCTTGAAAGCCTCTCACTTCTTTCCATTGTTTTAGAATCAACAGATTCCTTAGCATGGCCTTCCTAGGCCGTCTCCCTCGCCTCCCTCCCTAGCTACGTAGGACCGGCCAGAAACACGCGAGGGACATCCACACTCTGTTCTTTTGCTTATAACATCACTTCATCCTGGAAGAGGCTTCCTTCTCACGCCCTGTTTGCATACCTTTAACTCGGGAAAATTCCTCTTACAGTTTCCTGATCTGACTGCCTTGTTTGGCTTCAGATAAGTTGAGATTAGGCTTCGTGAACCCTCAGGTTTATTGAGAGTGGTCCAGGGCAGCTGGAGCCCTCATGCTGGCCATTTCCAGCCCTACCTGTTTATCTCGATGTGCCATATAAATATCACTTGTTCCTTTGCCTTTCTCTGAGCTGCTCTGTGTGCAGGGATCTGATGGATGTGGACTTCCACACCCAAGCTCCCTTGAAGGATGTCCAAGCACAGGGCAAGAGGCAGAGTATTTTTCCCCCACTTCCTCCCTGACTTGGGCTGCAGTTCTGGAAGGATGCAGCAGCATCCTTCCCTCCCAAACCGGGGCTGACCTGGCAGCCCCTCTTCCGGCTCCCCATCTCCCACGGTGCTTGTTCCCAGGGGCCTCCCTCTCCCTTGTTGGGTCACTCTGTCCATAGCATGTCTGTTGCTCCTTCATCAAAATCTCCATGTTCAAACCGTAGGGTGAATCCTGTCTCCTGCTGGGACCCTAACCCATGCAACCCCTTCCTCCCGCACTGTGTCTGGACTTGGTCGTCCAGCTCACAAATGGTCACTACACACATAGCCCACATCCCCACTTATAGGAACACAAGACATCTTTGAAAGCATTGGCATTCCAATGTCAGCTCAAGGGCCCATCTGATTCTTGGGTAGGTGTGGTACTAGGTTCCCTCTACTCCCCTCTCCTACCACACCCTCTGAGTGGTAGGTCACAGGGACAGGTCACATCCTCCCTTTAGCCAGAGCAAAACCCAGGGGTCCTTGGCTTATTCTTCTTCCTTTAATATCTACATGATTGTTGATACATTTGTCCTCTCTGGAAGTGTATTAGTTCTACCAGGGGAGGATGGGTATCTTGAAGACTAGTTCAAAATAAATGCTTCTCGAGTCAATGAATGCATACATGAAAGACATCTGACATGACTTGGGGTCCGTTGTGTAGCCACAAAACCAACAAAGGTAAATTGTCATCACCCGGATCCTCAAAATTTTAGAAGACACCAGCTCTCCTTCCCGTGGTCCCCTGGTATGTTGCAGCACATTCAGAGGCCCCATCCTCTCTTTGGCCTGCTTCCTTCCAGGCCACGTCTGGAGGACAGTGAGCCATTGAGCGCCTTACCCCAGCTGGACGCCCAGCTGAGCAGAGAAGACCAGTTCCCAACACCCAGCCCAGCCCTCTCTTAACCAAACCACATGGGCTGTTTTCCTCTGCCCGCCTTGGACCACTCAGCTCTTCTTGGCTCAGACACCACCGATCCCTTTCCCGGGATACACACCCACCTGCTTCCCCGAGCCAAGTTGTGTTAGGCTTGTGGCTTTTCTTGGAATGCTCAGTCACCTTGGAGCGCAGGTCCCTTGGCCCAGGGCGGGAGAATTTGCGTTGACGAATTCCCACACGATGGACCCGTGTGAGTCTCCAAGGCCTCAAGCAGGCCAGAGACTGCAGATTTTCTTGAACTGCCTTATGCTGTGCACAGTTGACAGGGAGGAGAAATCCAAGTTCGGAGGGTATAACCCTTCTTCATAGTAAACCTATTTTAGAGCTAACCAAGACATACAGGCCACCGTGGATTTAATACAACCAGAAAACGTGTGAATCTTCAAGGACAGCCAATGCTGCCCATACTCACTTTTTGGCCTTCTTCTCCTTCCCCTCCCTCTCCTCCTCCCTTCTCCCCTCCTTCTTCTTCTTTTCAATAAACCACTTATTTGCTGGTGCATAATAAAGTAAACAGAAAACGAATAAGCTGTGGAATTTGAAGGAGAATTTTTTAAGCTAGAGATCTGAAGGAGGAAAGGAAGGCCACAAAAACTGCATAAACAGTTAAGGCAAATACTTTAGACCAAAATAGCCAGTCTACTGCAGCTGGGAGATGGATGCCACTGCTGTTAAGGAGGAAAAAGAGGATGAAATTGATCAAAATAGGGTTTGGAGATGGCAAAGCATTTTATTTTTCGTAATGTCTCTTCAAAAAGAGGTATGATGTGAAGTTACACTTTTGTGTGAGCAAACATTTGAAGCTTCATTGTCTGTTGCTACCGTGTCTGGGCTTTACATTAGACATTGGTTATAAAATGTGCTTTTCTTGATATGTATGTATATATATATATATATATATATATCAATAATATATATATACTTCTTTTCTTGTTGAACCATGGTAGTAAAAATGATTAGTGGAGTTGAAATCTGCAGCAATGCCCAGATCACTTGCTACAGTGTTTAGGATAGCTGAAATATGCAATAATTGATTTTAACATGCACTGTAATTGGCTCCAGATGCATCGCTGTCAACTGTGATGCGTCGTAATTAAACTGACATGTTCAAAAACTGGCCACTGAAATGAGTACTCACTGAATTTTCTGACTGCGGGCAGCTGCTGCTTCTCTGCCCCTGGTTTCCCACTCAGGACCCGTGTCACTGGGTTCCATTTGCCTGCTGGCCTCCTCCATATTTTCTCTATTTTACCTCCTCAAATTTTCAGTGACCTCCTTGAGTGAATTCAGGCTCTTTCCCCATGTTCGTTTTCACACGGTCACATATTTCCGCAGTGATAGATCACTGTGCATTTTCCTAAGTCATCATAAATCAGATCGAAAATTGTGAGAATAGTCAAGAACTTGCTATAAAGTAAGACACAGCAACAGATCCATAAAAGTTCCATATTTTAGCATGTCCATCCCCAGTCGAACCACACTTGAACTCTTACTAGGAAATTCAATTGGAGGAAGAAAGCATAGTGGGTAACACATGTCCACCTCCTGTCCCCAATCGTATAAATGAAAATGTTCCTACTTATGACAAACTTTTCTTACTTCTATGGTCATCAGAAGGCTTATGTGCATTCAGGAGGGTCTTACCTTGGCAGCCTGATTATCTTTCTTTTTTCTTTTATAAAAGCAGCGTGATATAGTTGAAAGGGCATTGAACTAGGTAGGGTCTGGGGGCCCTGGGATCTCCATGACCACTAATAGTGTTGGTAAAGCCCTCCAAGTGTCAGCTTTCTTCCTGGAAAAATGGGAAAGATAATACACTTTCTAATAGATTTAGAACAATACATGATGATCTACAAACATGAATAGATTCACGGCCCTTCAGTTTCTGAAATCTTTATTCTGAATCAGCATGAACCATGTCTGTCTTTGGACTTTGTATTACCATAATTTACTGTTTTGATTTAATGAAGAACTTCATCCCTTCCCTGCCCCTACCCTGTGCCCCAATGTCATATCTCCTCTAAACTGTTAATCACATGGGTAGGTTCTGTGATGGCAAAACATTTAATAACAAAAGTTAGTTCACACCCATCCATAGTTGATGAGCGTGGCATTGACTATGAATCACCATTGCACCATTTCTACAAGGAGGAGAGGGACAGCCATTTCCCCATCATTTGCTTAAGGGGCAACATCCTTCCACTGATTTCAATCGTGTGACACTGGTGGGGCTCCCTTATGTGCTTACAGTAAATTAGAGTTGGCCAATCATGATGTCTCTTTTGTCTGTCAACAGAACGTAGTCCAAACTGTGGCCATCTGACCAAGCTGGGCCAATAAAAGTTCTTCCATGAACTTTGATAGCCAAAAGTTGTGAGACAAGCTTTTCTGAATCCAAGGAAATGAGCCATGAGGATATAAGCCTGGTGATTCTCCATCACAAGAGTGATGCCGTGCTGTCCACCTGATGAAGGAAGGTGAGATCGAGGTCCATACACAGGGAGGAGCAGAGTTAACAGGAAATACTAATGAAGGGCTTTGGAAACCATCAGGTGAGTCTGTCAGGTGAGTTCTAGGAGAGAAGAACATACTCCAGTTCCCATTGTATTATTTTTTGGTGAAATCTTATAAAAGCCACACAACCTGTGATTAAGGAGGAACTGGATTGAAGGGGTCCTTTATCTCCCTCTGTCTTCTTAAGCTTTAGTTTCTTAAGGGGAAGAGTCTCTATTTATGTCCCAGTTCTGAGTCGGATGAGATATAAATAGAGACTGCTGCTTCATAGATGTCCTGACAAAGATGTCTCAGCTTCCAGAATGTTCCTCTCTACCCCACTCCCTGGTCAACACAATTTTGGGCCCACAAGACTTGCCCAAGAGTTTTGATCAACCTAGGATATAGTGAGGGTGCTAGTCTGTGGACCACACTATGAGAATCACTGCCAGGATGAATGTCATGTTGGATTGAAAGTTGGGAGACTCAGGCCTTCTCCCCTTAGGCAATTCACCAGTTGTCTGTGGGCCTCACTTTAACCATCTCTAAGATGGGAGATTTGATCCAGGTGATCTTTCACTTTCCTTTGATGTGCTCTAAGTCCACCAGCAGTTCATCAGGTTCTATAAGGGAAGACTGTATGGTCATCATGAGGCTTCTTCCTTTTCCTTTTAAGAGAGCTATGATTTAAAAAAGACAACATCTAACTTCTGCAAAAATGGTGGAGATGGTCAGAGAGCAGCCACTGAATGGGGTAACTATTAGATGTTGTGAATTCCAAGGCCCTGACAGATTACTCTGCAACTGAGCCATGTGTTTCACCTGAAGGATACACTGTCTTATAACAGTTTGTTCATGAATCAGGCACTTGTTCTAGAATTGAACCCCTCCACCTGTCGTGTTCTGCTCCTCTCCAGCAGCTCCTCTGGGCGTGCAGCCAGCAGAAGGTTTGAGACGTTATGTCCGGAACCCAAGGGGTCGTTAGAGAAGAGATGGATCATGGTAACTTCTAGGAGATCCCACTTAAATTTGAAAAGAAAGAGAGAAAGGGACTGAAGGGATCTTCTAAAGTGAAAAAGAGAGAAAAATCATTGAGTCCAGGCTTTTCTCTGAGACTCCAAGTGCCTGCACAAAATTACATCCCACCAGCAACATCAAATGACCGCTTTATGAGTATGAAGAGGAAACTGTGGCTATAACAGTTTCCTTGCCCCTTCCTTTACTTCTGAGGAAGAGTAAGTGATGGATGTAAAGAAAAATAAAGAAATAATTTCTTTTCACATAAGAGCCAATTTATGACAGCCTAATAATATTGCTAATCAATGAGTATCATACAGCATTCATTAATTCATTCAATATACATGGGTTGGGTGCTTAACATCCCCTAGCAGTGTGCGGGGGACAGCAGGAAATCAAGCCGTAACAAGATCATGTCCACATTCGTGGGGCTTCCAGTCTAGAGGAAAGATGCCAAGTAAACAGGCAATTTCATGAGTTCCAAAAGGAATGGACCCCAGGAACCAGGAGAGAGACATGGTCTGCAGTGAGGTTGGGTGTCAGCAAAAGTTCCCTGTGGAGAGTGAAGGGCTCAAGCATGTGTGGAGGTTGGGTCAGACAGCAAACAGGTATTCTTTTCAGACACAGGCTCTAAGAGGTGAAGTCATGAAACTGCAATAGTTTGACAGGACTGCTGGCTCGGAATGAGGCACCTAGTGAGTGCCTTTTGACACATTGGTTCAGAGCTGCTCCCCGTTCCCCAAGGCTTTGATTTTTATTGGCAAGATGAGATGAGGGATCATGGAATTAACATCCATCGTCAGCGAGGGAAGTGTGTGGGCTCAGAGTCCTTCCTTTCCCTTGCTCATGTTCTTTTATGATGCTTTGCCTCACTTCCCAGGCAGGGATGTTTCATCACCTCCATCCCTAACTCCTCTTCTGGCTTTACTTTGAAGCTTAACACTGGGTGGCCTCCTTCCTCTAGGTATGAATTCATTTTAAAATAGATGAGATAAGGATGACTAATGTCTGTAGAGAAATAAGATAGTTAAAAGGAGGAGAAGGGAAACTCAGGAGTTTGCTACAGGTTGGAGAATGAGCTTTCTATTTTGGAGGACCTGGATCTTCTTCTCGAATGATGACTGTTGAAATCACATTAGGCCAAATAAGTTTTAGGTCCTTGGACTTTCCCTGCCCTAAAAGGAAGAAACTTTTGCAGTAGAAGAACCATTTCTGAAGGACCCAGAAGCCTTTTCGGTACATTCTCCAACTTCATAGTTGTCAATAAACTTAATTCTTTCTGGAAAACAGAATAACTGCAAGGAAAAATCTATACCCTAGAAGAGTGTAACCAGTCTTGGAAACAACAAAACCTTCATCCTGGTGATCACGGCCACCATCATTTCCAACATACCCATCACTCTGCTGAGTATTGGGTACCATGGGGCACCTCAGGGAAGGCAAATAACTTTAACTCACAATCCCTGCCCTCAAGAAACAGGTCATACTGGAGGGCTGACATCACATGCAAAGATTGATAAAAATAAAAGGTAGCTCATGGGAAGTCATCATTACCTGTGAATGGCTTGCGAGGCTCTGGCACACCATTCTGCACATTTTCAGGTTCCAGAATCTGCAGGCATTGAATATGTCGCTGTCATAGTGTGACGAAGCAGAAAAGTGAGGCTTCTGTTTTAACTCTTTAACATCTTGCTTTCAGCTCGAGAACTTTCAAAGGGACAACCTGATTTGGACCAAATTTGATATATTACTAGAGCCTATCAAGTTACACGTAATGTTCCACGTGTTATTTAGGCTGATATTTTGTAAGAATGTTCTGGAATGAAGCTGAGTACAGGCTACAGTATGAACATCCACATAACCTGTGCCCTGTGATTAAAGAGAGGCCAAAACCAAGAAATACTCCTCCGTGTAATTTCAGAGGAACAGAAATTCAAGAAACGAGCAATCGAACGTACGGACAGCTCAGACGCCCAGTAACTGTCCTCCCGTGACCAGCTCTGAGCTGTGAAAGCTTCGGAAGGCAGGGGGCGTGCCTCTGAGAGCATCTCCAGCGGGCTTTCTGAGATGAGTGGCAGTTGTTTACACCTGTGCTTCTCACACTGTACTGTGTACATGAATCATTGGGATCGAGTGAGATTCACGTTCAGGTTCAGTGGGTCCAGGTGGACCTGAGCCTCCGGTGGCTGACAAGCCCCCAGCCATGCCGACGTCTCCGTCCTCAGACCACACTGAGTAGCGTGAGCTTAGAACAAGGTGGACCGATGTTAGAAGGGGCAGCGTGAAAGCAAGGGCCCATCTGCTCAAGAAACAGAAAATCGGCGATTAGATGCCAAGGCTCCTGGGTAAGGTGGCCGGGAGGTGGAACCAGCTCCCCCAGGACCAAGCAGCCCAGACCCATCCCCCGGGGCTGCCTCTGGCATTGAACCTGGCTCTGCTTCAGGCCCTCAGGACCTGCTGGGCTCTCCCGCTGTGCAGGGTCAGGACTTGGGCAGGTTGGATGCTGTAGCGGAGAGAGGGTGATGCTCTGCCCCACCCCCCTGACCTGGCGGATGACCCGGGATCTTCCCAGAGCACAGGGTGCACGGGGCACAGGCGGGAAGCCCACATCTCCTTGGGGGAGGGGTGTCCCTGTCCCTATACCCCCCCAAACGATGACCCTACATCTGCTTGCGGACAGCTGAGAAATGAACAAGAAAGGGCCATCTCAGTTTAGCCCACCTACACGGAGAAGAATCCAGAACCCAGTTTCCACTCTCCTTTCGTAGGCCACTTCTCAGGAGGCTCAGGACCCTGCCCCCTTCCAGAAAGCCCCTTGACTCCCTGAAGCTGGCTCAGTGCTTTCTCTCCCAAATAGGAGAGGAAAGGGTAGCTCTAGGCCTGTGCATCTCCAACTCTGACCCGCATGGAATCGCCTGGGGAAATGTTAATATCATATCCTGTCGGCAGGTCTGGGTGGAACCCAGGAGTCTGCATTTATAATGATGCTGCCGCTGCCTGGCTCCATCTCCAGGAGCGAGGGGACCATCCTCAGGCATCTCCTGAGCCAGGGATGAGGTATCTCTCAGTCCCAGGGCTGCTGGCCCCAGGGAGCTGGGCGGCTGTTTAAGGTGTGAATCTCAGTGCCCAGCAGAGTGGGGCAGGGCCCGGATAAGAGCATCTTTCTTTGTAGTAACTGCAGCCACCAGCGCAGGTTACGGATGGGTAGGTTTCCCAGGGTGTGTTGAGTTTGTTGTCACTGATTTGTGTTGCATATTGGGAAAGCTTCTGAAAGAGGGAAGGAAAGTCGCTCCAGAACCCCTCAGCTCCTGACTCCTCAGCCCTGGGCTCCCTTCTGCCTCTTGTTGACACGTTCTGAGCTCCTGGGCTGATTTCCAAATTCCCAAAGTTCAAGTGTGGAAAAAGCCAACTAATCCTCTGGAATATCTCCTGATGTATATTTTTCTTTAAAACTCTGGGCCGGTTTTAAACTTAGCACTCTCTAAACTGTGCTCACCGGGCATTACTGTTGTGGACGCACGTTGCTCTGTTTCCCAGAGAACTCCCCTCCTCCCGCCCGATATTGACACCGGATTCAGGATGGAGTTTGTCAGGGCCTGTAGCGTGTTCCTCCTACACCATTAACTCGGTTCGATTAGTGCATTGGAAGTAGGAAGACTGATCCCGGCATGATATTCTGACTGTCAGACCTGATTTATGCTGATTTCTCATTGAGTATTCCATATCCAAGCCTCAGATAATAGAATTACAGGACATTAGGATTTCCAATCTGGAAGGGACCCTGGAGATCATTTAGTGCTGCCCGCTCACTTTACAAATGAGGAAACTCTATTTTTCACTCTTAAGAACTTGAGCAGATACCCAGCTTTTGATATGCACATGCACGTGCCCTTGCTGTTCCGATGTAGGGAGTTCTGCATGGGGGTAAAAGGTGCCCAAAACAGGTCCCTCCTATTTAGTTATCCTTGATCTTGGCTTTCCCTTCCTCAAAGACTGTCATATCCACCCTCTGGACAGCACGCACTTCGCAATAATATGCAAATGCCTTGGCTCCTGACAATAGCTGGAAAAGAAGTGTGATGTTTTTACTTAAAGGACATTTTATACAGTTTGATAGTGACTGCATCTCTGGCATTTATAACAGATGTTATCCCACTACAGGCAACTTTTTCTAAGTCATGTAGCTGGATTTTAGCTGCTGAAATTTTCTGTATCATTTGGTGATCATATTTCATTTCAGACTTCTGAATGCAACAGATTGTCCACCTGGATTCCATTTTGCCACATTTTATTGATGGCCTGACTCAGATCTTTCAAGTTTGTGCTCATTGACCTTGAAGGAGTAGCTTGTTGTTTAAATTTTATGACACAGAGACGTAAACGGCCTGCAAATTATGCAACGCAACGGTGATGAACAATGAGTTAGGACGTTTCATTAATATTGATTGCCTGGAGTTAAGGGATTAATAAGAACTGTTACACTGTACCCGTTTCTGGGACAAACATCCCAAATGAACTTTACTACAAGCACATGTGTAATGAGTGAGAACCACATCTGTGTGTGCAAATCCGAGCTCCGTGCAGAGATATTACACTGTTCCCCTTATGCCTTCCTGCCGCTGCTCTAGTTCTAGAAATTATGGCACCTTCCCCCTTCCAGCCCTGTTTTTCTGGGTGACCTAAGACAGCCACGCCCATCAGCGTGGCCCATCACTGAAGACCTGAATGACAGGGATGGAAACTACAGAGAGAAAAATAAAAACACTACCCATAGCCCCTTCTGACCACGAGAAACATCCCACAAACCCAAACTGAAGGACATTCCTACAAAATTCCTGGCCAGCAACTCCTCAAGATTGCCAGGTCATGGAAAACAAGGAGAGTCTGAGAAATGGTCACAGTCTAGAGGAGGTGAAGCAGACATGACAACTGATGCCACGTGGGGCCCTGGATGGGGTCCTGGGACAGAGAAGGACAGGAGAGGAAAACCAGAGAAACCTGGATAATGTGTGGACTTGAGTTCATAATGATGGGTCAGTAACAGTCTGCAAGCTGTGATAAATGTACCATATTAGTATAAGATGTTGAGAGTAGGGAAACTGGGTTTTGGCTGAATGTGAACTTTCTTTACTATCTTCACCACTTTTCTATAAATCTGAAACTATTCTGAAAGTAAAAGTGTATTAAAAATAATACTTTGTTGTCATGTCCTTTCATCCATGATGGAAATGTCACTAGAAAGGCTGACCTCAAATGAGTGTCTGGGTCGTGCCAGGCTTTCACCTCCATCATCTCCTTAAATCCTTAGAACAACCCTATGAGATATTGATTATTCTCCCCACTTCACAGCTTTGAATGAGAAAACAATGTGCACGAATACTGTTCACCAGTCCGATTTGTGTGAATCTGAGGTCCAGAGAGAACAATCTCTTATTTGTTGATTGAAATCCCCTGGCTCAAGCGTGGCAGAGCTGTGACCTGAACCTTGTTCATCTGACTTAAAGCACACGTTTATTTCAGTTCCCCACATGGTCCCCAGAATCATGGCCTCAGAGATGGGGCAGAGTTGGGGGAGATGGGAAGGGATGGGTGGGGTCAGGCTGTGTGGACCCTGCTGCTACGTGTCTGCCATCTGGGGCCATTGGAGCTTCCTGGGGAGGCCCTTCAGCCTCTATTTTTCCCAAGGGCTGGGGTCCAGGTCTGCTGTAGATTTCGTTCCACAAATATTCAAAAAGGAGCCCCCCCTGCAATGACAGACCCAGGATGGAGGAGCAGGTGCCGGCTGTGGTAGCAACACTGAGAACCTCCTGGAAGGAAGTGTAGATGACTTCCTGGGACCCCAGGGAACCCGCGCTGCATCCTCTTTCAGAATCTCCACCCCTGGCCGTGCATCTGTGTCATCAGGGGGCCTAAGAATGTCCAGAGCCCTGGTCCCTGAGATCCTGACTCAGAAGATGAGAAGAGGGCCCAGAAATCTGTATTCAGTACTGTGTGTTGGTGCTTTAGCCATGAAACACTGTGTTCCAAATCTGAACCTCAGAAAGTCTGCCCTTGTTCTCGCCTGAAGGGAACGGCAAGCCCCACTCAACACTCTTGGCTGTTAAGTAATTTACTGTTTAGACTAGGAGTCCACAAATGATACCTGTGGCCAAATGGCCCACAGCCCCACCTATTTTGTAAATAAAGTTTTATTGGACCCAGACACAGTATTTGTTTATGTGTCGTCTCTGGGTGCTTTCTTGTTACTATGGCATAGTTGGGTAGTCGTGACAGAGACCATATGGTCCACAATCCTAAAATAATTATCTGACCCTTTACAGAAAAAGTTTGCTGACCTATGGTGTGGAAGATGGAAAGGTATGTGGATTAATAATTAGTCACAGTAAAAGGCAAAGGAGTCCCACTGCTCTCAATTTCCAAGCACCTAAGAATCCCCTGGGGTGCTTATCTAAAAGTCCCCATTCTGAGGCCCACCCCTGGAGACTCTGATGTAGCAGGTCAGACTGAGGCCCAGAAATATGCATTTTTAGCAATGCTTTCAGTACACAGTCTTAAACATTAAGAATATTGACATCAACTGCAGCTGGACCCAGGTCCCTAACCACCTCTAGAGGCTTGGATGTGTCTAAATATTCTTGCATATTATATTTGGACCTAAATTTATAAGATAAAACTAAATATCAAGAATTATCAAAACAAAGAATTAAAAGGGTTAGCTCTGTTTATTCAAGGTATGAATAAAAAATAGAAGATTTGGGCAAGAAACAGATATTTAGTGAATGTCTGATGAGCAAGGAATGGCAGCTTTCTGCTTTTGACATGCTTTTAAGAGCTTCACTGAGCTGTAGTAGATGTGTAATAAACCATACTTATTTAAAGTGTATAATGGGATACACTTTGTCATGTGAAACCAGCATTACAATCAAGATAATGCACAAACCTATCACCCCCAAAGTTTCCTTGTGCCCCTTTACAATCCTTCCCTTTGCCCATTCCTGCAACTGTAAGAAGCAAACACCTACCTCCTTCTTTTATGAATGAAATCTTCTCTTATGAATCTATAGTGCTTTCTGGCACTATAGACCTATAGATGAACTTGCATTACCTAGAATTTTATATAAATAAGTATCATATGGGTCGTAGGCTTTTTAGTTCGGTTTCCTCCACTCACTGTAATTCATGTAATTCATTCATGTCGTTGCTCGTATCAGTATGTTATTCCTTTTTATTACTGAGTAATATTCTGTTGAATGGATATACCATAATTTGTTTATGCACCCACCTGTGCATGGATATTTGGTAATAGCCCAATTTTAGGCTATTACAAATAAAGTGTCAATGAATATTCATGTACAAGTCTTTGTATGGACATATGGCTTCATTTTTACTATATCAAATGGAAGGTGTATATTTAACTTTTTAAGAAACTGCCAAACTGTTTTCCAAAGTGTTGGTTTACCATTTGACATCCCCACAAGCGGTATGAAAGAGTCACAATTGCTCTACATCCTTGTCAGCACTTGATATGGTCAATCTGTTTAATTTTAGCCATTGTAATAGATGTGTAGTGACATATCACTGCAGTTTTAATTTGAATTTCCCAAGTGCCCAATGATGTTGATAATCTTTCATGTGATTATTTCCCATTCATATATCTTCTTTGGTGAAATGACTGCTTTGCCCATTGTTAATTTTTAAGTTATTGAGTTTTGAAGGTTCTGTACTGTGAATAAAACTCCCTTATCGGATATAAACTTTGCAAATATATTTTCCCAGTATGTGGCTTGCTTTCTCCTTCTTTTATGAGTGAAACAGTGTAGGTCCATGAAGAACAAATTGATAAATGGTATTTCATTTAAAATTAGTAGGATCTGAAGAATACCATTTACCAATACCACTTACCAATTTGTTCTTTGTGGACCTTGCTTGCGGTGTCATTGCTGAGAAATCTTTGCCTAACTCAAGGCCACAAAGGTTTTATCCTATGTTTTCTTCTAGAAGTTTTATAGTTTTAGGTTTTACATTGATCTGCAATCCATTTTGAATTAGCTTTTATATGAGGTGTGAGGTATGGATTGAAGTTCACTTTTTTGCATATACCCAATTGTTCCAGTACCATTTGTTGAAAATTCTTTCGCCATTGAATCACATTTGAACCATTGTAGAATATCAGTTGTCTATATATGTGTGGGTGTACGTCTGGATTCTCTATTCTGGTCTATTGATTGATTTGCCTGTCTTTGCACCAATTATAGTCTTGATTACTGTGGCTTTATAACAAGTCTTAAAATCAGTGAGTTTTAGTCCTCCATTTTCTTCTTTTTCTAAGTTATTTTGGCTATTCTAGGTCCTTTGAATTTCCAAATGAATTTTAGAATTGGTTTTTCAATTTCTACCAAAGACCTGCTGTTGTGATTTTGATGTTTTAGACAGTGAAGATAATGGCACTTTTACAAAGGATAAGTGACTCCGTTCAGTTATCATTTCATGAAAAAGGGAAGCATGAAAACATGTACACAAACAAATCAACAGAATGAGACAATTTACTTTTGTTACCAGGCAGCACAGAACAAAAATGAGCCCCAAGTTCTAATACTCTAGTTTATCTTAGCTATCTGGGAGATCTACACACTAGCTTCCCTTTAGATATTCTTTTTTTTAAATAGAGGTAAAATTGACATAACATAAAAGTAACTGTTTCCATTTTAAAGTGAAAATTCTGATGGCATTTTGCACATTCATAATGTTGCACAGCCACCACTTCTATTCGGTTCTGAAATATTTTCGTCACTCACCCATTATGCAATTGTTCCCCATTTTCCAACACCCAGCCCCACCAATCTGCATTCAGTGTCTATGGATTTATTTACTCTGGATATTTTACATAAACGGAATCATACAAGACGTAACCTTTTGTGTCAGTCCTTTTTCCACTTAGCATAATGTTTTCAGGTTTCATCCACGTTGTAGCATGTTTCAGTACTTCATTCATTCTTATGACTGAATAGTATTTCACTGTATGTATGTCACAATGTATATATCCTTTCATCTACTGAGAGATATTTGGGTTATTTCTACCTTTAAGCTATTGTGAATACTGCTTTTAAGAACATGCACGTACATACACTTGTTTGACTGTCTTCAGTAATTACGGTTATATACCTGTGAGTGAAATCGATAGGTCATATGGTAATTCTACATTTGACTTTTTGAGGAAGTGCCAAACTTTCTTCCACAGTGGCTGAAATATTTTACATTCCCACCAGCAATGTATGAGGGTTTCATTTTCTTCAGATCCTTGTGAAAATTTATTTTCTGATTGTTACTATTATTGCCGTTTTAGTGGGTGTGAAGTGGTACTTCACTGTGGTTTTGATTTGCATTTCCATAATGACTAATAATGTTGACTATCTTTTTATGTACTTATTGTTCAGTCATAGATCTACTTTGGAGAAATGTCTCTATATATGTGTCTAATATATTTTATATAATATATAGAGACATTTATCTATATCTTTATCTATATAGATATAAATATCAGGCAATATTTATTGCCCAGTTTTGTTTTTTAGTCCTGACAACTTTTACTTTCCTTTATTCCTAAATTTGAAATTCTAGTAGAATTAAATTAAGAGCATACTTTCCCTCAACCCCATTTTTTCCTCTCTTTCATAATCTTTTTGTGTGTGTGTGTGTGTGTGTGTGTGTGTGTGTGTGATGGAAAGTATTTTTCTCATTTATTCTTTCATCCTTTTGATAGATTTTTCTCTGCATTCTCCTCAAATATGTATTCAGATTGTTCCTTAAGTCGTCTTGGGTTGGTTGTGCTACATAGTTTATGTCTTTTAAACTCCCCACATAAATATTTTACTACATATCTGAATAGTTATCTATTGCTATATAATTCTGGTATCAATTTCTGTTTTAGTTACCTACTGCTAAGTTAGAAACTATCCCAAAATGTAGTGGCGTAAAACAGCAGGACTTTATTATTTCTCATGATACTGCAATCCAGGCTAGGCTCAGCTGGCTGGTTTTTCTGTTGAACATGATGGCTGCTGAGGCTGGCACATCCAGGATGGCTCATTCACTCACAGTCTACGCTTTGGGCAGGATGGCTGGAGCAGCAGGGGCGAATCTGGCCTCTCTCCCTTTCCATATGTCTTCTCCCTATGGCTCTCTTGAGCTTCCTCATAGTATGGTGGTCCTAGGATAATTAGACTTTTTAATTGACAGTGGGTTTCCAAGGAAGAGAAGGTGGAAGCTGACAGTTTTCTTTAAAACTGGGTTCGGGAACTGGCCCAGTGTCACACCTACCACACTTGAAGGAAGTCACAAGACCAGCCCATATTCAGGGGAGAAGGGACATAGGTTCTGCTTCCTGATGGGTGGAGCATCACACTTGTACTTGGAGGGAAGGGAACCATCTTTGGAGACCATCCACCACAGGAATGAGTCTGCCTGTATGTGAGAGGGTCAGTAAGAATACTTGGTCTCACAGAGTGCCGACGACTTTGCAATCTTTCTTAACACCTAATAGCACTAGAAAGCACACGGAATGTATTAAATAAACAACAGTGCATCAACCTGGAGCCATGCTGTGAAGTCTTACTAAGTCCCTGTGATATTTTTTTATTAAAAAATCTGGGGATGTGTACGTATATGGCTGATTTGCTTTGTTTTGCAACAGAAACTAACACAGTATTGTGAAGCAATTATATATACTCCAATAAAGATCTATTTAAAAATCTATTTATTAAAAATATTTATTTTCATTGAAGTACTATGTACATCTTTTTTTATGTCAAATAGTACTAAAAGCCTTATAGGAATTGGTGACTTCCAAGCCAAATGATAAATTATAATTCATATTACAGGCCCTCAGGAGCATTCAACACTTTTTGGGACTACTACACATAAAATGCTAAATTCCTCTTATCTGCTGTTACTACTAATTTTTTTAGATTAATTGACTGATAAAATTTTTTGATCTTTTCTGTTTGTTGTTAATTGATATATATGTATATATATATATATTTTTTTTTTTTTTCTTGTCCATTTGTTAAGGTTCTGATACACATGCATTATTTTCTGCTCCTTCCCTGTGATGTGGCCTATCCACTGATAGTCAGAGGGAAGGAAGGACAGACAAATCTGGGCTCTTATCACCATTCCTGTCCCCCTGATCTCCAGTGAGACAGCGCGATCTCCCAATGCTGTCACGCTGACACATGTGATGCTTCCCACGTTGCAGAGTCCATGCCAGGCAGAGGCACTGGGTCGAGTCATCCATGAGACCAAGTCAGCATTGCAGCTTCTACGCATCAGTCTCCTTGCTGAGAGGCTGGGCAGCACAGATGAGCCACAACAAATAAAGAGCAGTGTAACTTTTCAACATGCTTTCTTCTCTTCGCTATGGGAGGGAACACAGCTAGGGAGAAACTCAACGCATGTCAGGAGGGATGTAAAAACCTTTGCTTTCTCATAGGCATGTTTATGCAGCTTCAAATGCTTTCAGTTTGCTATAAGTTAAAAATGAATGTGTCCATCTGATGGTTTTTTTTGTTTTTTGGTTTCTTTTGGTCTGTCTTCTTTGCCATATGATTTCATAAAGCCCTGTGTGCTTTAGGAAAATATAGATTGGAAACGTCTAGAGATGTAATTATTGGGCCATTTTTCTGCAGATGCAACAATATGCACTTGATCAAAAAATAATTATACTTCCTGACAAATTACCTTTTCTATTAGTGCCCTGCCTTAAGAAAAAAAGACTTTTTATTTCTGCCTAATGAAAACAATATATGAAACCTTGCTAGATGCTCTGGCAGAGCCATTCCTTTAAGGGGGTGACATTTCTGTTCAGCTTCCATTAACGGGAGAGGGAGGCACGTGGAATCAGTTTGCTTTTCTGATTTTACTGTAGCCTAAAACTAATATGGGAAAAAAAATTTTAAAGAAGACCAAAGATGGTGTAAACAGCTCTGGCCACAGTGGAGCCAGGGTAGAAGAGGTCTTAATTTTCAGGACAGTCTTTGGGAGCGACTATGTGTCTTCTTGAATTGTTTTGAGAACACAGGTTTCTTTTGCAGAGAAATGTCTTAGGATTCAGAGGAAATCCTGAGTCACCTGAGAACAGAATATTCACAGACAGCTTTTATTATTGAAATTCAGAGCTCTGCCTGGTCCCACCCTCACACCCTCACTCTCACTCTACCTGCCTTAGCAAAGTTCTTGGGTTCCAGTTGTGGGGTTTCCTGACTGAAGTCATAGCTTGTGGGTGTTCTATGGATTCCTGACTCTCCTCGATTTATGGCCTCAGGCAAAACCTAAGTTGGAAGAGATTCACCACCAGCATTTTTTTGGAAACTGTCCACAAAGAGGCTAAAAGTCACACTGCAGTCTGACACCTGGAAGTCCTCTCCTAAGGACCTACCAGAGCTTCATTCAACAGCAGGATTTCTCAGTGAGTCACACAGTCAGGGTCTTAGTCTGTTCAGTCAGGGTCTTAGTCTGGTTTGGCTTCTATAACAAAATACCACTCACTGAGGGGCTTATAAACAACAGAGATTTATTTCTCACAGTTCTGAAGGCCAGAAGTCCAAGGTCACGTTCTGGTGAGGACCCTTTTCCTGCTTTATACCGGCACCTTCTCACTGTGTCCTCAGATGATAGAGGGGGCGTCTCTTTGATAATGGCATTAATTCCATTCCTGGAAGCCCCACCCTTAATCAGCTCCCAAAGACCCCTTAAGGTAGGCTGGGCTAAGCTATGATGTTTGTTATGTTAGGTGTATTAAATGTATCTTCAACTGATGATATTTTCAACTTACGATGGGTTTATGGGGAGTATCCCCATTGTACATCAAGAAAGATCTATACTAATATTTTCTTATAAAAATAGTGGCAAAATATAGATGATAGATCAGATTTTGGCCAATTTGACAAATACATTTTTGTGTCAATGAACTGTAAAGCTTAATAGATGGATTGGAGAATATATTTCTTTGGTTGAATAGTTCCCTTCAAAATAACACAAAAGGATTATGCATATGTTGGTAAGGATAACCCGAAGAAGCGAACAGCACATAAAAGCCTTTGTACCAGGGAAGATGGTTATGCTATAAATACCTTAAGATGAGTTTTCCTTTGAGTGACTGTTTTGTTATCTGGTATTAAGTAGTTTTTATTCAGTAACTTTGGCTCTGTTCCCTATTAACAAATATTTATTGTGTTTTCACTTAAACTTGACTTTGAAAAGAAATGGTAAGAAATTTTGTTCCTGTTAGTTTTCTTTTGTAAATAAGTATTTATCCACAGCAAAAAATTTCCGTTTGAACCGCAGAGGCTTCAGATGGAAGAAATGCTCTAAGTCACAGCATATTTCTGTGGTATGGCTGCTCACTCAAATGTCATTATAAAACATATGCATTGTAATAATCATTAATAAATAAGTATATAAATAAATAAAATGTCACATACAAATACATGCATATGTGATACGTGTATATTTATTCTAAGTGTGTGGGACATCTCTTTTAAAAGATTCCAGTTTTACTAAGATTGCCCACTTTTAGAGCAACTAAAGCTGTAGGCAATTTCTGAGATATAATTCGATGGTCTGCTCTTCATGATTTTTCCTGTGATTAATTAACTTTGGTTATGTATGTGAAAAAACTGAAAAAAGAAATTGAGTGCTATGCACGGACTTTTTATAATTAAGACACTAATACCCAAACATTTATTACATTTATTAAACTAACAAAATTACTAATTGCTATAAAGTAAAATAGTCCATGTTAAACATTTTTAATTACCTTTGACTCAGCAAGTAATTTCTAGAGAATTATCCCACGGCTGTTTGTAACGCTTCGATACTAATGCTATTTATCTCAACCCTGATGATAAAAGCAAAAACTGGAAATAACATAGATGTCCAGAAACGGGGGGTTAGTTAGATATTCTGTTGTAAAAGACAATGTTCATGCTACCGTATTAAGTAAAAAGGGAGGTCGTGTCTGCATCCTTTGTCCAATCTGATTGTGTTATTTTCAATTCCTGGAACAGATACATTCAACGTCCATTTAGTTCCTAAATGTAAGGAATCATATATGTTATGTCCATACCGATATATGTACATATACACATGTATACATATCTATGTATAAAATGTATCGATATGTACTTACATGCATTTTTACATATATTTTATACATTTTATGCACAGACATTTTATACGTATGAAATTAAAAGTGCTGTGAATCATTTAATATCGTAAATGTTCCCTGAGAAAAAATGCAAATGTTGAAAATACCATGAAAATTCATGAATGCTTCTGGAAACATACATCAGAACACAGAGGGAAGGAGGAAAATGGATGGCTGGCACTACTGGGAAATAGTGCTTTGTTATCCGAGAACTTGTCTTCATGCCTCGCGAGAGAGAATTAATTTGTCTTTATTCACTTACTTACTTATTTTACCTCATTGTTTCCACTGATTAAAACCTCCCAAGCCTCTGAAGCCAAGTCTGTCTCTAATGTTGGCAGGGGTACAGCCCACAAACCTTCCTTTACAGTCACCCTTTGTTTTGAGGATATAAGGCAAGAAATGCAGAGAAACACTTGCCTGGACCTGAACTGCGTAGCCAACGTTTGTTAATTTTGGTTGGTTGGTTGTTAATATTCGGGACTTCCAGAGCGTAATCTCTCTTGCCCAGGTAAAAGGGTGGTGCTGTCTACATGTAATATTAAATCCCTTTAGCTACACAGCGACACTGTTCTTTATATGTGTGTGTGTATATATATATATATATATGTTTCTTTTCTCCTTCCTTTTTTAAAAGTCTACTTTTATCTTTGAGTGGAAAGTGTGCCTCTTGTAGACAGCATATGCTTCACCTTTAATTTAATTCTTGATATAGATGGATTTGCATCTACCATCTTAGTTTTTGGTTTCTATGTCTCATATAGTTTTGTTTCTCTATTCCTCCTTCGTTGCTTTATTTTATTAAGTGAATATTTTCTGATGTAGCATTTTAGTTTCTCTAAAGATACTTTCTGAGTTTTTTTTTAGTGGCCACTCTAGGGTTTATTATTTACGTCTTAATTTATCAGAGTCAGCTTCAAATTTACCCTTGCATAATTGTAGTTATATAGAGAAACATTACTCCTTTATAGATCTTTTTCTTCCTTTTTTGTGATATTGTTATATCTATTATATATATTAATGTTACAAACCTAAGAATTCATTGTTATAATTATGACTTTATCATCTGTAGTCATTTCCCTAAGTGCAGGAAATGGCTTTGTTCTCCCCACCTCCTTTGAGCTGTTTTTGGCGAGTTTATTACATATATATTACATTTCTATATGTAATAAGCCAGATAGTACATTATATACATATTATTTTATACAACTGACTTAAAAATAACAAAGAAATGAGAAAAATGAGAAATATGCATTTATACTGTTTCATACAATGACAAAATTACCTTTATTTGTGCTTTTTGTTTTTTTGTGTGTGTGAATTCAAATCTGTAAGCTGGGGCAGGATGAGAAATGAGGTCCTGCTCCTTCAGGGAAGAAAGCCCTTTTGGCTGTAGGCTGGGGGCAGGGAGCCCTGTGTTGTCGGTGGCAGCTTTCTGGAGGGGAGTGCTGAACTGGGACTGGGGAAAGAGGGTGGGGTCATGGTTCATCTACCACAGAGTTTCTTACTGGAGTTTCATAGATTTTCTTCAATAGATGTGTCTTCATTTGCCATTTGCCCTTAGGACCATTTCCAGAAGCTTTCAATGGTTTTTTAAAAATAATTCTCATCAGTTTCCTTGGAGAGCAGTTCATCAGAGTTCCCCATGCTGTCACGCCAGGAGTTGATTTCCCCTGGCCTTCATTTCTGAAAGAGAATTTGCTGGCTATGAGATTCCTGGTTGACAGACTTGCTTTGAAACTTTCGTCTGCTGCATTAGACCTCTGGGCTCCCATCAAAGGCAGTTTCTATTTTCTACCATTTTCCTGTGTAAGGGTCACACTATCTTGTTTATTTGCCTCTCTCTCTCTCTCTCTCTCTCCCAGTGAAAGCTGGGCGTTTAAAGTAATAATGTTGTACAGCTCTGGATTTCGATTAGTGCCCCCTTCTCCTCTCCAAGGGCTTGTTGATGTTGCTGGTTTTGTTAGTTTGTTTGGTGGTTTGCCTGGACTAATTCTGTGAAATCTACTTCCTCCGAAGTGTGCTGCCTGTAATGTCACTGCTCAGCTTTCCCCCCCCCCCCCTTTTTATTTTTAAGCCTGGATTCCTAGAAGTCACCAATGGCTCGGTATAGCTTAATGTTCAGCCAGTGATTGGCCAGAATTTACGACCTTTGTCCTTTGCTGATAGATCTGTGTGTACCTTGGGGAGTGATTTCAAGCCTGTCCCACATTCAGCCAGGGGCTAGTAGCTCTCAAGTGCCCAATCTGGCTTTGTAATTTAAAAAAAAATTAGAGAACATTTACTGATAGTAAAGTAAATATAAAATATAACCATGCATTGAGAAGTTTCTCACAGTATGGAATTTGTTGCCCCACGGTTTATCTAAAAACACAACTGTGAAACTCAATGCACTGATTCTGCAAAGAAAAATGTTTTTCTAAAAATTACATGGATGTGACAGAGACTGTGTCTTTAAAATAACAGAAGCAGGAATTGATGTGAGTTGTCCGACTAAATTTGTATGAGACCACTAATTATTACAATGAGACTCTAATAAAAAGTGCTCTGGCAAGCAAGCCACACGAGTTTCTGGCAGCCTCGGTTTGTTCTAGGATACGAGGCAGGTTTCATTCTCTTTTGAGAGTCCCGTCATTCAATTCTACTTCCTCTGGAAATGAATATCCCACCACTCCACTCTAAACAGAGTTTTTTTCCTTTACTTTCTGTCCAACTCATCCCTGGGTATTTTGGAGTTCTTGAGCATTCTCCAAAGTGGGGATGCCCTTTGTCCTTTGACCTTTCCACTGGTGGAGCAGGTGGTGCTGGGGAGAGGGCTCCATTGGCGTCTATGTACACTGAGCTGTTTGGCTCTGTTACTGACATTGAAGACAGAGAAATTAAGGACCAATGCTCAAATCTTTCTCCCAGAGTCCCCTTGGGTTGGTGAGCTTTACCTGCTGTGCAAGGAAGTGTGTTTGCAAAGAGCTGTAAGAAGCTCCAGGAGGCTGAGCCATCCCAGGGAATGGTCCTCACTATGGGTCAGCTCTCCACGTAGGGCACCGGCCTTTGGTCTTGGGGCTTAATGGTTTGTTAAGAATTTTGTTTTGCTTTGAGAAACTAGATTTCATGTTCCTTTTTGAGTAGCC
Source organism: Neophocaena asiaeorientalis asiaeorientalis (assembly GCF_003031525.2). Lineage (NCBI taxonomy): Eukaryota > Metazoa > Chordata > Mammalia > Artiodactyla > Phocoenidae > Neophocaena > Neophocaena asiaeorientalis. Next base: position 942,780 of record NW_020173728.1, on the reverse strand, counting down.
TTTATTCCTCATTCTGGGGTTGCTTCAGTGTAAAATAGGGGAGAGAATCCTTTTTGCATCCGATTGCAGATGACTTCACTGTGAGCTCTTACGGCCCATCTGCCGACACTGGTTGTCCCTCTGCTGCCTGTGGACTCTGAACTCTGTAATATCCTCAGCCTTCAGTGTCTGCACAAGGATGGGAAATGAGCCTTACTGGCCCCGGGGGGCCATTTGCTTCCCCATCCTCTAAAATTTCCCCTAACTCTGGCTTTAGTTTTCAACAAACCTTAGCTGGTAGCCAAGAAAAATAGTTTTAAGAACACCCCTTCAAAACTGAAAGGGACAAGAATCATAAATTAAAAAAAAAAATTATAACAAAGCAGGAAGTCTAATCTTATAACCCTGTCCCCGCCTGTCACCTGTGCAGGGGCCCTGAGGGTGCCCTCCACCACCCCCAGAAGCATGTTCCTGGGCCTTGGGCACATGGCATGTGCAGAGGAGGAAAAAATCCTGGCTTTGACTTGAGGCCTCTCACTCAAACCTGAGAGGAAAATCTGTGCATGAGTCTCGGTTCCCCCAAAGGAGAGAAAATGAGAAGGCACTTCCTATCCATTAAAGTATCCAAAACATTGCCGCGGGAAAGTTAAGCTGGTCCAGATGCTAAGTGCGTTAAGTAAAGAAGCTCAGAAACCTTGTAGACTGCCAAAAAAATGTTAGGGTCGTACTTCATCTTGGCCGTTGCCAGTTGGTTCTATGAGCAGCAGCAAACTTGCCTGTAAAGATCAAGAGCTAAGCTCGGGCCCTAGGAAGCTGGCCCTTTCTCCTCATTCTTGTTCACGCAAGGAACATTCTGGAAAAGATGGGTGGGAGTCAAAGATGTCCAGAGCGCCTCCTCCAGGAAGGAAAGACTTACAGCTGGAGGAAGCAGCCCACTGTCCTGAGACAGGGCCACTCTTCAGGGTTCCACTTGCTGCCCTTGAGGACAGAAAGACAAGGAAGCAATAAATCAGTGCAAATAAGTTTGCTACTTTAGTAAAAGATATCAAATATCAACAAATGCATAAGTAATAACAGAGGCATTTCTTGCCCCATTAACATTGTAAATGAATTACATATTAAAGCCCTGGCCAGTATCATTTACAAAGCACCCTACTACATAGGCTTTGTTTTTGTGCTTAGTTATGTAACTGCACTGCATGTCCTATGATCGTGGAGCAAGAAAAAAAATAACTGAAACATGCTGGAGGCGTGTCGGCAAAGTATGGGAGCTTGTGGGCAGGCAGTGAGATGCTATCTCAAAAACAAAGGTCTGAACCTTGAGGATGGTTCTAGGTATACCTGTTTCCTTCAGGGGTATTTCATAGAAAGTATAATACAAAGGAGTATCAAGTTAAACAAAAAAATAAAATCTCACCATTTGCCTACATTAAGACATACTAGGTTTTATAGATTAATTTCATTCCCATGAAATAATCCCTTTAATCGTATCATTTTGCTGATTCTACAAGAAGTAGGTTGTTAATAGAAACCTTAATTTATCGTTTTCATTTTGTTAAGGTGGATGTTCAGATTGTTTTCTCCTTTCCGGATGTGACCTTGCATCTTATCAGAAGGAGGATGTGTCTTTCCTTTCCTTTTGAACTCTTTTAAATAGGTAGAGTAGCGTCTGAATTACCAGGTGAGGTCTACTGCAGATAACCTCAGAAAGATGTGGCAGAATCCCTAGGACTATAAAAGGCACCCCCTTTCCTTGTAGCATGCTGCATTCCCATCCACCTAATGAATGCTTTTCATCAGAAGAAACAACGACCTTGGATTCCTGCCTTAATAGAATTGGTGCTTATGGTGGACTGGATCATGTTCAAAGATGGCAAGATTAGATACTCATTTGCGCTTGGTTTTTCAAATGGAGCTTTCTGAGTTTTCTCTGTTCAGTATTCACTACAGTTGAGTGGATTTGGGGGAAAAAATCTGTATCGTATTTGTGTAAAATTACAAAATATCAGTGGTCTAGATCTGCTATTATACTCATATGCTTTCCCTAATTTTCTTTTTATTACCCTTTGCATAATTGGAAGGCAAGACAGCCTTACAAATTACAGGGGCCACTGACAAACACAAACAGCCACTAGGCACCAGCAGGTCCGCGTTTCCCGCGGTTCCAGCCTTCGCGCTGCTCCTCAGAAATGCACCCACAACTTATTTACAATTGCAGATCCCAGGGAAGAAACAAGGATGCCTGAACCTACTGGCCAATGTGTGGAAGGGAGCCCATGTGGCGAAAATGAGAAAGCAAAAGCTATTCATGGTTGAATCTATTGGCCATATTGTTAAGGTCAAAAAATCTAACCACCTAGGGCCAGATTCAATAAAAATCTGTCTGGCTTTTATGCCAAGCCAGGCAGGCCTGGAAAAATCAATTTTCTGGAACTTGTAAAGTCTTCCCCAGTCGAGGCACAGTCAGCATTCCTCTCCGTTCTTACTCCCAGAGCTGGCGGGGGAGACGCTGGGGAGGCCAGGGCAGCCTCAGGGCTCCGCAGCTCCACGCAGGTTCCAGGAGAAACTTGGGGAAGAGAAAAGGGGGGAGCACGTAACTGTTGCCCATTGTCAAACTATACCTGTGCATGCCTCGCACAATCAGGCTCCATTCATTCATTTTCCCATGTATTCATCAAACACTTGGGGGGCTCCCGCCTGTGCTAGGTACTCTGCTCCGGGCTGGAAATATCAAGATGAAAACACACGGCCTCTGTCCTCAACAAGGCCACGGTGTAATATAGAGTCATAAGGATTCTTTAAAGGGATGCAGAGGACCCGTGGGAGCATCAAAAAGAGGCATCTCATTAAGTCTGGAGGGTAAGAGCATGTCTGGGAGTGTGTCTCCAAGGAGGAGACAGGTGAGATCAGCCTTGAGGTTTGGATATAGAACAATGGCTGGGAGAAGGTTGAACCTCTTTGAGAGCATCAGGGGCAATGATGTGGAGCTGAGCGTGTGTGTGTGTGTGTGTGTGTGTGTGTGTGAAAGAGACAGACAAACAAAGAGACCGAAATACAGAGACAGAGAAAGACAGAGAGACAGAGAGAGAGGCAGAGAGAGGAATTCCCAGCCATGTACAGAAAGTGAGACAGAGGCAGAAGGACTGGAGATGGAAAGCTAAAGCCACCCACATGTTTAAGCAGAGCAGGTACACGTTATCATTACATTTGAGGAGGAGCCTGGAAATATGTGGAAAAAGAACTGGAGCAAAGTTGCAGCCAGAGACAGAAGAGAATGGAATTGGGGCAGATGCGTTAATAGCTTTCCCCTGATGGACCCATGGGACTGGGTGGAGAGGCAGGACCATATCTCAGTCTTGTTAATTAGATGACAGGCAGGGCCATGCATCAGGCTGGGGGTGGATGTAGGGGGACAGGCGGGTGTGGAGGGCAGGAGAACAAAGTGGGTTGTGTGTTTGTGTTAGAGGCATTGGTGGGCAGCTGGGAGCAGCATCCTGGGTGAGGATAAAGCAAAGGTCATCATTTTGTGGGTGATGGTTGTAACTTGAGGTGTAAATGAGGGAAAGAGACCAAAGCAAAAACATTGAGTAGAAGGAGATAAGTCTTGAGGACAAAGCCCTGGAGAGGACCCGGGTCAGGCTGACATGGTGGCGAAATTCAGGGGGTCCCTGGACGGTGGTGTAGAGGGAGGAGAGCCAGCGGAGAAGAAGGTCCCTGAATGTAAGGGAAGAGAAAGTTCCAGGAAAACAGGGGCTGATTCACATGCTGCAGGAACGTCAAGCAAAGAAAGGTATGTGTCGCCGTCCTCAGATGGGCTGTGTTGGAGGCTCGGTGACAAGCGGTCCGTGACACGTAAATCTTCTGGAGGCTCTGTTTAGTGTCATAAACACATCTGTCATGATCAGAAAGGGGATCAAGCTGGGGAAGCCCAGAGTGTGTCTTCTTGAATCTTCAGTTATTCGTGGGAGATGGTTTCGTGTGGGTTGTGTCCTGTCAGTCAAGGGGAGAGTCGTGTGCGGGCTTATCAGCCTCTTATATCTCCAGACTTAGCACCCCGTGACTCCAGCATCATTATCTTTACTAATGCAACAATGGCCTCTTCACGTTCCCTCCAGGTCCCGCTTCTCACTGTGCCATCTGCCGTCTGATATAAAATATGGTATGAGATGGCTTGGCAAGACCGTGAGAAGTGGAGTGGGATTTGCTGACCTGGTGGAGATTTTATTCTTCTCATTTTGCCACATTGAATCTGAAGATGGGATATGATGACACGACATCTGATATATCCAGGGACTAATCTCTACGTGCTCTGAGATTTTTCATAGGATATGCTTTAGGCTTACTGGTGCCAATGATGCCAGCGCCCCATCACACCCCCTTGACACCCGCTCTTTCTGGACCATTGTTTGTTCCTCACCTCAAACACCTGGGACTCTTGGCCTGAGAGCTTTCCCTACCCCAGAGCTTCTTAGCCCGTGCTTGGGGCAGGCCAGAAATGCTGAGGAGTTCATGTCCATCCTTCAGGAGTAGCCCTCAAACAATAAATGCTGGGAATTTGTGGGCGTGCCCCAGCAGCCTCGCCTCTGAGGTCTCCCGGAGGCCCTCAGCAGATTAAGCTCCAGATGCCCGCGGTAGAAGTGGTCCACGTCCTTTGTTTTATTTGCTACCTTCCCTTCCCTGTTTCATTTCCATGCTCCCTTACAAGTGGTTTCTGGGATCACTCGTAAATTTATTACCGGCATCCCGTTCTCAGGGTCCACTAGTGGGTAAATCCAACCTCATTGCCGACCGATCTCAAACTCAGAAAACTCATAAACTTGAGTTGGTAAAATTCAGGATGAAAGAAGGGCGCTAGGACCATGCCAGGTATAACAGGAATGAATTTCTCAGGCCCAGGTCTGAGAAGAAGGGAACCTTATTTTTCTATTCTTAAGCTTCACTTCTGTCTGGTGCCTATTTTCATCAAGTAACAAGAGCTTAATCCCACGCAGTCCTCATGACCTTCATGGATTCAGTCCTCTCCCACCTCTGCTTGTATCTCTGGGGTTGTGTTTAAATTCTAGGAAACTTATGTGGCATCAACTACCAGGAATCAGAGGTGAGGACCTGGTCCCCGCAGGCACCTGTCCACTGCGGCTGCCGGGAGACGCAGGCCTCCTTATGCATCATTGGTCAGCATCCAGCCATGTGCCCATGGCCCCACCTGGATGTCAGTCCTGACACCTGGGTCAGCTCTGTTCTAGACTTCCTGCCCTTAGAGCCTCTTCATCTCCATCAGTTAACGTCCACGTGTCCTTGGCCACATGAGAAAACAACTGGCCAGTATCAGGAGCATGGGGATGCTTGGAGGCTCGGGGAGGACTCCCACTGGTCCACCCATCTAAATATCACCTGCAGCCATCTTTTTCTTTGTTTTTAACTGAGGTATAGTTGACTTAAATATTATATTAGTTTCAGGTGTACCACATAGTGATTCACAATTTTAAAGATTATACTCCTTTAATAGTTATTATAAAATATTATCTATATTCCCTGTGCTGTACGATATATCCTTGTAGCTTCTTTATTTTATACATAGTAGTTTGTACCTCAACCCCCTACCCTTATCCTGCCCCCCTCCTTCCCTCTCCCCACAGGTAACTACTAATTTGTTGTATCTCTAAGTCTGTTTCTGTTTTGTTATATTCACTAGTTTGTTTTATTTTTTAGGTCCCACATACAAATGATATCATACAGTATTTGTCTTTCTTTGCCTGACTCATTTCATTAAACATAATACCCGCCAGGTCCATCCATGTTGTCACAAATGTCAAAATTTCATTCTTTTTTATGGCTGAGTAATATTCCATTGCATATGTACCACGGCTTCTTTATCCATTCATCTGCCTATGGACACTTAGGCTGCTTCCGTATCTTGGCAATGGTAAATAGTGCTGCTATGAACATTGTGGTGCGTGTATCTTTTTGAATGAGTGTTTTTGTTTTCTTAGGATAAATACCCAAGAGTAGAATTGCTGGATCATATGGTAGTTCTATTTTCAGTTTTTTGAGAAACCTTCATACTGTTTTCCTGCACCAATTCACACTCCCATCAGCAGTGTACGAGGGATCCCTTTTCTTCACATCCTCACCTACATTTATTTGTGGTCTTTTTGCTGATGGCCATTCCGGCAGGTGTGAGGTGATATCTCGCTGTGGTTTTGATTTCCATTTCTCTGATAATTAGTGATGTTGAGCATTTTTTTATGTGCCTGTTGGTCATCTGTATGTCTTCTTCCGAAAAATGTCTACTCAGTTGGTAGTTCTATTTTCAGTTTTTTGAGAAACCTTCATACTGTTTTCCTGCACCAATTCACACTCCCATCAGCAGTGTACGAGGGATCCCTTTTCTTCACATCCTCACCTACATTTATTTGTGGTCTTTTTGCTGATGGCCATTCCGGCAGGTGTGAGGTGATATCTCGCTGTGGTTTTGATTTCCATTTCTCTGATAATTAGTGATGTTGAGCATTTTTTCATGTGCCTGTTGGCCATCTGTATGTCTTCTTCCGAAAAATGTCTACTCATGTCTTCTGCCCATTTTTAACTGGGTTATTTGTTTGTTTTGATATTGAGTCATATGAGCTGTTTATATATTTGGAATATTAACCCCTCATCAGCCATATCATTTGCAAATTTTTTCTCCCGTTCAGTAGGTTGTCCTTTCATTTTGTAGATGCTCCCTTGCTCCCTTCATGGACAGCCACTGTTTTTTTTGGTTTTTTTTTTTGCAGAGACAGTGAAATTTATTTAAATGCTGTGACAGTTATAGCGCATACTGCTGGCATACTCATAGTCACAGCTCATAAAGGAAAAAACTAAACTTTTAAAGTCAGCTTTGAAATAGACGCATTTCATCAATACATTCACTCTTAGGTCTGTTCTTCTAAAACAGGAGGAAAGACAGATACTGAGAGTTTTGTTTAAAGAACAGACTCAACATTGGACAGCCATTTTTAATTCTGCTAATTTCATGTCACACTAAAGGAATGGGGAGACCTCCGGATCTTGCCACCTTCTCAGGCCCCCCTGGGAAGCAAAGCCCAGACAAGGCAACTCTGTTCTTTCATCTTTCTTGACCTCTCTTCTTGCTGCCAGCAAGTTCTCCACTGGCTGGTGGGCAGGAACAGTTAATGCTCCCGCCCCCAGAGCAGCCTTAGGCCACCAGAAGATGGAAG
>NW_020173728.1:934237-935454 GCF_003031525.2 Neophocaena asiaeorientalis asiaeorientalis | reverse complement strand
TCAGGTGGGACAACTGAGTGTGTTCTGAGGTGTGTTCGGTCCCGTGGATTGAGGCCCCCGCGCCCACAGCGGGTCATGCTGGTCAACACCGTCTTTCCTGGCATCTTTTCTCCTTCCCTGTCTGGCTTCCCAGCTCTCCCTCCTCAGAGTTCTGGGATCACCTCTCAAAGCAGCTCCCTGTGCCCAAGTCCATGTTACAGGGTTGCTTTTCACCCAACCAAAGATGCAGCATCTCCCACTTTGGGGTCTTTCAGACACATGTGGCCATGCCCACCCTCCCTGTCTGCTGTATGGAACACGCATTGGGGTTTGTGCCCACGAGAGGCATATGGTGGAAACAGGTGTCGCCGATGCTGAGCCGCCAGATTAAATTCTGTGTTTGTTTCAATGAGACGTTGCCTCTGTTGGCAACACACCTGCTCAGCAGAACCCCCAGAGGAGGGTTTGCTTGGACTTGTAAGACCTGTTCTCTAAGGGCTGGGAGAGGGGATGGCGTTGGGGATGGATGAGGAGTGAGTCTCAGCCGGTCAATAATCCAGGTGTGGGGTGGGGGAGGACAGGTGTGTGTGTGTGTGTGTGTGTGTGTGTGTGTGTGTAGGGCATTCCACAGTGGAAAGATAAGAGGATATTTCAGACTCAGGGAGAAGTCAAAAAACACAATAAACCCAAGAGTGAAGTGCGCCTTGGGTTCAGTAGCACGTGTGGTCGGCCTCCGGGAGTGAGCCGGCCACCGAGACCAGGTGTGACAGCAGAGGCAGTGAGGGCGACACCCTCCTGTTTCTTGTGCTGCACACTTAGGAGCCAGGCAGGGGGAGGGCAAGCTAGGTGGGCCCTGAGCACCAGGCGTCTCTGATCCATGATCGGGGACCACTGTCCTTCTGGGCTGTCCCCTCCCGTGCATCCTGGGCTGGCTCCCCTTGGGGGCAGCAGGACCACTTCCTCGTTTTCCATCTGGGAGGCTGGTGCCAGGACAGACCCCGCAACAGGGCGCAGCAGCTGTCTGCTGGTGGAAAGCCCAGGTCACCTTGCCAAGCGGACAACTGGGCTTCATCAGTTTGCCACGGAGGCACAAGGCCGGTAACTCACCACGAAGCTAGCAGAGCAGAGAAAATATTTGCCTAAAGATTAGCAAAGGAGCACCTCTGGATTTCCAGCGTGCAGGACCTGACAAGCTCCAGGCTTTAAACACCTCGAGCCAGAGAGGGGGGACCACAGGC
>NW_020173728.1:933626-934201 GCF_003031525.2 Neophocaena asiaeorientalis asiaeorientalis | reverse complement strand
GTGTGTGTGTGTGTGTGTGTGTGTGTGTGTGTGTGTTCCATCCCTGGTCACACCAGCACCTGGAGGTGCTGCACTGGCGCAGCCTCTGATCGCGGAGGAGGAGCCAACTTTATTAGCAGCCGGTCAGACGCTTGCTGCTGCTATGGAAACTGGGCGGGGCCTTGGGGAGCCGCTCCCCGGGGGCTGAGCTCTGCTGACTGAGTCCTTGGTAGGTTCTGTTGTCCGCGGGGCCTGTTGGTGTTTCTAAGTGAGAGCTTCTACCACAGGGAAGAACAGGGATCTTCAACTCCAGGGATGCCCTGGGGGACAGTTCCAAGCAGCCCTGACAAGAGTGAAGTGTCTTTTAAGCCTGCTCTTTTTTTTTCTTCTATGTTATTTGATTATTATTTTGTAATTTCTAAAACTTTTTTGAATGAAAGATTAAATTCTACTTTACAATTTTCAAAAGTTTCACACGCATGATTTCAAATAATCCCACAATAACCCTTTTAAAAAAAATCTCCTACTCCTATACTGTCCCTCCCTGCTTCCCTCTCCCCACTGGTAACCACTAGTTTGTTCTCTGTATCTGTGAG
>NW_020173728.1:776450-933454 GCF_003031525.2 Neophocaena asiaeorientalis asiaeorientalis | reverse complement strand
TTCCCTCTCCCCCCTGGTAACCACTGGTTTGTTCTCTAGATCTGAGAGTGTGCTTTTTTTTTGGCTGTGCTGAGCCTCAGGCATGTGGAGTCTTAGTTCCCCACCCAGGGATGGAACCAGTGCCCCCTGCATTTGGAAGCGTGGCTTCTTAACCACTGGACCACCAGGGAAGTCCTGAGTCTGCTTCTTTTTTGTTTTATTCACTAGTTGTATTTTTTTATATTCCACATATAAATGATACCATACAATATCTGTCTTTCTCTGGCTTATTTCGCTTAGCATAATGCCCTCCTAGTCCACTCGTGTTGCTGCAAATGGCAATATTTCATTCTATTTATGGCTGAGTAGTATTCCATTGTGTATATATGTGCTACAGCTTCTTTATCCATTCATTTGTTGAATGGACTCTTAGGTTACTTCCATACCTTGACAATTATAAATAACGCTGCTGTGGACATTGGGATGCATATATCTTATCAAATTAGTGTTTTTGTTTTTTTCGAATACATACCCAGGATGGGAATTGCTGGGTTTTTAATTTTGAAAACTGAGGTTTATGTAGTACAATATTCTGAATACCTTGTTATGAGACAGGCGTGCTCTGAGTTGTTCTGTGTTCTCATGTCCTTGGCACCTGACTTTGTATCTTCTATGTCTCCCCAGCATGAGGAGAAAAGGAAGGGACAGTGTCCTGGACCCAGGGCAGGAATTGGGTCATTTTGCCTGGTTTGACAACTAAGTGACCGTGTCAACTTGAATTAGTCATCGCGGCTCTATTGTCTTCCTTTTCTCCGGTAACTGCCGGTGTCTGGCTTAGCAGTTTCACTCTCCTGGTCCAGGGAACCATGCAGGATATTTATTTAGTTATGTCTCTTGAATTTCATCCAATCGGGAACAATTCCTTCACCATTTGCTGGCTTCCTGACTGTGATATTTTTGAAGAGTACTGGCCAGTTATTGGGTAGATATCCCTGACTTTAGGTTTGTCTGATGTTTCTTCAGGATTAGATTCAGGTTATGCATTTTGGGCAAAAATACTGCATAAGGTAACATGCCTCTGACCAGGAGACATGTGGAGTTGGTTTGTCCCAGGATGAGGGAAATCATTCATCACTTGGTTAAGGTGGTTACTATTTTTGTAAATCTGATCCATGAATTAAATGCGCTGTCTAGTTCAGACTTGGTCCTTCTGATCGACTTCAGCAGAAGAAACGCAGCCTCGTGCAACAGCGCCACCTGCTGATAAAAAGGGAACGATTTTCTTAGAATTCAAGTCCCTAGATGTGGCTTGTATTTTGATGCCTTCCAAATGTTACTTAAGGTTAAGTCTAACCTTTCCAGAGATGGGGTTGGTTATATAGTGGAGCTTGGGGTGAAGCCTTGAGGGAGGTTGTAGGGAAACGCTGAGTGGAAGATGATAAAAGAACTTTTCACAAATTGAAATCTAGGGAAGTCATTCTGGCTTGTACATGAGTTAACATGAATTTTATGCAACAACAATAGCAAACATACGTTGTACATCTGCTTTAATTATTAGAGAAAAGGACACATTGACCAAAAGTAAAGGACGTCCATGTTAAAAATAAAGATTAAATGCCTCTCTTCCTGCGATGCTCCTGCTGGTCCTCCTTTGATTACGACTCCCTCCCAAGGTGTAAGCTCGCGCTGACTTGCTGTGTAGGTGCTGGTCTGTGTGTGTTTCTTTCTCCTTGAAATAGATCCTTGACTTGTTTAATGTTCTTTGTTCTGACAAGATAAAAACTGTGCTGGAAACCATGCTTCTCTGGAGCAGTTTCTCAGAGTCATAGGGAAGCGGGCTGCCGGGCTAGTCCTCAGTTTGGCTCAAATTATAGATGATTTATTGATTATTTTTGTTGACAAAGGTAAAGCTTCTGAGGAGCAGAGCTGGGCGGTTCCAGCGCTGTCCCAGGAGCTCAGTCCCCCAGAGCACCTCTCACCCTCCGAATCATGGAAGACTCCAGAGCTGTGGTCGGCTGCCCCTCACCAGGTACCATCTGAGAGCCCCCTGGGAAGGTGGGGGAGGGCACCCAGCCCTCACTGGTCCTGCTAGAACCACCCAGCCCCAAATCTCACTGCTTATTTTCCTTTCATCCTTATAATGCAATTCCTTATAAGCTTTAACTTGGTCCAGCATTTGCCTCATCGCTTGTCTGGAAATAATAAGTGTTTGTTTCGCTCTATAATTTGAGAGAAAGCCTGGCATTCCCCTCCCACCATGGAAAACACTCTGGAATGATCCCTGTCATCTTCCAATCACGGTGCTCACTGACTAACTGTTTTCTTCAAAGAGATTTTTGATCTTCTCTCTGCTAATCAGAAGTCTGAACCTGAAAATCATACCAGAAAAGTGGGACGGCCCACGTCCAACGTGTTTTCTGTTTCACCACCTGTTTCTGTGATACTCCTTCAAGTGTGGAAGGATGTGAGAGCCACTGAGGACATTCACATTTGAACCGAGTTATTTTTCTCTTGTTATTGGTCCTTCTTCACTCTCAAGAGCTCAAACTTGGTCTGAAAGTGGAGGAGAGAAGGGAAAGAGGGGAAGAGGATTTTGGTTCTGTAGTTAAGAGTTAGAAGAGTTAACTGTGAATTTGGTCACCAAAACCAAGAAGATCATCTCGGTCTTCATTGATTATATCTGCTGTCTCCATGGATGGAGGAGTCAGCTGAATGCTTAGACCACAGCTGGGATTCCAGGCACTGCATTTACTGTGAAAAAATACACACAGGAACCTATATCAGCAGAGAAAACGTCATGGCCACGAGGAAGGATTGGGAGCTCGGGAAGCACTGGGCTTGGGAAAGAGTCAAGATAAAGGGGGACGAGACGGCCGTGTACAGCTATTTACAAGTCTAACACAGAGAGAGGCCAGACTTAACTCTCTTTGACTCGGGCATAGAACTAACACTAAAGAAAGTGAAGTTTCAAAGGGGGTAAGTGCTACCTTATTATGAAAAATAAAACACATTTCTAGCAGTTGGGAGTGTCCAAGAATGGTTTGGGATGCTCTGGGGAGTAGAGTTGCAGCAAAGGTATGTGTGATCAGATCATATGACTTTAATGCCCCATTTACACTGAGATCCTGTAATTCAAAGATCCTTTAGCATTTAATCCATGGCTTGACCCAATCCATGGTCAATTTTTAAATCTTTACATTTTAAACAAATAAGTGAATAAAAATAAATCGGTTCGATTCTTTCCTCTAAACCCAAGCCTAAGGTCATGCAATTGACATTAGATTCATTTGTCCTAAAAATTATGTAACACATGATAAAACATATTTATAAAGAAAATGAAGATTTTTTAAGAAGATTTTTAATTTGAACTGAGTAAATTTCTACTAAATGCTTAAACTTAATTATTGTATGTTCAAGTTTAATTATTCCTAGAAAAATTCTCTATTTCATAAATTATTTAGTGGTTATAAAGTTGGGCTCTCTGAATTAGCACTTTGTAGCCCATGGAAAAATCCCAAAGGAGAAAATAAATAAGCCATTTGTCTTTGAACATTTTTGGCTGCTATTAGATTGTATCTTATTAAATTGTTATTTGACCATTTTTAATTAAAATTTTTATTTTAAGAAGTATGGATTCACATGCAGTTGTGAGAAATGATACAGAAAGAGCCTATGTACCCTTTACCCAGTCTCTCCCAATGGTAACATCTTGCAAAACTATAGTACATTTTTGATCTGCAAAATGGCGATTTTATGGGATTCAACCTCATATGTTATAGATGGATGCCAAAAACCACAAGTTTGACTGGATTAGGTTATGTGGATATATCCTAAATTTGTAAAACATTCAAGTAACGTTGACAACATTGAAACCTGGGCCATGACAGTGGTAACGCACGTGGGTTAGGGTGTGGGAGAAGAGGGGTTTCAAGGGAGACTCTTGCAGCAGGAAAACATGGCTGATAGCTGGATTTTAAGAAATGCTGCAGAGGGATCAGGAAAATAAGTACTGGGAAGTAGATGTGGTGCCCTTGGATGAAGACAGATTGGAGGTACAAACACCAGATACAACTCAAAAGCCAGAGAGAGAGGGGGGGTGGGGAAGCAGAGGCATCATGGGGGTGGTGCCGGGGTAGAACGGGTGTTCAGTCTGCAGGTTGAGAGGAGGACGCTAACTGAGAGAAAGAAATTGCAGGTGCAGTAGAGACTGGAGGGCAAGGAGCTGGGAGAATCGATAGGGGGTTCAACCAGGCTAGGAAAAGGAAAAGCTTTCTCCCTCCCCTGCATGAAGAGAGAGACTAGAATGGGTGAGGGGCCTTTGACATTTAAACATAAAATAGGTGGGGACTTCCCTGGAGATCCAGTGGGTAAGACTCCGAGCTCCCAGTGCAGTGGGCTGGGGTTCGATCCCTGGTCAGGGAACTAGATTCTGCATGCATGCCACAACTAAGAAGACCGCATGCTGAAACTAAGACCCAGCACAACATAATTAATTAAGTAAGTAAATATTTTAAAAAGTAAACAGGAGGGAGTGAATTGTAAAATTTGCTGGTTTCCAAATGTTTTAAAAGTAATGTGATCCTTTGTCTTTTTCTGCCCTATATCTCATGCAGAATGCTGAAATAGGAAAAAATATGAGATCAGGGCTGGTCTTGTTGAAATGAGGGTAACACCCATCTTCAGTCTCTCCTGCCTAGAAGTGGCCCCAGTTTTACCTTCTAAAGCCTGGAGTTTCCACAAATGCATTAGAAAGTAATAGAATCCGTGATGGAATAACATGGGTAAAATGCGTCAACCCTTTAAGTCTTGCTTTTATCAGGCTACAAAATTTAGTTCTCACATGATTCTGTTGTTAGGCAAATAAACTGTGAGACTGCAAAGGATTTCACTGATTTCAAAGAGAGACTGAAAGCGACAGAATGAACTGTAACAGGGATAAATAGGTCGTCTGAATATCATCATGGTAGTGATTAGTCCTATGACCCAGAATGGGAACAATCTGGCCACTGACGAACACCCAAGAGGATTCAGTTGATTGTGAGCACATCTTGAACCAAAATGTGATGGGCTGCCCCAACACAAATGTACTTTTAGCCTGGATTAATAAAGACCTAATATTCAGGTCCAGAAACATGACTGCCCCACTGTACGTGCTGGCTGACCACATCCGCAGTAGAACCTTCATTGTGAGCTCCAGATTCAGGAAGGAGAGAGACAAAGTGAAAAAAAGGTGCAGATGAGGGGAAACAGAACAGGAATGGCCACAGAGTTGACTTGCTATAAATATTTGCTCAAGGAAAGAAGGGGGAGAGGCAGAACAAGAAGAGGAAAAAGGAGGTCGGGAGGGAGGGAGGGAGGGAAGGAGTGAGTGGAGCATATAAAGCGATGACATGTGGTTATGATTTAGAGAATTTTTATTTCAGAAATGGAGATGAATAAGCTTAAAAGGAGAGAAAGGAACTTGTGAAATTGGATAAGAATATGGAGGGTAGGAGAAGCAGATAGGGCTCGTGATGGTTCCACCGCCATAAAGTGTCATTGGAGTACAAGCCATCATCTTGTGGTTGTCAAGGCCTAAAGCCCCTGACCTTACCCCAGATGCTTAAGGGATAATTCCAATGTCCCGCACTTTCGTTCTGTATCCACCACCCCCCCACATTCCCTTGGGTGTTACACACATGCGAGTGTTCCAACATAAATATTTATAGGGCAAAGGGCCTCAGAAAACACAATCCGTGTTTTCTAAATGGCATTCCACAGAACTAACCCAGCCCCTCGCCTCCCTCCTTGTGCTGCCCCTCCCTCCTTCCTTCCTTCTTTCCTGCCTTCCTTCCTCTTCCTATCTCTGCCTTCTCTCCTCCATCTCTTCCTTCTTTTTCTCCTGTGTTTTTCTTTTCGTTCTTCTAGCACATGCTCACTGAGCACTGCTATGTCCCATACCCCTCACCTACAATGTTAAGTGAACAGATATGGCCCTGCCCCTGTGAAGCTCATGAGAAAGTGGGGAAGATGGACATTGATCAAACAAGTGTCACTGTCATAGACAGTAAGTTGTGCTTCCTTTATTATTATAGAAGGAGAAGTTGAACATTTAGTCTCACATCTATGGTGGGTGTTAAAATCATAGACCTCTTAACCCTGTTAGGAAAACCAACTTATATTATACACAAGATATAACATATATATATATATATGATAAATAAATAAAGTTCTATTAAATAAAGTTCTGAACTAAATAAATGAATATATATATGAACTTTATTTAGTTCTCTGGTCCCTATTGCCCAACAGAATAATTTGATCTATTCATTTTCAAGCATCAAAATCAGTCTAATTTCTCAGTCTAATTCAATTATGTAAACTTGGTCCATTTTGTTCAAGATTCTCTCTACTCAGGGCTCAGACCCTCCTCTTCCTCCTTGGGGTGGTACCTAAGATTCCGGGAGCTTAGACCCATTATGGCCTCAGGACTGGTGGGGGTGGGGAGGGATGTAGGTTTGGGCCCTTTGCCAAGACACAGCTCATCTCATCATCGCCCTTGGTGGGGAGCCCTGGTTCCCGCTGGCTCGCCACATGGTTGTTTCCATGGATGCTGGTTGCCACATCCATCTCCATGTGCCCTTTAGACTGGTGCCAGTGCTTCTTCTCTAATTCCCTGAAATTCTCAGAGAGCTCCCTTGAGGGCTTCCCTGGTGGCGCAGTGGTTTAGAGTCCACCTGCTGATGCAGGGGACACGGGTTCGTGCCCCGGTCCGGGAGGATCCCACATGCCATGGAGCGGCTGGGCCCGTGAGCCATGGCCGCTGAGCCTGCGTGTCCGGAGCCTCTGCTCCACAATGGGAGAGGCCACAACAGTGAGAGGCCCACGTACCACAACAAAACAAAACAAAACAAAGAAAACAAACCAAAAGAGCCCCCTTGAACTCATTTATGAATTTTATCATTCTTTAATTTACCAAATTCAGCATATATCTTTATTAATTCCTTCATTTTCCTTTCATTAGGCTATTTATTCCCTCTAGCTTCTTAGGTTACATTTTCATGTCATTTGAATTTCTTCTTTATTTTTTATTCGTTAAAAAAATGTAAGGTTATAAATTTTATTTTGAGTACAATTTTTTACCACATGGTATGAATTGGGATTTATGGTTTTCCAACCATTATTATTTCTGAGGAGACTAAATTGAATATTTAATTTCTTTTTTGACGCTTGCATTAATTTGGATATTTTATGTTTCAGTTTCCAAAGGGTTAGATTTTGTTGTCATCGTCAATATTTGTATCAATGTCTGTGCTGGTTGCAGTTATAAACATGTGCTTATAAAATTTTTACTTTTAGGAATACATGAAGATTCTTCACGGAAATTCCATCATTTTATATTTTTGTAAGTGTTCCATGGACACTGAAAAAAAGAGTTTGTACTGAGTTTGAAATTATAAATAGATATCCAATAAATCCGCGTTTCCTATAAATTTTATCTCCCAAACACATCTCAACTCCACTTACTACTATATACATCTTACAACCCCAGAACCCACAACCAGAGCAGGGAGCGTCCTGTGTTTAGGGTTTACAGGTGTCCACATTAAGGGTTCTCTGGAACTCCAAATCAAGTAGGGCAGTGGCTGCCACTGGCAAGAGCTAAAGTCGGCCATGCCCTTCACCCCCACTGCCTTAGCATCCTTAGCTCGTGTGGATTCTGCTGTCATGGGAGGTGTGGGTCCAACATGGCTAATATTTTCCCTTTGGTTAGCCTTTGTCTCGAACCCCAACCAAGAGGTAAAATTATTAGAAGGACATTATTGAGATTCTGTCTTTCTGTTAGTTTGCATTTGTATATTACCCTTTATCCATCATTTGGTTTTCAACAGGTGCAAGCTATTTTGTGTACAGCCTTGCTTTCATAGACGGCGATGTTGAGTAGAGCAGTTTTTCAGTCCAAACTAAGAAACTTTTGTTTTAACAGAGGTATTTAATCCATTTTGGTCTATTGTCTAAATTAATAATTTGATCTCTGTCATTTAATTGGTAATGTTTCTATGATGAATCCTTTGTTTTCTCTTTAACTCATATGAAACATCTCCATTTGAATGTCTAAGACGTATGCCAAATGCAACACATCTCAAACATAGCATTGAGTTCTCTGTTCCCAAAAACCCCTCTGAAGTTTCTCCAATTTCATTAGATTGGTGCCACCTTCAACATACCTCAGAGTCACCTTCACTCCCGTCATTCACAGAAAACCTACATCTAATCTATCTGTATCCTGTTTGCTCAACACCCGAAGTACATCCCAAAGATGACCACCCTGTCCGTCTTCTCTGCCATAAATCAAGTCCAATCCATCACCATTTCTTGTGGAGCTGCTGCTAAAGGGTCCTATCTGATTAATTGTACTCAGTCAATACTCACTGAGTTCTTACAATGTGTCAGATGTTTCACAGGTATTAGGGATACATCTGTGGATAAAACACAAATGCAGCTTACATTCTAAGGAATGTAGAGAGACCATAAAGAAAGTTGTGTGTGCCTTTATGTGTGTGCCTGTGTGTGTGTGCTTGTGTGTTTGTGTGTTAGATAGAGATGATAGTTCTATGGAGAAAAAATATAGAAAAGGGGATAAAGGAGAAGTGTGAGAAAGTTGTACTTTTAAATAAAGTGGTCAGAAAGACATCACTTTGAAGAAGACGTTAGTGTAAAACAAAGTGGGGAAGGGAGTGAGCCGTGCAAGACCCAGACACAGAACAGGCCTCACGGTGGGCAAGCAGGTGGGGCAGAATGATGAGGTGAGTGCCAGGAGGTCAAGGCAGTCAGGGACGGGCAGCAGACCATGCAGGGCCTTCAAGGCCACAGGAAGGACGTGAGCCTACAATGGACCAGTGAGGGGCAAGCCACAGAGGTTTTTGCTTTGTTTTGTTTAACTTGAAATGAAAACAAACTTTTAAACTTTAGGATGGTTTCAGACTTGCAGAAGTGTCATAAAGATGGTGCAGAAGCCCCACAGAACGTTCATCCTGTTTCCCTTACTCATCACTTCACTTCACGGTGGTATGTTGGTCTCACGTGGAACCAGCATGGCTGGGTTACCACTAACTCAACCCCACACTTATTTGGAATTTCACCACTTTTCGCCTAATGTCCTTTTTCTATCCCACGATTCCATCCAAGATATCACATTATATCTTGTAGTCCTGGGTCCTTAGTCTCCTCTGGGCAGTTTCTCAGACTTTCCTTGTTTTTCATGGTTTTGACAGTTCTGAGGGCAGAATTTTGTACAGTAATCTTCCGTCTGGATTTGCCTGATGTTTTCTCATGACTAGACTGGGGTTATTCCTCATGGTTTTAGACTAAGGTTTTTGAGAGGGAACATTGACCACAAAATATGTAAAATTAAAATACAACAAATAACATCAAAAGCACCCTCAAGGAATTATAAGGTGTATTTCTAAAAAAAATCGTTAAAGAGGAAAACTAAGGAAATGGTATAAAATATTTCAAACAAAATTACCTTATATAAAAACCAGTGGTGTGCACCCTGAGCTGTACTTCAAGGACAAATTTGTAATAAATGACCTAGTATTTCAAATCCAAAAAGTAGAAAGAGGGACAACACAAAAATCTAAATCAAGTAGCAGGAAGGAAATAAAAAAGAAAATGATTTAATAACAAATAAACAAAAAGGAGAGTTAATTGATAATATCCAATACTGTTTTAAAAGAACAATAAAACAGACAGAGAGAGGGAAAGTAAGCATATAAATAATATTAAGAACAGATAATATTAACACAAACATAGCAGAAGTATTTTTTAAAACTATTAGGGTCAATATGAACAACTTTATACCAATAAATTAAAAACTTGCGAAATAGACAATTTTCTAGGAAACTATTATTGTCAAGATTGGTCTTAGAGGAAGATTACCAATAAGGCTTATGAGCATAGAAATAGTAATAAAAATTGAAATGGTGGTTTGCAATATCTCATCCCCAAAGGCTCAGGCCCAGGTGGTTTTTCTAGCAACTATTAACATAAATTCAAAAAACATATATTTCCTATTATATCTTTACTGTTTCTGAAAAAAAAATCTTTTAAAGTAGTACTGCATGAGTCACTTTATAAGGATTGAAGAATACTCTTAAGAAAACTAGAAAATAAAAACACAAAGATGCATGCCTTTGTTTCAGAAATATAAACACAGCAACAAAAAATTATTTCCTTGCTGGTTTCACTTCAGGGAAATACTGAGTCATCTTTGTGGTTAATACAAATTCATCTTTGTGGTTAATACAGTTTAAGGGGGCTCTGATTTTAAATGTACAATAAGCCAGTGTAATACTTCCCATTAACTTGTTCTATACTTGGCCTGCAGTTACAATTGTTTAAAAAGTGGACATTGAGTCAGGGATTTCTTTCTAAATATTGGGAGGAGTGTTTCAGGAGAGAATAACATATACTAATTTTTGCTTGGCAAAATTCCAGGTTGATACTTCAGACTATATTTTATTGTAAGAAGCTGGGAAATGCTTCACCTTGATTCTTTCCTTTACTCCAACTGGCTATGAAGTTGTTCCAATTTACCACCGCTGACTGGATACATCTTCATCATAAAATAAATTCCCATTTGTACCTGTATCTATGTGTTAACTCAAATCCTTCCCATGGATATGACCCCCATCCTCACCTCATTACTCACTCTTGTCAGTGAAGAATGCTTTCAGTCTCTGCAGCTGTAATTTTTTTTCCTCACAAATCAAGGGGTCAAGAGGTAGACGGTTGCTGGTGCCCTGTCTTTAGTTCATGTCTGTCAGGACTAAATTCTCTCAGGTTCTTCTGGCCATTTCAACATGGTGGCAAGATGGCCATTGGGTCCTTGTTCAAGGGGAGAAGGAAGAAAGAGGGCAGAGCAGCATCCACATGCTCTGACCCCATCACAGGACCCAAAGCAGGGTCACGGGGCTCCCTGATTCTAAGGGATGCTCAGTGGGTCTCCAGGTCTCTTAGCATGAGGGAAAGGGGAGAGAATGGCTTTTCTGAGTTCAAATTCACATATTTTTTGTTATCAGTAGTAATTCCTTCACTTTTCCCTTCTTTATTTTTCTTTTTCCTTTTTCTTTTCTTTTCTTTCTCTTTTCCCTCCCTCCCTTCCTTCCTTCTTTCCTTTCTTTTTCTTTTTCTGACTTAAAGTGACTTTTATCTGAGTGCAAAACTGACTTTGTTCCCAAGATTTTAAAATAATTTGTGTCATTATTTTCTATAGATTACTTTTTGAAATGCCAATTTTCTTTTTCATCTAATGTGTATAAGGGAGAACTTTTTAGATTTCCAAGTAGATTTAAAGTTTTAAAATTTATTTCTCATTTTGTTGCATTGTGGACACAGAATGTGGTTTTTGTTATTCATGCTTTCAGCACTGATTGAGGAATTTTGGGTGGCCTAAATTATGGTCATCTTGTAAGTTTTTATTGTAACTTTTATTTTCTTATTTTTTTAAGTAGAGTTTGATACCTTTTATACCTCTTGGCTCAATTGCTCCTAATAAGTAAAATGGATAATAAGTATAAGGGATCATAGTTCTAAATATGAGACTACAATTCCAAAGCTTCTGGAGGAAAATATTGAAGGTTGCCTTTGAGACCTTGCATCTGTTCTTGGAATAGATGCAAATGCATTAACCACAAAAGAATACAAATTGGGGATTTTGACTTCATCAAAATTACAAATTATTAGTCATTGAAAGACAGGTTTAAGCGGAAATATAGACACAGATGTAGAGAGCAAACGTATGGATACCAAAGGGGGAAAAGGAAGTGGGATGAACTGGGAGATTGGGATTGACATATATACACTACTATGTATAAAATAGATAACTAATGAGAACCTACTGTATAGCACAGGGAACTCTACTCAATGCTCTGTGGTGACCTAAAAGGGAAGGAAATCCAAAAAAGAGGGGATATATGTATATGTATAGCTGATTCACTTAGCTGTACAGCAGAAACTAACACAACAATGTAAAGCAACTATACTCCAATAGAAATTAATAAAAAAAGAAAGACAGCTTTAAGAAAGTGAAAGGCAAGAACAGACTGTATTCTCAATAAGTATATTTGACAAAGAACTTTTCCCTAGACTATATAAAGAAATATAAATCAATAAGAAAAAGACAAATGGCCCAATTTTTAAGAAAAGGACAAAAGACTACAACAGATACTTCAAAAGAAAGTATCCAAATGGTCTATCAACCCACTAAAAGGTGTTCAAGTATTGTTACTCATCAGGGAAATGCAAATTAAAACACAGTGAGATCGTGTGCACTTCTACGGAAAAGACAACACCATGCGTTCGCAAGGACGTGGGGCAACTGGGACTCTCAGAGATTCCTGTCTTGGAGTTTACAAACCCTTTAGAAAATGGTTTGGCAATTTCTAACAAAGATAAATGTACACTTACCCTAAAACCCAGCCATTCGACTCCTGGGTATATACCCGAGAGAAATGAAAGCAATATATGTTCATTAAATACTTGCACAAGACAATCTGTGTTATATTCATACAGTCAATAGTATACAACAATACAAATGATCAAACTGTTTATATACACAGCAACATGGATGGATCTTAAAAAGACTACACACTGCATAATTCTATATATATGAAATTGCAGAGCAGTCAAAACTGTTCTGTGGTTGACAGTAGAGGTCAGGACATGGTTACCTTGGAGATTGACTGGTAAGGGACATGAGGGGACCTTCTGAGAGGGGAAATGTCTGTATGTTTCTTGACCTGGATGGAGATTACATGAGTTTATACATATGTAAAAATTCATTATGCATTTTACTGTATGTAAACTTTGCCTCAATTTAATTAAAAAGTCTTCTTTCTGATGTTTTATCTACTTGATCTGCCCAGAACTAAGAAAGTTGTGTTTAAGGTTCCAATTATTGGTTTAGAGTTCTGTTTCTTTCCCTTTCTCCTTGTGATTCTACAGGTTTTGCTTCTCTATTTTGATGTCAGGTTACTTGGGGTACAGAAAATTCGAACTGTTTTCTCTTCACAGTAGAGGGCTATCATCATGATGATTATAAAGCAGGCCTCTCTCTCCAATTTAAATCATCTTCCCTTGAGTTTGTCAGATATTAATTTCTTGCTTCTTGCTCTCTTTTTACTTCTAATTTACATGGTATGCTTTTTCTCTTCTTTAAAAAAAATTGTGGTAAAATGCACATGGCAAAATTTGTCATCATTGTTCAGTGTACAGTTCAGTGACATTAAGTATATTTACATTGTTGTACAATCATCACCACCCATCCATCTCCAGAACTCTTTTCATCTTGCAAAACTGAACTCGGTACCCGTTGAACAATAACTCTCCGTTCTCCCTTCCCCCCAGCCCCTGGAAACCATCATTCTACTCTCCATCTCTATAAATTTGACTACTTTGGATACCTCTTATAAGTGGAATCATACAATATTGGTCCTTCTGTGACCGGCTTCTTTCACTTAGTACAATGTCCTCGAGGTTCTTCCATGTTGTAGCAGGTGTCAGAATTTCCTTCCTCTTTATGGCTAAATAATATTCCATTGTATGTATATAAGACATTTGGTTTATCCATTCACCCATCTGTAGGCACTTGGGTTGCTTCTGCCTCTTGGTTATTTTGAATAGTGCTGCCATGGATGTGGGTGTACAGATATCTCTTGTGAGTCTCTGTTTTCAATTCTTATGGGTTTATATCCAGAAATGGAAATGCTGGATCACATAGTAATTCTCTTTTTAATTTTTTGAGGAACCGCTATCCTGTTTTCCATAGTGACCACACCACTTTACTTTCCCACCAAGCTTGTACAAGGATTCCAATTTCCCCACATCCTCACACATACTTGTTCTTTTCTGTTTATCTGATAGTAGCCAGCCTAATGGGTTTGAGGGGATATCTCATTGTGGTTTTCGTTTGCATTTCCCTAATGATTAGTGATGTTGAGCATCTTGTCATGTGATTTTTGGCCATTTGTGTATCTTCTTTGTTTTTTTAAAATAAATTTTAAAATTTCTTCATTTATTTATTTTATTTTTGCCTGCATTGGGTCTTCGTTGCTGCACATGGGCTTTCTCTAGTTGCGGTGAGTGGGGGCTACTCTTCATTGCGGTGCGCGGGCTTCTCATTGCAGTGGCTTCTCTTGCCACAGAGCACGGGATTTAGGCACACGGGCTTCAGTAGTTGTGGCACGTGGGCTCAGCAGTTGTGGCTCACAGGCTCTATAGCGCCGGCTCAGGTGTTGTGGTGCATGGGCTCAGTTGCTCTGTGGCATGTGGGATCTTCCCAGACCAGGGATCAAACCCGTGTCCACTACATTGGCAGGAGGGTTCTTAACCACTGCACCACCAGGGAAGTCCCTGTGTATCTTCGTTGGATAAGTGTGTGTTCAAGCCCTTTGCCCACATTTTAACTTGGAAGTTTGTTTTTTGTTGTTGGGTTATAGGAGTTTTAGCATATTCTGGATATTAACCTTTTATCATACACATGATTTGTCTATACTTTCCCCGTTCCACGGGTTGCCTTTTCACTCTGTTCATTGTGTCCTTTGATACACAGTTTAATTTTGACGTAGTTTAATTTATCTATTTTTTTCTTTTGTTGCCTGTGCTTTTGGAATTAGGTCCAAGAAATCATGACCAAATCCAAGTTTATGAAATTTTCCCCTTATGTTGTTTCTAATAGTTTGATAATTTTAGGTCTTACATTTAGATCTTTTTTCTCCTCCTTTCTGCTTGCACACATTTCTAATCTTTAGTTCCAGTGTATTGAGGTTGGCTTTTGTATTCAACCTGAGAGTAATCATTTGCTTCAGTGGATTTGTTTTTCAAATTTATTAGCATGAAAGACATGTTAGGTTTTATTTATGTTACTTCATTTTATTTTTCTGCCTCCTTGATTGTTCTGCCCTTTTCCCACCTCCTGCACAGTGGAGGGATACTATCAACCATCAAAAATGAACAACGATGAACAATGTGATTCTGCTCCGTATGTGTGGGGGAGAGTTTCTGTTGCCTTTATACTTGAATAATATAATGAAATCTTTACTAGACGGCTTTGACTACATTTTTTCTCCTCAAAGTTTAACAGAGTATTGCAGTATCTCCTGGCAAAAACTGTTTCCAGGTATTAATGAGCCCAGTCTGGAAATTTTTTCCTTTACAGATAACCTTCTTCTCTGCTTGAATGGTTCTTGTACTCTTTCTATATTTCTCTAGCTCTAGTAACTTTTCAACCCATGTTTGGTGTTGATCTTCTTTTATAAATTTCTCATGAATACATTCCTTCAATAGTTACAATAATTCTTTATTGGACAAGCATTGTGACAAGAAACAAGAATAAAATTAAGCAGAAAAAAAAAAACTTCCTACATACACAGAGTTTATAGTAAAATGGGAAAGACAGCTATTCACTAGATTATCACATAAATCAATGTAATATGACCACTTAGAGCCTTAATAAGAGGATGGAAACAGCCCAGAAAACCAGAGAAGAATGAGTGGGAATCAACTCATTGAAGAAGGGTATTGAGAGATGCTCAGGGACTTAGCGATTCCATACGTGAAGGCCCCCCCTCAAGCAGGAGGGAGCTTGGTCTCCACAGGGGATTAAAACCTTAGCTGTAACAAGAGTGCCTGGAGATTCAGGCAGGAGTCAGACAGCTCAGAGTCCTATTGGTCACACTGAGGATTTGGGTCCTAGTTATAAGAGCAACGAAAAATCCCTGAGTGGTTCTAACCCTGTTGGCCAACAATCAGATTTATTTTCTGAGAAGACCACTCTGCCAGTGTTGTGGAAAATGGATAGGAAACAGTGTGAGTGGATGTGGGTTTACCAGTTAGAAGTACCTGTGTGGTAGCCCAGGGAGACACGGAGGGAGCACAGGTAGACGGCTGTGTAAGTAGACAAAGTGGATCAACTTGAAACATAACTAGAAAATGAAATTGACAGAAGTCAGTGCTGAGATGACACAGGAAAACAGAGTTCTCAAAGGTGGTGACATTCAGGAAGGAAGGAACCCTGGAAGGGGATGGGTTTGGGGCGATAGGGGATTATGAGCTTGGTTTGGGACACTTGAGTTTCATCCATTTATTTCTTAACTCTTTCAACAAGAATGCACGGCTGTGTGTCAGGCATTGCTGCAGGTTCAGCAATACATATCTGATGAGCAAGTTTGAAGTATCTTCCCCACATCCAGGAGGAGCTTTCAGGTAGTATCTGGAAGATATGGTCTGGAACTCAGGAAGTAGGTCTGAGGCCTGGGTTGGCACTACACATTTATGTGTTATTTATCCATAGGTGATAATTGAAACTGGGTATTAGATGATATGATTTGAGTCTTAGATACTAGGGTGAGAACATTGCATAAGAGGGAAAAATAAAGGACACCTGGGACCACCCCTGAGGAACATCAACTTTTAAATGGATGTGGTAAGAAAAAGACACTAGGACGGGAGCCAGAGAAAGAGCCGGCAGAGAAGTAGGAGGAAAATAGGGAAGAACTGTACCCCAGAATAAAGGTATGCAAAATGTGGAGGTCAGCAGGACTGAATCTGACCAAGAGGTCAAGTCTGATGAGGCCTGAGTAATATTCCCTCTAACATGGAAGTTATCACCGACCCACCAGGGCCGTTCCATTAGAATAATGGGGTCGGAGGTCAGTGTGGAGTTGGTGAAGGGGGAGGGAAAGGTGAGGACATTGAGATGGCATGTTTGGAGCCTTCTTTCAAGGGAGCCAGGAGCCCAAGTTCAAACCTTGATGCTACCATTTATTAGCTGGTGACCTTGGGCAGGTCACCCTCTGTGACTCCATTGTCTCATGGGTAATAATGGGGTGATGTAGGACCTGCCTCATGGAGTGTGGGTGAGGATTGCATAAGACAATACATGGAAAGTACTTTTAAAATTTCCTGGATTACAAGGGCTTAATAAATGTTAGCTTTAGTGAACATTATACATGGGGTCAGAGGAGATTTCGATTAATAAGTCTTTCCTTTCCTTCCTCCTCCGTCTTCCTCCTTCTCCTTTTTCTTTTCGAATGACAGACTTGAGCATTAGCCTCCACATGTTATGTTTTTATTTATTCTAGGAAATCAAACCCATTTTGTCCTGACCCTGGTTATTTGAGAAGTGCTGATGATTTTTCACACACACACACACACATTCAAATGGACGTTTTTTCCAACAGAGAGTCTGTAAGCCAAGTAAAAATGGTATATGCAAGCAACCAGTGGTGCCTAAAATTTGATGAGTATTTTATACCAAATGTAAAATAGATAGCTAGTGAGAAGCAGCCTCACAGCACAGGGAGATCAGCTCAGTGCTTTGTGACCACCTAGAGGGATGGGATAGGGAGGGTGGGAGGGAGGGAGATGCAAGAAGGAAGAGATATGGGAACATATGTTTATGTAAAACTGATTCACTTTGTTTTAAAGCAGAAACTAACACACCATTGTAAAGCAATTATACTCCAATAAACATGTTGAAAAGTTTTTGATGAGTATTTTAAAGATAACTTTGACACTATAGTGGTTATTTCTGAAGCAGATATTTTTCTGAAAAATGCTGGTCTTCCGTCCAGAAAAAGGAAAACTATGAGTTGCTTCTCACAGTGAACCGAGTAGAGGCTGGAAGAATCTCTTCTTGCAGCCAATCTGAACTCTTTTACGTAATGAAACTAGGATATGAGTATACATAGGTATACTCATGTATGTATTTCTACTGTTAGTCTATCTTTATTCATTTAACAAATTTTCTTCCCATGGCACCTGGCAGAGGACTTGTGATACTAAGGAGAGTGAGTGGCAGACATGCGCATTCGCTGAGGACTTGGCTGCTGGGGAGGAAGGACACAGGAACAGAATTGTCGGAGGTCACCGTGTGAGGTGACCCGCAGCTGTGCGGGGTGCTGCCCCTTCCCGGAGGTCTCTCTGATCCAGGTCTTGGAGGATGAGTTCCCAAGCTGGGAAGAGACAAGGAACACCCTGGGCTCCTGGAACAGTCCGTGCAAGGACTCAGATGCACAGAGGGAAATGGGAATTTGGGAATCGTGAGGACTCCAGCAGCCAGAGAGCACCACTCCTGGGGGAGAGGGGGCGGTACTAAGCCTCCATCAATCTCATTTCTCCCCAAGCATTTTGTGATGCTTTGTGACCATTTTATTTCTACTCCCTGACAGTTTAATTTTCTAGGATACGTTCCCACTAGGGCCTAGTTAGGTAGAATACTGGTATAAGTTTATTTAATAATCATAAGTTGGCTGCAGGCCAATGCAGTGCTTGTAAACACCTTTATAAAATAAGGAGAACCTTCCTGGATTCTTCAAAGTACTAAATCTGTCTTGCACAAGGCGGATGTTAAATGCCACCCCCCACCCTACCCCGCCACGCCACTGCTAAAGCAGATGTGGAGAATATTTAACATAAGCGATTGTTGTGATAAAATTTTAGAGTAGAGAGTTACTAAGCTTGAAAAACAAGAACAAGTTACAAGAACTTTTGAAGAAATTTTTTTTTTTTTTCTTTTTTAAGGACAGGCAGAAACTCGCTGAGTAGCTTAAAGAGTTTGAAAGTGATACCCCACCTGCATCATGATTTCCACCAAGTCCCTCCTGGGGGTGACGCCCCCCCTGTGGTGTCACTGGGCAGGCATAGGCTCTGCGCTTTCAGGGCTCCAGCTTGGTTTTCATGGAGTCAGGACTGGCATCCCTGGCCAGTTGGCAGAGTTTTCTGGAAAGAGGCTGAGTTGAAGGGACTTTGATGCTTTATGCTTCCCGATGACTGTCAAGTGAGGGAAGCCTTGAATGAAGGTTCATGGTTGCGCCATTCTCTGTAATTGAAAATGCTACATAAAAAATAAAATATGTCAACAGTTCCTGCTGCCTGCGTTGCATCCCGGAGGGCTGTGGACATTTTAAGTTATCCCTGCAACTTAAAAGAATTATAACCACAGAGGTTGTGAAGGACAGCTGGTTTGCAAAGCTGCTTTGGGTAAACCTGTCACAGCTCATGAGTAAACAGAATCTGAATACAGACGCTGCACGTAGGGGAAATCAATTGCTTTTTCTACAAAATTAAAGGAAGAGTTTTGCTCAGGGCGATGTGACGATGCCTTGCAACTGTTCTGCATTAAGTGCAACTTTCTTCTTGCTTTCTCGCCGCCCAACTTTCCTTTCTTCTACAGCGAGCCGTTGAGGTTGTGTACTGTGTACTGGGAATATCTAAACTGGAAATAATTAAAATATATATTTCATTTATAGTGGGCCTTATGTGAGGAGAAGGAAAGATTGCCACAGCTTCCTGACTATATGAGTTAATGATGTGTTCTGCATTTTCTTAATTTTCCACATTTTAACGGCCTCTGTTCCTTATTTGGGGGCAGGGAACTCTGAGAGGCATGGGATACAGACTCACTCGGGCAAAAACTCTCAGCTCGAAAGAATATGAGGGGATGGCGTGGAGAAAGTCAAGTTAATCATGTGGTTCCTTGACGTTACTTTCCTCCAGTTTTTTCCTTCAGTGTCAGAGCTAGCCTATTATCAAGGATGAGTTTCAGACTGGAGAATGGTTTAAAGCCATTGTGGTATTCCATTAGGGTGTGTTTTTAGAAGATGATAAATAAGTGAACTTTCAAAATGAAGTTCCCAAAATAATTATAAATAAAGGAAAGTACAGACCCCCTACAGAAAAACAACAAACCCACAACTCTGTGTGCATGTGTGTGTGTGTGTGTTGTAAATACATTAGATACATGTCCACAGTGGAATGACGTCATTGGTAGGTTAAGACAAATGCCCAATTAATTTGGACATCATTTTGATGGAGACTAAGCTAGCATAAACAAAGCCAGAAATAGGATACAAAGGCTAAACTGATTATAAATCTTGGGGCTTATTTGTATGACTGGGTTGCATAACTGAAGCTTATAAAGGAAAGAGTGTCCTACATTGAGTTACAAGTGTGCTTTTGGTTGTGGTTAACTATAAAGAGAAGAAATATGAAAGTCATTCATGTTTGCAGATAGGAACTCTATGGGGGAAATCCAAGAAATCAGGATGCATTCTTATTTATCCTGTGATTTTTCAAATTGCAAAGAAATATTATTTCTAGAAAGGATTGACTTAAAGATATCTAAAGGCAATGAATCAAAGACTAAAGCACAGGGCTTCCCTGGTGGCGCAGTGGTTGAGAGTCCGCCTGCCGATGCAGGGGACACGGGTTCATGCCCCGGTCCGGGAAGATCCCACATGCCATGGAGCGGCTGGGCCCGTGAGCCATGGCCGCTGAACCTGCGCGTCCGGAGCCTGTGCTCCGCAACGGGAGAGGCCACAACAGTAAGAGGCCCATGTACAGCAAAAAAAAAAAAAAAAAGCACAAAGGGCACGAAACATTTGATCCAAGATAATCCCCGTGAAAAGTCAGTGACAGGATGAAAATGTATCTTCCCCAATTGAAACCCATAGCCTCTGGCTCAGAGCCGGGCTTTGAGGGCAGAGTATGAACATTCTCTTCCAAATTGCCTGGCATCCTGGCACCAGACAGTAGATTTCTCTGAAATTACATCCTAACATCCCGGTAACCGGGTGATTATGAATGTTCATCTCGTTGAATGGAATCTGAATTTACAAAGACTGATCAGAAAAAGAAAATTTCTAATGGTTGTGAAAGAGGAACAAATATGGAGAAAGATGAATTGATTCTGCCTCAGGTTGGAATCCTCCTGAAACTGCCCTGAGACAAGGATTTGGGCAAAAGCAATTTACTGGGAAGTAATCCCAGGAAGCTGTGAGCAGGCAGAACGAGAGACAGGGAAGAGGAGGAAGCCAACAGAGCATGCCATTGTGGCCCCCTGGGGTGCACACCTTGGGCAGCCCTGGGAAATGATGCAGAGTGGTCCCACCCGATGGAGACATATGTTGGGGGAACAAGGGGCATCTCTCTTGGGCTTCCCTGTCTGCTAACAGAGCGTAGGTATGGGGCAGTAGGAAGTCTCTCCCTTGAAGGGGTGAGAGCAGTCCTGCCTGCTGGGAGCTGAATGCCCAGGGCTGGCTTAGGCTTGTGGGAGCACAATGGTGTGAGGCTAAGACACAGTTGGAATCTTGATGTAAATCTACTGTGACCTTTTTATTCCATGGGAACAGACTGCTGTACTCCAAACCTGTACCCCTTTGTCTTATAGTCATGTACTACTTGTTCTGGAGAGATGCCAGGCAAGAGCATAGAACATGTGTGCAAGGACATGAACATATCTGGTAAAATAGATTCACAGTTATATCATGAATGATGCATGCCTCACTAACAGTGAATCGGACATCAGCTGTGTTCATAGACAAAGCTTTGTTCATTTTATTATCATATCATCACAGACAACTCTTACTTTGCCTGTGTTTCCCGACTAGGAGAAAAGGATGCTAGGGAGTGCATCTCGGTGAGTCAGAGAGCCTTGTGCATCCCTGGATTCCTCCTGTGATCCCTCCCTTTTTATCTCCAAACATGTGTGCACGTCATGTCACCAACGGACAACTGAGACGCTAGAGTAACCCTGTGTGGAAAGATGGTCCCGTCTTTCTCTGTCATCACGCCTTCTCACCCCTAACTCAGCATGCCGACCCCTTTACTTAACAAGGAATGAGCAGCTGTGACTGACAGGGATGGTTGGACACTAGTGAGGGAAACCGACCCATCTTCTCTCTGCATCTACAATCCCGCCCTCCTGCCCGTAAATCCAGGTTATTGCTCACAGTTAGAACTGATAAGGGCTCCAGGCCACCTTATTATGCACACTAGATGCTACCGCAGCACCACAGAAGGGCATCTGATAAATGGTTTGGATAAATTATCTGTCCCTCAAATAAATAGTCTTAGCAGTTTCAGAGGAAAGTACTCTTGTCCTTGCCTCCCCATGTGTCAGAGACACCAAAAGCTACAGAAGCAACCTGAAACTCATGTTCTCCTGATGGGTAATCTGCTTCTTCTCTAGACAAGACGTGTGAACTCTTACCTCTGTGTCCCGGCACCATGAATTCTACAGACTCACTGAATGGGTGGTGGAGACCTGGATCCATCTTCTTACAAAAAGCTTGGTCCATGTGGTCCTCAGCATTGGGCAGAAAAAAGGAGAGGAATTTACTGTCTTAATAAGTGAGCCAAGGGCTGATTTTGATTTATGCCCTTCTCAAGGCTTCACCTTGGCAATGAGGATATACACACCTATAAAACTGAGGAAGTGTTATTTGTTTTAATTCCTGACCTCATTTGTGATTCATCAGTGTGGCTGGTGACACTACAGATAGATTTCACATATTTTGGGTTTCCCTGTTTCACAGTACTTAACTGCTCTGCACCCCCTGTTATGGACTGAATTGAGCCCTCCACCTCCCCCCAGATTGTATTTGGAGATAGGGCCTTTACAGAGGTAATTAAGGTTAACTGAGGTCATAAGGGTGGGCCACGATTCTGACAGAACTGGTGTCCTTATAAGAAGAGGAAGAGGCACCAGCAGACTCTCTTTTTATGCCTACACATGGAAGAAAGACTTTGTCAGGAAACAGTAAGATGGTGGCCTTCTCTGGCCAGGAAGAGAAGCCTCACCAGACACCAACCCTTACAGCACTTTGATCCTGAACTTCTAGCCTCCAGAGCTGTGAAAAAATAAACTTCTTTGTTCAAGCCACTCAGTCTGTGGTAGTGTGGTAGTTTGTCATGGAAGGCCCAGTAGGCAGCTGCATCTCCACTCTGATTTTTTATCAGATTCTATCCTCTTGTAGGGTAAGGGGTGAGGTGTGTATGAACTTGGTTCCATCTCTTCTGCTATGTTGGAACCTGCTCTGAAAGCATTTTTTTTTTCATGACTTTGCATGACACTTGGGATCAAAATTTATATCTTTTAGAAAAAAATCAATTGGGTAGAATCTTGCAAAACATGCATTTGGTGGGGCAGGGGTGCCTTTCAACTTGAAGACGTTTGGGATCCCTGATGATCTGAAGAGCTTTCTTTTGGCTGAGCTATAAACAGGCCTATGCTGTAGAGGTGTTGATCCCTCCCCGTGGAGCTGGTTTCTGACATGGCTGGGAACTTGTAGATACTGGATGACTCATCCAGGAAAGTAAAGGGATTGAAATGCCCTGTATGTTCCCTCCCCATATTGTCTACTTTTGAGATACTTTGGGGTCAGATCAAATGATCAGCTGTAGGAGACCAAATGGAATGGTTTGAATCAAGTAAATGTTTGGAGACCATTGTGTAGTTTGTTTCATGGGGCCATGGTTCTATGGATGGGGAGTAGCATCAAGAAGTTCAAATAGGGACTTCCCTGGTGGTACAGTGGTTAAGAATCACCTGCAAATGCAGGGGACATGGGTTCGAGCCCTGGTCTGGGAAGATCCCACATGCCACAGAGCAACTAAGCCCGTGCACCACAACTACTGAGCCTGAGCTCTAGAACCTGCGAGCCACAACTGCTGAGCCCACGTGCCACCACTACTGAAGGCTGTGTGCCTAGAGCCCGTGCTCTGCAACAAGAGAAGCCACTGCAATGAGAAGCCTGTGCACCGCAAGGAAGAGTAGCCCCCACTAACCGCAACTAGAGAAAGCTTCCGTACAGCAATGAAGACATAACGCAGCCAAAAATTAAATAAATAAATAAGCTGAAAGACTAGTAAATTACCATCGTGCTATGGAAACTGGATGTGGATGTCAGCTGAATGTTTGCTGCTACCAGTAGAGATGTGAGTGTAAAACAGAGAGAGAGACAACTGAGGCCATTAACATCCTAACATCTTTGTTAATAAAAGGCATGGTCCTACCCACTCAGTTGACTTTCTAGGACTCTGTAACTAGAGGCTGAATTAAAATGTAAGACTGAATTGTAATGGTTTAAATATTTAACACATAATTTAACTGAAAATACTCTATGGCAGTCATGGAGGTGTGCTGTTGGGATATTTCTCTAAGAAAGAACTTGCCGACCAGCTGTGAGGAGAACAGACAGCAGTTCTGGAATCTGCTGCAGCATTTGTAGTGGACCAGGAAGCCTCCAGTCAGTGACGGAGCATCCTGGGGTCTGCCTGTTTCTGCCAGTCTCTGGAGTTTCTTTTTATTTTCTCAGGTTTGCCCTGCGGGCTGAGGCTCCTCCTACCCAAGCCTCTTTCCTTCCCTCCTCCCATCACCGGAGACCTGCAGAATGATCTGAAGACTTCCCTCCCCACTCCTGCCCCTCCCTTATCTGTCAGAGGTGTTACTTCCACTAAGTCTCTGGTATTTGTAACTCTGCCTTGGCATTTGCTTCCTGAAGGACCCAACTGACATTCACTGAATAAGGTAAAACAACTTGTATTTCACCTCTGGCTTTTTACATAAACTCCTACTTCACGGAGGCCAGTTGAAGGGCCAGGGAAAACCATAGAAGAACCCAGAAATTTTGGAGGGGGTTTGTTATTGCATTTGAGAGCCAGCAAATAGCTTTTTTTTTTGACTCAGTCTAATTACCTAATTTATAAAGCTACTAAGTGCCCTGAGTTTATTTTGCATTTGAAATACTATCATGATTATCTGTTGGTCTCTTCCTAGCTGTAAAACCAAAGAACTATCACATAGTAATCTGGGTTACTTTAAGCCAAATGACTCAAGCTTCAACTGGATTTCATATGGCAATATTTTAACCATAAATGTCATAAAGGAGTTTCACCATGGAAAGATTTATTAATCACGGTACTGCTGTTTTTAGACCTTGGTGGAAAGCAAAGCATCATCTGTGAATATTTTTTGCTGACTTTAGATCTCTCAGAAGTGTAGCAGCCACCACGCCCACCACAGAAGAAGAAAGGCAATGGATGGTTCATTTCTTACTTATGTTCCATTATGCAACCTCTCTCTATGGAAAACAAAGGGTCCACAGGGTTCAAGAAACTTTAAACACAATCATCAGTAACCACTGCTTTATATAATGGCAGCAGCCACTCTTGGTAATTCAAAGGCAACATACCAACTTGTTATGTTGTGTTGACCATTAACTCCAAGGGCGAAATTGCAGATCTGCTGGAATCTGCAGTTATCTGAGTTTTGATGATTATGAAACGGTTGATTTGGATTTTTTTTTTTTGATTTGGATTTTGATAGTCTTTTTATTACCCAGAAAACTACACTGTCTGCTAAAACAGATTGAAAAAGAAAAGACAGGTAGGCATATATAATATTGTATTTCTAAAAGTACAATTAAGAAAACAGAGGTCTAAGCAGAGAGTCAAGACACTTGACCACGTGAATCCTGTTTTGTTCAGGGAAAGTTATTTTGAACTGAAGAATGGTCTATATTGCAGATGTTAAAATGTGGCTTAATTTCTAAAATTTGCATATAGGTATACAAGCTAGTGGCTAGCATTTTTTCCCAAGACTAGATGGAAATAAAATCCATGGAATAAAAATCCTGTCTCTTTCTAGCTGTGTGATCTTGGACAAGGTAACCTCTCTGAACCTCTGTTTTCTCATGTATAAAAATGGTGACCCTTGTACCCAGCTAATGGAACTGCTGTGAGGATGTTGGGAGGACATATATGCTCAGAGTGAGCTTTGAACAAATGATTCCAGGCATAAATTGTGGTAAGGATGATGGTGAAAAAAATGCAAAATATATATATGAAATGTTGGAAGAGTACTTGAAGTCTTATTTACAGTAACCATTTTGTTTCTTGAAACTATTTTTTAAAATGAAAAATACAAGAAACTCTAGCCCAGTCAAGTAATAATTGTTAAAAACTCTGAATCAGTGGGATTCATTTAATAAGGTGGATGGGGTATTCTGAGAAACTTTAAGATGGTCGCTAAATTTATTTGAGTATTTACTGTAGGATTTGCTACATAATTGTGATTGAAAGTATGTTTCTCAACTATTTCAGAAGTAAATACAGTTAGTTCCATCCCCCCGATCTCAAGTGTATTAATAAATCTACTCAGTAAGTGGTTTTTATTTCTTCTTCTTTTTAATTCCGAGAAGAAAATTTGAAGATCATGTTGAAATAGAGCCAGATGGTCCAATCTGACTTTTCACATTAGGTGAATGCCCATAATTTACTTTATCCTGAAGCAACCACAAAAGCAGAAATCATGGTGAATGGCCTCCAAGAACATCAAATCCAGATAATCTCAGGGGTTTCATGTTCTGTCAAACATTTCATCAAATGGCATGAGAAACATATCTTTCATGTCCTTTTCATTTTTAAAAAGGCTGTATCCTCTATATTAGAGGAAAGTAGTTTTGATATGTGTTTTAAATTACTGCATATAATAACAGTCTCTAGAAATGTATCTTTCCTTTTTTAAGCCAATGCAAAGTTTTTTTCTATAAGCATAGTCAATTCATTTAATTCTCTTTCAGATAAAACTTTTAAAATCTGAGATCACTCTCTTCCACCTTATATAAAACAAAGAAACCGTTACGATTTTAGGCATGCAAGAATTTTTCATCCTTTTCCACTGGATGGAATTTTTAAAAATTGATGAATAGGTTACATATAGTAGGTCAAGATGATAACTAATCTGATTTTAAAAAAAAGAAACATAGGCTTGTGCAGCAGAAGAATTGGGAAATGTGTTATCTAAATATGTCATGGGAAATATGGGCTTTAATCTGTAACATATGTGAGGTTTAATCATTAAGCAATGAATTCCTCTTCTGAGGTCTGTATGGTGAGTATCAATGAATATAATATTTTTTGAGCTGAATGAAATGCCCAAGGCCAATCTCTCAAGATTTAATTACCCACTTAAAAGTCCCCAGAGTTTTTGAAGGAAGCCCCAAGACCCATAGATCAAGCTCCTTGGTGGCTGCTCTGCATTGGAAGGTGAACCGACAGCAAGAGGTCTCCTCTATCTGGAATTCTGAAGTAGGTCATGCAGAACAGAGAGCCTGCCCCATGCCCAGTCATCAGTGCCCTTGTAGATCCCACAAACCCAAGGGCCTGACCTCCTGATGGTGATGTGAATAATTGAATACAGTAACAACATTAACTTCCAATTAATGAGATTGGAGCTGAGAGAATAAGGTCACGTGACAGGGAGACATGGAGGTGGAAGGTGGGTCCACCTTAGAAAGAATCTTCAGGAAAGGCTTTTCTAAGGAGATACCATCTGAGCTGAGACCAGATAGAAAGGAGGAGCCACCCTGAAGGAACAGCAAGTGCCATCTCCTGAGGTGAGGCAGAGCTTGGCAGGTGTGAGCAGGGGCAATGGGGCCAGTGTGGATGGAGGGCAGGGCCTGAGAGATGGAGTGACTAGCTGGGCTGGGAGGCCATGCTTGGGACTTTGATGTTCTTGGAAGAGAACTCATGGGAAGCACTGAAGGATGGAAAGCTGGGTAGTGACATAAGCTGACTTATTATTTTAAAAGCTTCCTCCATCAGCAATCCAACATAGTGGAATAGCTTCCAGTTAGGAAGTCCTATAGCCCAATCCATAGTTATGGTGATGGTGGTGTGAATCATGGTGGGGGCAGTGAGGTGGTGGGCAATGAGCTGACATGACCAGCAGGTGAAGTCAAGGTGAGGTCAACATGTGGGATGTGAGAAGGGAGGGTTTTTGCCTCAGCAAACTGGCTGGTAAAGAGACCAATGAGTGAGATGCAGAATTTGGGTGAAGAAGGGATTTTAAGGATGATGTTCAGGAGGTTTATTTTAGAGATATTAATTTTGAGAAAACATTTGGACAACCAGTCCCAGATTTCCAGCAGGCAGATTCGATACTGGTCCATGGTGCCTTATCCACAATTCGAGAATCAATAAATCTCCAAGAAATGGAAAATTTTTCATAACTCTTTTGACAGACTTGAACCAACATGAGGCAGCCCTGGTTTATTCCTCTGGCACCGTTCATATATTCGAAGCAGAGATATTGATGTGTGTGATCACAGGGTGCAGCCCCAGACTCCACTGGGGTGCAGCATGCCATGCGCACCAGATTAGTTTTCTAAAATTCCCAAGGTTGAAACACATTTACCTCTCTTCCCTGCCCCCATGTGTTGCATGAGGACCTGTGGATTTCTGTAAAGTGTGGAAGTAAGTGGAAGGGATAATTCTGGAGAGGTACATTGGGGACCTGGAATCCTCAAGGGAAAAGGAAAAGGGGGTAGATTTGGGAAAGTCATGATCACTCTCTGAAGTTTCAATGGGATTTTCAACAAAAACACCCTGACTCCTTGAAAACTCCAGTGTGCCCTGAAGACTTGTTGGGAGGATGTAGGATCTCCCTACAGGGCAGCATCCAGCCCTGGGAGGTGTCAGTTCTGCTCAGCCCCTAAACTCTAGTTTGGCAGGAGAAAGCATGCTTTCAGAGTCCACCATCCTGGTTTTAATGGTTCAGCACAGCCTTCTGACTAGGATTTTTGGGGATTGTTTTTATGCTATATGGTTATTAATTATAGCTTAGAAATCATTTTATGTATGAAGTGCTTTTTATTTATTAAGACCAGCATAAATTTTCCCATGACATTCAGGGTATAAAATGCCGTGGTTCTCTCTCTTTTTTTTTAAAGTATCAAATTAAATTCAGCTTGAGCTCCCACTCACCAGCCTAGGGAAGAAATCCAGGATCTGTGATGTTTTGGGGGGGATCCTTCCTCCATCCTCTCCCCTAATTCCAGAGAGCCTCAGGGATTACTCAGTCGGGGAAAATGGGGATGTCCCTGTCTTCACATGTGGGTGACTGGCCGTCATTGCCATTGCTTCTGGCTCAGGCCCCCTGGTCCATCTGAGGCTGGCCAGCTCCCTATAAGCCATGTCCACCCCCTGAGCCCTCTGCTGCTGGGACCTGGCATTTGGCACTGTAACTCCATGGGATTCACTGGTGTAGGTAGGACTTGGAGTCATCTGGCCTTCCCCATTTGTGGAATTTTTTTTTTTTTTTTTGCGGTATGTGGACCTCTCACTGTTGTGGCCTCTCTTGTTGCAGAGCACAGGCTCTGGACGTGCAGGCTCAGCGGCCATGGTTCACGGGCCCAGCCACTCCGCGGCATGTGGGATCTTCCCGGACCGGGGCATGAACCCGTGTCCCCTGCATCGGCAGGTGGACTCTCAACCACTGCACCACCAGGGAAGCCCCCCATTTGTGGAATATTGGCCTTCTCTGCAGCAGCATCTTGCCTGGGAGCAGGCCCTCCAATCTCTGACTACGAAAACCCCTAGCTTCCCTCCACACCACCAACCTGGACAGTCCTCCAGTCCTCCTCATCCTCGAAGGTAGGAGAAAGGTGCACTTTGCTCCAGGTAAGTCTATAGCAGTGACATAAACACAAGATACCAGCAAGTTTTTCATACCCCTTAACAGACTAAACAGACCTAGAAAACAAACAACAACAAAAAATCTTGTGCTCACTTCAGTAGCACATATACTGAAATTGGAACAATACAGAGAAGATTAGCATGACCCCTGTGCAAGGTTGACATGCAAATTTATGAAGTGTCCCATACTTTTTTCTGACTTCAGATTATACTATAAAGCTACAGTAATCAAAACAGTTTGGTACTGGCACAAGAACAGAAATATAGATCAATGGTGCAGGATAGAAAGCCCAGAGATAAATGCACTCACCTAGGGTCAACTAATCTATGACAAAGGAGGCAAGAATATACAATGGAAAAAAGACAGTCTCTTCAATAAGTGGTGCTGGGAAAACTGGAGAGCTACATGTAAAAGAATGAAATTAGAACACTCCTTAACACCATATACAAAAATAAACTCAAATGGGTTAAAGACCTAAATGCAATACTGGATACTATAAAACTCTTAGAGAAAAACATAGGCAGAACACTCTCTGACATAAATCTCAGCAATATCTTTTTTGATCCACCTCCTAGAGTAACGAAGATAAAACCAAAAATAAACAAATGGGACCTAATTAAATGTAAAACCTTTTGCACAGCAAAGGAAACCATAAGCAAAACAAAAAGAAAACCAACAGAATGGGAGAAAATATTTGTAAACGAAGCAACCCACAAGGGATTAATCTCCAGAATACACAAACAGCTCATGAAGCTCAATATCAAAGAAGCAAACAACCCAATCAAAAAATGGGCAGAAGATCTAAACAGACATTTCTCCAAAGAAGACATACAGATGGCCAAAAGGCACATGAAAAGATGCTCAACATCACTAATTATTAGAGAAATGCAAATCAAAACTACAATGAGATATCACCTCACACCAGTCAGAATGACCATCATCGAAAAATCTACAAACAATAAATTCTTGAGAGGGTGTGGAGAAAAGGGAACCCTTCTACACTGTTGGTGGGAATGTAAATTGGTACAACCATTATGGAGAACAGTATGGAGATTCCTTAAAAAAGCAAATATAGAACTACCATATCATCCAGCAATCCCCCTGCTGGACATACATCCAGAGAAAACCATAATTCAAAAAGATACACGCACTCCAGTGTTCACTGCAGCACTGTTTACAATAACCAAGACATGGAAGCAACTTAAATGTCCATCGACAGATGAATGGATAAAGAAGATGTGGTACATATGTACAATGGAATATTACTCAGCCATAAAAACGAATGAAATAATACCATTTGCAGCAACACGGGTGAACCTAGAGATTGTCATACTGATTGAAGTGAGTCAGACAGAGAAAGACAAATATCATATGATATCATATGTGCTTATATGTGGAATTAAAAAAATGGCACAAATGAACTGATTTACAAAACAGAAACAGAGTCACAGATGTAAAAAGCAAACTTATGGTTACCAGGGGGAAAGGTGAGGAGGGATAAATTGGGAGATTGAGATTGACATATACACACTACTATATATAGAATAGATAACTAATAAGGACCTACCGTATAGCACAGGGAACTCTACTCAATACTCTGTAATGACCTATATGGGAAAAGAATCTTAAAAAGAGTGGGTATCTGTATATGTACAACTGATTCACTTTACTGTACACCTGAAACTAACACAACATTGTAAATCAGCTCTACATCAAGAAAAATGTGAAAAAAAATCCTACAAATATCTGCTCATTGCAATGTTCTCAGTGTATAAAACATAAGATGCTCTGTAGAATTAAGATGCAAAGGGAAGGAGAGGAAAAGTTTTGAGGAAACTTTAGGCAGCTTTCCCTCCAGTTTTGTCTCTCATGCTGGCTCTGTGTCCTGTATTTCTATAGTGACATAGCTGAGGTGTTAGAGTATGTGCAGATTGTGTCTTGTTTGTCATGCTTCATTCTCAGGAAATACGTCTGAAAATGAAGTGAGGATGCCAGCCTCATGGTTTACACCTAGAACAGGACAAACAAGCCTCTCTCCTCCCTCAGCCAGGCACACACGGTCTCAAAGAGACTTGTGGGCATAAAAGGAGGCTAAAAATAAAGCAAGACGATAAACATCGTTTCATGGTGGCATCTGCAGGAACTGATTTTCTTAACCATTTCTCTCAATTGTTTCCCCTTTTTCACAGTTTTTTGTAACTCTCTCATTAATGTCTAGCTATATTTCTAAATTTTTCCTTTAGGAAAAACAGTTTGAAGTCAAAGACCTTGGTCAAAGGACATGAAGTTTTTGGTTGGCATTTGCTCAGTACAACACTTTTCTCTGAAAATGATATATTATCATCTTAAAATTTGGAAAATACCCAAAAAACACCCCCCGTAAAACGAATAACATAAAAATCGAAAATATTCCTATAACCTAGAGAAAATTACTGTCAGTACTGTGACATCTATAATCCCATATGATTTTAACATGTGTTTCCGCTTCTTTTATTAATGTTACTTACTGTTAATGGTATTTTTCCATATCATTAAATATTATTTGAAAACGTGATTTAAATGGCCTGATCTCCCTCACACATCATAACATATTGAGCAGTTTCCCTTTCATTGGCTTTACTTGGCTGTTTCCCTCCTCTTTACTATCTCAAACACTATGGCCATCAACACCCCAGGGTTGAATCTTGAAACCTCTACCAGCTCAGGGCCACCTCAGGGATGAGGACGTTGAAACCAGGAACCAGGGCATGCGCAGAGATCTCTTCAGGCTGCTGTCGGCACATTTGCATACTCCAGGCAACTGCCAGGAGGTGCCTCTCTGGGTGGATGTGCCTCCCCTGAGGGGACCGATCAGAGAACAGGGCCCCTTTCCTAGGGCTGGTGCAGCCTTGCAGATACATAATGGGGTAAGCAGAGTTGGGCTAGGTTTGGGCACCCACCTTCTTGGCCATGTGCATTTATTGCAGTCAACAACCTGTTCAACCTTACAGAGCTGTCATGCTGCATGTGACTTTTTACCCAAAGTAAATGACAGAACTGGTTGGCAGATCCAAATGTGGTCAACCCCAGCTCTGCTGCTCCTTTAGCTGCTTCAAAATGCCTTCCTGATCAGGTCAAGAGGCTAGCACTCTGGGTGGGGTTTCTACATCTCTTGCTATGCAGTATTCACAGCCAGGCACTGATCAGAGTACATTTCATTTTTGAGAAAGCAGTCACCACAGGATTATCTAAATGTTCCATTCAGGCAACTGCGTGTATTGTCTGGCGTTCTAATTTACCCAAACTGTGTGATATTAAAAAGTCTTAAGTTATGGACTGCTATTAAAAAAAAATTACTGTGGTCTTTGGGATCCTTAGGAAATGTCTCCTCAGCCAGTTCAACTGGGCAAATTGTTAAAAACAACAAGAATCTTGAACACGACCTTAACATCATCAGATGTGAGGGGAACAGCTATAAGTCAATTACTTCAGGGATCGCTGCTGATTTTGATGTCCCACCAGGATGTCCTGGAATTTGTCCTAACCTAGTCATAGTTTTCCTTTCAAAACTTGGAAAGCAGCTTCCACCCAAAGGCAGACAGAGGATGGGAAAGTGACAGTGAAATGAGAACCAAAGAGTTCAAGGGTCTATTTTATGTCCTTTAACCAGTCCTTTCTGTTGTGTATTTTGGCACGTGATTTTTAGACATATTTGAGTCTATCTTTGCAAAATTGAAAGCTGATTCAAAGCCACGCATTCAGAAAGAGACTGAAAGGCAATTGTACTTTATTATCCCTCAATTTTTGCACAGAAATTTCATCGTAATAATTGTTCTAGACTGATGGATTCCCCATTGAAAACTGGGTTCAAAAAGTGGCTTTGATAGAAAATCCCCTGGATTATAAAACAGCACCTAAAAAACACCCAGCAGACAGAAACAGAAGCATTCCTTCAGGTCTGGTGTGGTGTCTAGTGGACTTGCTCTGCACTCTTTATTAACTTTCTATTTTGAAATAATCTCCGACTTAAAAGTTTCAAAATAGTACTAAGAATGTCTATATACCTTCATCCATATTCTCCAAATATCAGCATTTTAACCCATTTCCTTTGTTGTTCTGGTTCTCTCTTCAGAGTGTACTTTCTAAAAATAGGAAAGTTCTCATAGGTAACCATGGCACAAAGTCCAAATTAGGAAATTAGTATTAACACAATACTGTTATCTAATCTGCAGCCTTTATTCTATTTTTGCCTGCTGGACTCGACCTTACCCACACGAGGACCAGTCGACCACCAGAACCTCTAATGTGATGTATTAAGAAAGACACATCATCAGACACAGCATAGTTTCTGTGACCTTCCTGCCAAAAATGCATAAACTTCATCTAATCTTGAGGAAACATCAAGCAAACCCAGAGTGAGGGGCATCCCAGAACATGACGGGACAGTCCTCTTCAAAAGTGCCAAGGTCACCCGTATCAGACAAGCAGGTAACCTCAACAGAGACCACAGGGGAATTGTTCCAAACACCTAGCCCGGCAGCTTGGTGAGTCTGAGTTATTTGCAGGACTGGGCACCATGGGGCTTCTGGCTCCAAAATCAGAACAGAGCATCCCAGGGATAGTGCACAGCACAGAGCTGCTTCCTTCCCCTTTTCTACATCACAGCAAACTGAGAACCATCACATTTGTATAGCATAGCAATCAGGAGATTTAGGGGTATTTATAGAGTGCCTGGTGAGATTTTCATCACGTGTTCCTTATGTTATATAACTATGATAAGAAAAATAAAATATGACCCTTTTAGAAAAAATTTTAATCATGGAATTTGTATAAATCTTCCACATAAAATATTTCACAGTTTTTTCTCTCCCCTCCCCCACCTCACTTTTTAATGAGAAACTTGGACTTGCCCCTGTAATCTCACTTTAACTTTGTCAGGTTTTATGCTTGGTATGGCTTTATGAAATTCCCCATCAGCCACAGACCCAGGTTTCTAGGGTCTGAAGCTTATACGATTTGAGAGGGAGGGAGAACAGAAAATTGCAAATGTAAGACCAGATACAAAATTAATATTTATTTAGAATGAGAAAAGAGTCATAACATATTACTGGAGACTTGGAGATATAGGTCTCTTTGCTTTACAATGATCAGAACCGCTTACGTAGGAAACACCCTCCCAGCTCTCTGTGACCCCCAGTGACGCTGCCAGGACTCACAGGGCTGGTGAAAGTCAGACACCTTGGACCTTACCCAGCTTACCTACTCAATAATTCCACTTTCTTACAGTCATTGTAAATCAGAAAGTTTGTTCACTCAAGTAGATAATAAAAAAGAGCCATTTGTACATCATTCAGAAATGTACATCACCTGAACTGTTAAAGACCCCAAAGCTCCTACTTTTCCTGAATAGAAACATAAACTGTTACAATTTCGTATGATAATGAGCACAGATTTCTAATTCACTCGATTTCTATTTGTCAAACTTGGGCTTTGAAAGAGCGATGAAAATTTATTCTGCAGGTTGCACAAGCCCAGTGACAGCAGGCATG
Organism: Neophocaena asiaeorientalis asiaeorientalis; assembly: GCF_003031525.2. Classification (NCBI taxonomy): domain Eukaryota; kingdom Metazoa; phylum Chordata; class Mammalia; order Artiodactyla; family Phocoenidae; genus Neophocaena; species Neophocaena asiaeorientalis. The sequence continues at coordinate 898,645 of NW_020173728.1, read as the reverse complement.
TTGAACATGTAGTTTGGGCGAAAAGGGCACTTCAGCCACAAAGACATCCGTTTCTGATATACTAGAGGACAGGGCTTTGGGACTATGGTCTAGATTGTTGCTAGATAAGTGACCCTACAGGTATGCCCATTCTCATGTCCCAGAGGGCCCCCAGACCACAGCCTCTCCCTCAGCTGCCCCGTCTCTCTCTGCGGGGCACAGCTTCACTCCACAAGAGTAGATGGCAGGAGGTGAGCATGGGCTTGGGTCCCACAAGGATGCCACTCGTCACGGGGGACCGCAGGGCAAGCCTGCTTCCCTTCAGCTACTCTCCCAACAGCCCTATCCAGGCTGCCTTGGGATCAAATCCGACCATCCATACCTCCAGCCCAGGGGGTAGAAATAGAACCGTTCCCATTGCACATGGGGTGGGATGCTCTGCTGTAGTGGACAGGGGGCTTTGTAATGACAGAAGATTAGGTCAAAAATCATAGATAATGTGCATGAAAGGGCTTTAAAAATGATCAAGTAAGGACTTCCCTGGTGGTCCAGTGGTTAACACTCTGTGCTTCCACTGCAAGAGGCATGGGTTCGATCCCTGGTCAGGGAACTAAGATCCCGTGTGCTACATGGCTCGGCCAAAAACAAGTAAATAAAGACTGTCTTATGAATGACTGAATTTTTTTAAAAGCTTATATAAAAAAATAAAATAAAATGATCAAGTAGCCTCAGCCATTTTTGGCACAGAAACTCTAGGTAGAAATGCCCTTTGATGTAGAGAGAACAGCAGAGGAACGTCAGAGGAGTGAAAGAAGTAAGTAGCTTTACCACAGATCGCCAAACTGTCGGTGAAAGAAGGCATTTTCCAGCACTTTCCTTTCTTCCATTGCAGGCTGGTGTGAAGGACCGTCTGTGACTCAGGATAAGCGTCTGGGAACTTGGGCACATGCAGTTGTGAAGCCTGTTGCATCGTTTATAAAACCAGCTTCCCAAGAATTCCTACCTCCCAGTTGTTCTGAAGATCAGATCAAATGTGAGTTCTTTGTCAATGGCTGGGGAAGGTTTGTGTTTATTTTTCTTTTTATGTGATGGTAGAAATGTCTGGCATTTCAAGTTCACCTATAAGAGGCCATCGGTAAACGCCACACATTTTTATTATTACAACCCAGTTAATTCCAGAAATAAACACGTAAGCCAGCTTCATCCCCCGAGGCGTTGAGGGAATACTGCTCTCTCCCACCTCTCCATCGGAGAGGTCGTTCTCATCCAGTTTTACCTGAGGATCAAAAACAGACAGAAAGGGGAAAATATCACAAAAATGTCACATAATGGCAGCCTTCAGCAACACGTAAGGCTGAGAAAAATCTTTGCGTGGAGGATGGTTGAGCTCTTCGCAGATTCATGGCACATTTGTACCATGGATTATTTCGTTTTATTTTATTTGCATATGCAAACGTTTGATTTGTATTTAGCATTAACTGGGGGAGTCACTTTTCCTTTTTATTAACCTTCTTGGGTTTCCATCCGGCTCCTGCCCTGCAGGCCCCCGACAAGCCACAAGCCAAGATGGCTCCCCAATTTGCTGTTCCTGAGGCGGTGGCTCCAAGCCTGGCTTTCCCGTCTCCCCACGTCAGCTAGGATTTATACGGCTTTCCTGCAGGGTTTCCTGCTCCATGCTGCTGCAGAGTGTCCTCTATAACTTGCCACAGTTTAATGGCCAAACCTCACATTTAAAATACTATAGATCCAAAAAGAGGAAAATAAATAATTTCCAATAATGGGCAACTAAGACCCTGCGGCCAAGTCCGCCTGTGATGCAGACTCATGGAAGGCAGCTGGGCTCTTTGCAGTGGGACCTGCAGAGAGCGTGATTTTGCTTAGGGCAGGTCTTTCTTCACCCTGCTTCTCGGGGTGAAGGAGACTTTTGGGGAGATATTTGGTCAGAATCCTAAGGCCGACAAGCCCTAACACCGTCCCAAGGGCACCCCTTTTGCTGAAGGCGTGGTGAAAGTACAGGAAAGCCCCATTTTCATGACTCCTTTGTTCATACACGCTTGCCAATCAGCATCTAGACTGAAATCATAAACACAATTTTCCTCCCTCCCCTCAAAGTTTCAAGAATCTACCAGTAATTCAGCCAGATTTCCAATTGTCATGTTAGAGTAAACCAAACACGAACAGGGAACAAGCAGCATGTAAAAATGGAAATTTTAAAACACAGTTTCTTATGTTGAGTAAAAAGACATGTTTCACCGACACATCCATCCACAAAGATAGAGATTAAAAAGGAAAATAGGCTTATTGTGAATCAAATATAAATTTTATCTAGATACATTAGGTAATTTCCTTCAAATTCTTAAAATCTGTTGATATGTCTTTGTTTGATGTCTGTGATCTAATTTTTGACAGGAGTGTGGGTGTGTGTGCATTTGTAGAACTGGAAAAAATAGTATAGTAATTTTAAAGTAAACAGAATGAAATGATTTCTCCCCATTCAGTAATATATTTTTTGCACTAGCCTTCCTGAAACCGTTTCCATCTGCGACTTTATCTTTAGAAGTTTTAATTATTTTTTTAATTTTGCCACTTGATTTTGACGAGGGCTGTTGGCGATGGATTCAGGTGGCCGGGCCATGGTTTAATCAATCGCGAGCGGCCTCCATAACCTTTGGTTTGAGAAGTAAATGGGAGGAGAACAGAAACTCAGTGGCACTCTCTCTTCTCTTTCAACCATATGTTCTTATTTAATAAATTCTCCCTCAAATAAAATAAGCCTGTAGTTATTGGTGGTCAGTTTCACATAATAGGAGCTACTACGGTTTCCCATTAAAAAACAAAAAATACAAGGCTGCAATAAAACAAACCGTGAATCACTTTATTGGGTATGAAGTAATAAACCAGTGGTTATAATGATAACTCCTGTGATGTGTCTTACAGGAAAACGACCTTGATTGCTCCATTTGGTTTGGGGTGGAACTTCTTAGCTTAGTGGTACAGAAAACCAATATGCGATCGGATTCCGCTTGTCTGCTCTATGTTCTTACAGCAACTAGAAGGTTTCACTCTCAGCAATGATCACAGCCATGACTGAGTGTATAATGTGTTGTTTAATATCTCATTCTTCCATAAAACTCTACCTATGGGCAAGCACTATTCAGTTTCAACAGCTGAATTACTGCATGTGAGCCTGAGTGATTAGTGTCCGTTATAGAAGCAAGGCAAAAACAATGGAAAGAAAGCAGAGGAGAGAAGGAATAAAGGAAAAGATAAAGAGAGAAAAGCAAGTGGGGGAAAAAAACGAAAGAAAGGAAAGCCAGAGACCAAGAAAGAAAGACAAAGAAGAAAAAAGAAAGGAGAGAACAAAAAAAGAGAAAGACAAAAGAGCAAAGGAAAGAAGGCTCTGAATTACAGGAAACCTACCATCTTGAGATTCTGCCAAGCTCCTTAAGTTTACTTTTCAGAATACCCATATCAAATAGGTATTTCTGACTTCACTTATCTTTTTAAGGCAAGTAAACCACAGCACTAGTAAAGCATTTCCAAAACTTGTTTCCAGAACGCCCTGTGCTGCACCTTGCCGCCAGCATGAAACACCGTATTCTTCCCCAGCCCTTCAATATGCAGAGGCAGTAAAGAAAGCAAAGGTATTTCAACCATAAAGTGTTGCTGAGTGCTGAGTGTCGGGGCCACGCCCCACCTCTGTGGGTTCACATGGCTGGGAACCCACGGAGTGACATGGCCCGCGGATCAGAGATGAAGACAGAACATCATTACCCCTGGAAGGAACCATATTTTGCTGTTGTTGGACGTGCGTTCCAGTCCCCGGGAAGTGATATTGAACGGCCGGGGAATTTCTCTTAAAGACGCAATAATTCACGGCCTGATATTAACCAGACCTATGACATACAGCACTGCCACATCGTCTTCTCATTTCACCGGCCTTAACTGTGCCGAACGTTTCCAGTACAGCAGGGGTGTTGGGTGAAATACGACTTTCTGATTGAATGAGTGCCTGCGAGCCTCTGTGATAAACACCAGCTCAAGCACACTGTGGCTTCTAAGGGGAGGACAAGTACCAGACCCTCCAGATGAGTTAGCAGCATACACGCCTTTGTTTGCAACTCCCTCCCCACACCCACTTTCCCAACCAAATTATGTCCACTTATTTTTCATCACATCTGACTGTGACCAATCATTTTTGTATGGTGAACATCAGTGTTTTTGCCTGCCTTGCGTCGTGCTGAATTTTCTCAGTCTCTTCACTTTCAGACGCCACCGAGCTGCATTTCACTTTAGGGCAATTTTATAGAAGGGAAGTTTTAAAGGAACATTTACTGTGTGGCGGGATTGATATAAACCCAGTGGCATGGAATAGTTAAAGTCTATCCACCTTATCGCCGTGGCTCCCCCCAACATTTTTATTACCTTTGTTGGGTTCCTATGGCTAACATATTTCATTTTCTCCCAGTGTATTTTTCCAGCACTAAAGTTCTGCTTTTTTTAGCTCTACCTAGAAAATTTTCAGTTACATCATTTGCACAACTATGTTGATGTTAACATTGAAAAACCTCTTTGCTTGCGGTTGTATATTTTATTTGGCTAAAAATGGCTCATGTCTAATACATTACACGTCCTTTGGTGATACTCTGTAAGCGAGAAATTCCAAAACTCACAAATACCGAATAGCCCAAAGTTCCAAGGCGGTGCATGAACGCTAAACATGCAATAGATCTCCTCCTTTTCCAAACAGAAAGAGATTTCTCTCTGATTTGTTTGATAAATTTGACCCAAGATTTCCATTTGGAGTTATTGGAGTTCCTACTGTTTTTCTGCGTGTTGGTGGGCCGAGGCCTAATCACCCCAAAGCCCCACGGAGGCCATAAATTACAGCGATGAGGCGAAGCTTTGTGCTCCTTGGGCTGCAGGAGAAGGGCCATTTTGCTGCAGCCTATTTTGACAGGCATGAATTTAATTCATTGTTTTATGACAGACGGGAAAAGTGTACATGCTCATAGTACTGATTTATGGTCATTTGGGTCTGGAGGATTCTATAATTTGCAACTAATGTGAAAACAGATGGATAGGCAGACACCAAAGGTTAGGCTGACCCCTGGGTTCTCTCCCCTGGTTACAAATGGCGTCCATATGCGTCCAATCTCTCTGGGTGAGGTCTATGCCGGTCGGCCAGACTCTGTAGAGCTGCTGTACTGCTCTTTTCTTTCCTAAGTCGGTGAAAGCCAAATTCGGGGAACATTTCTACCTTGATATTTCCGGAGTCATTCTGTGTCTTCTGCATGTGTAGGACTCTTTCTTTTCTTTCTTTTTAAATTAAAAAGCTCTTTCCTAAGGTTTCTGTAATATCTTCCTTATTAGCCAAACATGTAATACCATATAGAGGCATTGTTGGATGTTTTCATTTCAATTGACAAATTTGTTTTAATAGAATGATTGATTGAAAATCATCAGTTGGGGAATTTCAAAGGAAATGCCTCAAGTTGGGGACGAGCAAGTATTTTTGTGAGAAACGTGTTTTACATAAACGAATTTCTACTTTACAAATCATTTTGCATTTTTAGAAAATAAATGGGTTATCAAGTAAAGTTACTTGGTTGATGCTAAAAGTATTTAATATATTTTTGACTATTAAATGACTTCACCAAAGAGGTAACAACAATGATCACACCTCTTTTTGAAGAAAGAAAGGAATTTTAGGTCTAGTAGATTTTAGTTGAACTGGTACTTGTCAAAATATAATGTTAAGAAATTATATTTTTTGTTATTGATTATCGTGTTCAATTATTATAACATTATTATTAACTTCATAACATTTCAATATTAAAACGAAACAGGTCGTTCATTTTAGTTCAGAAAAAGTTGTGTTTAATTCTACTTCATTTTGAAAAGTGGAAATACAGATTGCTACTCCCTAAATAAGACTATGAAATCCAGCTATAATTAAGGGCTATTTTAGTCTTGACCAAACCAGCAATTTGACAATAAAAGTCAAAAGACATGGTGTTTTACAATGTTAAAATATTGCTTTATTTTTTATTTCATTTTGAAATTACATGTTAACCAGTCTAATGGCTACACCGGAGGCTTAACCGACACAAAATGATCTGTGTTGGTCCAATCAGCAGAGTATTTGTAACTTCACATGGTACTGTGAAGACAGCAGCATTTAAACTCATTTGACACTTCAGCCTTTGCACACTTACCCCGGGAAGGGAAAATTTTAAGTGACTGATAACTAATTTTAATTGGCATCTAGAAAAAAAAACAAAAAAACAAGCACACCAGACAAGTGTCTTCTTAAGGCTGTGGTCTACTCAACCATAAGCTCCTTTTTAACTGCGGAAAGAAACCCATGTGCATGTATTTTTTCATGCTTCCCTTCCTGAAGCAGTAGGCTGGAGAGGCCATTTTCTCATTTTGGACAGGTCTGCCACCGTCTTATTGCTGGGTCACTTGGGGGTGGCTTCGTCGGAAGATACTAAGAAGAGTCACGTGAAAACGGAGAAATGACAGAAGGCAATATCTGACCTTACAGACTTGGCCCAAATTTAAATTTTTGTTAAGGGTTCAGACTGTTGATGTAAGAACAGGCTTATTCACAGTATCACTTGACATCAAAACAGGTACCAGAGACTTCCTTTTATCATGTACTTTTTGGAATAGTTATGGTGAATTTTATTTATCTATCCAGGTCAATTGCCTGGAAAGGGCCATATCTGGACCCATGGGCACTGGGAAGGTAAGGAGGCGGTGACTGGCCACCCCGTGGAGGCATCACCCAGCCCCGCTCTCAGCCTTCCCACTCACACCTGTCCCTGCCTGAACCTCCCTTTCCTTCCTCTTCCAGAACTCTGCCTTCTCCCCAGCCTCTGCGTGTCCTCAGCAGTGTCTGGGGCTGGGGATGGATGGCGGTCAAGAGCTCAGGACCCCTGCTTTTGTGCAGGGCTCTGTCACCTTGGCATCAAGAGCTCTCCTGGCTCTTCCCCCAGTTCCCTGTGCCTCTCTCTCCCAAGCATCATGCTGTCAAGTGGTTGGTTATTCAGACCTTTCTCCTTTTCCTGGGAACCTGATTCGATTATATTAACTTTTAAAATTCCATTACCTACTTCAGTGCCTGGAACATAGGAATTGTTCAATAAAAATTAGTTGAAAGTTGAATATGTGAAAGAAAATTGCTCCTTACATCAACTATATAATGATAGACGGCAGTCAGGATGCCGTAGGTCATGTGATGGCAGTCAAGATGCCGTAGATCATGCAGTAAATTATAAGTAAATCTATAACATATACATAGTTATAAAATGATTTCAGAGAAGTAAAAACTATAGGTGAGGAGACAATTCTTCGAATTAAATTTTAAAATTTTAACTATCACTTCCATTTTTTGATGGCTCAAATAATAGATACATACATCCTTTTGGGCAACATTTCTAACAATTCACACAAAGTAAAAGCCAACTTCCCTGCTTCCTCTTCTGCCCACTTTCTGGCTCTGAAGGTACTAAGGTTCACAGTTTATAAATAATCTCTCATGCTTTCTTCTTTCTATTTACAAAAATGTATATGGTATATAGAGGTAAACCATTCTATCTTGGTTTGTGTGTTTTTATTTTTAACAAAATAAGTAGCTAACACTTGCAATGTGCCTGAGATTTTTCTAAGCACTTGACATGGTTTATTCACCTGATGATCAGAACAACCCTAGGCGATAGGTACTGTCATGGCACCAGTCTTAGAAAGGTGAAGACCAAGATCAGGGAGGTTAAACAATCTGCCCAGGGCAGTGACTGTTGCACAGAGGACAGGAACGTAGGCAGCCTGAGTCCGGAGCCTGCACTCTAACCTCTGTGCTCTGCTACATTGAAAATGAGAACAATCCCAATAGACCACTTTGTAACATTTATTTTTCACTTCATGATACGTCTTAGATATTTTTCCATGTCCTTACACATAGATATAACTTATTTTTAAAATAACAAGCTAGTATTCCATAGCATCGATGTATGCTAACTTATCTTGCCATTCCTGCCTCCATGGATATTTAGGTTGATTCCAGTCTTTTATTATTAGAAATTTACAACAAATATTCTTATATACTCTTTGTGTGTATGTGGCAGTATCTCTGATTGATATACCTAAAAACAAAATGTTGGGACAAGGGGAACGTATATGACATTTTAAGAGATGCTGCTAAATTTCGATCCAGAAAGACTTTGCCAGCATTTCTACCAACCAACATTATTTATTATCTTTTTTTGAAAAGAGTGTTGAAAGATCCAGAAGGAATAGTTGATAGCTTTAATTTGCATTGCCCTAGTTATATCCGGATTTATTTTTACCATTTGTCTATTGATTTATAGAGGTTCTAGATATATTCTGGACACTAATTCTATACATGTGACATATGTTAACATATTTTCTCTTTCTGTTACCTGCCCTTAACCCTTGTTGACTCCTATTGTCCCGTTGTTTTAATTTAATTAATTAATTAATTATTTTAGCCGCGCCATGCAGCATACAGGATCTTAGTTCCCCGACCAGGGATCAAACCCGTGCCCCCTGCAGTGGAAGTGTGGAATCCAAACCACTGGACCACCAGGGAATTCCCCCCATTGTATTAAAGGTTTATGGGAACATATCTTTTCTGTGTTTTTTATACTGCTTAAGGAATTCTTTTCTACCGGTTTTCATTTGACATTTATTATAACATAATTGCCTTGAGATTTGTTTTATTTGCTTGCTTATTTACATATAGGTGTTATTCTGGAATTTATTAATGTTTATAGTGTAGGTATACTATACCATATACTACTCAATTTCCCAATACTATTTATTGAATAATTCTTTTGCCCATCACTGATCTGAAGTACTAGTTTACCATAAATCTAACAAACATTACTTTTATTCTGATAATCATACGTAGTAAAATTAGCAAGTGAAAAATACAGATTTCTCAGTAGTCACAGTAAACTATTGTGTACTATTTAGATGATTTCTCCCCATCCACAGTATCACTTTATATGACTGTTTTACCCAGTCACTTCTTACCACGTAATAAACATTTTAATGTATCATTAACTTAGTAATTAAAACAATGGAATACTATGTCGATATCAAATTAGCATAGACTTCTAAAATCACAATACTTAGAGGTGGTGAGGTTAGAGCTTGATTGGGCTCTACATTGCTGCTGGTAGCAAGTTTTTTATGCAAATGCTTTGGAAAAAACTGATAAAATAAGTGAAGAGTATTACAGTGTTTATATGTCCTGATCTAATAGCTCAGTTTCAAGATATGTATCCAAAGGGAATAACTGGAGATGGAATCAAAGGTTAATATATAATCTGTTGCAGGTGTTTTTATAAGACTAAAGAGCATGGAAACCCTAAAATGGCCAACAAGGATGATGGTTGGATAAACCTGGCACATTCCGGGGATGAGGTACATTTGACTTGGTGCAGTGAGTGCTACGGGCCTGACCGGGCAGCCACTGGTGTTCTCTTCCATGTGCTTTCAGCTCCCACCTCTCTGGCATGGTGGAGGCTCGCACTGGCTGGAGCCCTCGTGTTTGGGTGGGGCCCTGGCTGCCTGCCGATGAGCCATGAGCACAAGTGACATGCCGGAACATTTAACTGCCAAAAAGGAAACACTCCAGGGTTAGCAAGGATACCAACAATATTTGAAACAACATGGCTGAGTGATGACAATGAGAGAACTCCTGCTAATGAGAAATGGAAATATCAATTAGAGAGACACCGGCATGTTTTAAAAGTCACTAAACAATAGCTCTTAGCCATTGATTAATACAGAGGAGAAAAGGCTCACAAAATAGCCGCTATGGAGAACAGTATGGAGGTTCATTAAAAAACTAAAAATAGAACTACCATAAGACCCAGCAATCCCACTGCTGGGCATATACCCTGAGAAAACCATAATTCAAAAAGAGTCATGTACCACAATGTTCATTGCAGCACTATTTACAATAGCCAGGACATGGAAGCAACCTAAGTGTCCATCGACAGATGAATGGATAAAGAAGATGTGGCACATATATATGATGGATTATTAGCTATAAAAAGAAACGAAAGTGAGTGATTGTAGTGAGGTGGATGGACCCAGAGTCTGTCATACAGAGTGAAGTAAGTCAGGAAGAGAAAAACAAATACTGTATGCTAACACATATATATGGAATCTAAAAAATAAAGATGGTTCTGACGAACCTAAGGACAGGACAGGAATAAAGACACAGACGTAGAGAATGGACTTGAGGACATGGGGAGGAGGAAGGGTAAGCTGGGACGAAGTGAGACAGTGACATGGACATACATACACTACCAAATGTAAAACAGATAGCTAGTGGGAAGCAGCTGCATAGCACAGGGAGATCACCTCAGTGCTCTGTGACCACCTAGAGGGGTGGGATAGGGAGGGTGGGAGGGAGGCTCAAGAGGGAGGGGATGTGGGGATATATGTATATGTATAGCTTATTGTTATACAGCAGAAACTAACACACCAATGTAAAGCAATTATACTTCAGTAAAGATGTTAAAAAAAACATAGTAACTGGAAAAATAGAGCTAAAAACCTGTTATCCACATATGAAATCAATTTTGTGTGTGTGTTGTGTGTGTGTGTAGAAAATAATGTAACAAATACTGAAGAAAAAAACACCAAAACGTTAAGTTTTTTACCTTTGGATATTGTGCTTATTGAGTTTAATTTTCTTATATTTATTTATGTCTTTTCTAAAGCAAATGCATACTGTTTTATTATTATAAAGCCTGCTTTTTATGTCTTGTAAGCATACTTTTAATGGTTATATAATAGTTCAATATATGAATAAATATAATAAATTTAGCCTCTTCTTATTGAATGTAAGTTATAGTTTTCCACTATTTCCATAAGACAGTGATTATCGTCACGTGTAATTTTTACCTAGCGGTTCAACTATTCCCAAAGGATTGAGAGTAAAATTAATTACATTTACTTACATTAAACATCTTTTCACCGCAAGACTTCTCAGGGCATTTACTATGCTAACGATCATTGTGGATCCCAACATTAATTGGCCCTAGACTTACGTGTTCTAAGAAAACACTATATCAAAATACAATTTTTAGCGTGGCTTTTTTTTTTTTTAATACCCTGTTGTCTCTTCAGAAGCAGGAAGGGCTAAGATTACAATCATCCCATCTTCACACCACTCAACAATAGCTATGGCTTTATTGTATGGTAACCTTCATTAGTACAGATGATAATGTAATTTGGTGATCAAGGGCAGTGGCTTTGAAATAACAAGAGCCTTGAATTTAAATCCCAGCTCTGCCATTTAGAAGCTAAGGGACTTTGGGAAATTCTTGTATGTTCTCTGAGACTTAAGGTCCCTATTGGTGAACTTGGGGTCATTCTAGTATCTACATCGTAGAACTGTTGCAAGGATTAATTGAAACTTATGACAAGTTTAGCACAGTGCCTGGCCCAGAGCATGAGCTCAGTGAGTGATAGCCTATATCATTACTGTTTGTTTGGTTTTTTTTAACTGTTTAAAGGTCCCATTTCTATAGAATGTTGTTTAGAGAAATTGGAAGTAGGAAAATAGTAGGGCTAAGGGATACAGAACAAGTTGATTTTAATCAAAGAACAGATTATTTAGGGGCAAATACCCTCTGTATCGTTTTCTTGTCTTTTTTTGGTGAATTCATCTGACTTCTTTCCCAATATCGTGTTCATGTTACTGCCTTCAAAGTGTCCTCATCTCCACTCTTTCCCTCTGACAGCAGCCCTACATCTTCACTCCAAATAGAAGCTGGAAGACAGTGACAACTGATATTCTGTCTGCACTTATCTACACGAGCAGAGGGAGCCACCCTCTGTCCTGCTGCCCCAGCTGGTTCCCAGGACTTCACATTTCCACAAACCACCGGCTCAGCCCAAACGAGCAATTTCTGTTCCAATCAAAATCCACAAGACAGTTAGGATCTAGAACCCCAAGGGAAGTTTCACCATTTCTAAGTATGAAATAGAGCTTCTCTGACGCAGGCTATGACTACCCTGCTGAAAGTGTGGGAAAGGAAATGATCTTTTAAAAGCTGGAACAAACCAGAAAGGCAACGTCTCTTCTGGCCTTTCCTGGGGATTTTTGAGGCATTTCCCCAAAGATCCCTGGTTAGCTACCTAACGTTCTAAGAGTCGTTCATGGTGCCAGAGAAGGAAATGTACCTACAATTGTTCACTGGGGTAATATTTAAGTCAAGGCTAGATTTCAAGCTCAATTCAAGCACATTTTGAATTTTTTTAAGAAGAAAATTTTGCTTGTAAAAATGTTGCTTTTCTTACAGAGAGATCCATAAACATGCTTTGGCAACTTTCAGAAAGGGTTAAGAGTTGGCTTATATTTCTAAATGTAGCTAAGCAAATCTACCCATTTTAGATCTATTTAAATGTTCCTTACCACGCACTGAAATTCTCCATAATTTCCTGTTATTCTTTCTCATATCGGCAGACGTTGGTTTAGCGTGCTTTGCTTTACTGCACTTTGCAAATATCGCGTTTCTGACACATTGAAGGTCTGTGGCAGGCCTGCCTTGAGCAAAGCTATTGGTGCCATTTTTCCAACAGCACCTGTTCACCTCGTGTCTCTGTGCCACATTTTGGTAATTCTTGCAATATTTCAAACTTTTTCATTATTATTATATTTTTTATTGTGATCTGAGATTAGTGAGCCTTGATGGTACTATTGCAAAACGATTACAACTCACTGAAGGCTCAGATGATGGTTAGCATTTTTTAGTGATAAAGTATTTTTAAATTAAGGTATGTATAATGTTTCTCTAGACATAATGCTATTGCACATTTAATAGTCTACAATAGAGCTTCCCTGGTGGTGCAGTGGTTAAGAATCCGCCTGCCAATGCAGGGGACACGGGTTCGAACCCTGGTCTGGGAAGATCCCACATGCTGCGGAACAACTAAGCCCGTGAGCCACAACTACTGAGCCCACGTGCCACAACTACTGAAGCCCGCACACCTAGAGCCTGTGCTGTGCAACAAGAGAAGCCACTGCAATGAGAAGCCCGCACACCGCAACAAAGAGTACCCCCGCTTGCCGCAGCTAGAGAAAGCCCACGTGCAGCAACAAAGACCCAATGCAGCCAAAAATAAATTAATTAATTAAAGAAAATAGTCTACAGTCTAGTGTAGACTTTTATATGCACTGGGAAACCAAAAAATTCGTATGACTCCATTTATTGCAATATTCACTTTATTGTGGTGGTCTGGAGTGGAACCTGCAATAGATCTGGGATATGCCTGCATTTTGGCATCATCTGAATCCCACTCCCCCAAAAAGCACCCCACTAAATGCAAAATGTGAGTGGATGGCCCTGGAAATTGTATAAATTGTATGCACAGCAATCAGAAGTTTAACAAGTAGACAATTCTGAAGGCAGATATTATTTAAGGGAATGAGGAACAACGTGAGGATAACTGACTCTTGTGAAGAGCTGATTTGCTAACACGTTTCTCAAGATCCTCTGGTGACGTCTCCTTGATACTTTCTCACTGGAGGGAAATTCAGAATCTCAAGGTCCACGCGCAGACAGTGGAACATTTACGAGAAGGTCAGTTGGGCGGTAGCAGCTGGGGTGTGTCAGAGTATAGAGAATTATTTTGTGTGTGGTAGAATACACATAACATAAAATTAACCTCTTTAGCCATTTTTAAGTATAGAGTTCAGTGATACCAAGTACATTCACATTGCTGGGCTGCTGTCAACCACCGTCTGTCTCCAGAACGTTTTCATCACCCCAAACTGAAAGTCGGTACCCATTAAACAATAACTCCGCTTCCCCTCCTTCCCCAGCTCCTGAAAATCACCATTCCACTTCTGTTTCTAAGAATTTAACTCTTCTAGGTACCTCAAATAAGTGGTACAAATATCATATAATATTGATATTTGTCCTTTTGTGCCTGGTGTATTTCACTTGTCATATGTTTTCAAGGTTCATCCATGCTGTAGCTGTATAAAAATGTCCTTCCTTTTTAAGGCTGAATTATTATATGTCGTGAATAATGTTGCTGTGAATCTGGTGTACAAAAATGTTTTGAGTGCCTGCTTTCAATCCTTTTGTGTCTGTACCAAGATTCAGAATTGCTAGACCATATGGTAATTCTATTTAAATTTTTAAGGCCCCACCATACTGTTTTCCACTGCAAGGGCACCATTTTACATTCCCACTAGCAAAGCACACGGGTTGTTTTTTATTTTTTTAATAATAATCATCCTAGTAGCTGTGAAGTGGTATCTTATTGTGGTTTTAATTTACATTTCCCTAATGATTAGCGATACCGAGCATCTCTTTATGTGCTTATTGGCCAGGTGTATATCTTCTTTGGAGATATATCTATTCAAGTCCTTTACCCATTTTTTAGTTGGGTTGTTTATTTTGTTTTTGTTGTTGTGGTCCTTGTTGAATTAGGAAAATTTAGATTTATAGCTCAGTTATGATGAATTTTAATTGTAATCTCAAAAACTGTAAAAAAAAATAACAGAAATATTGTAATGGGTCATATTTTATTTCATTGTTGAAATGACTGTTGAATATGAAACATTTTTGGTCAGTGAAGGGAGATTTATTTTTCGTGTAACTCATTCCATATGAATCGTGTATTCTATAGTACTGGAATTCTCCCTTTCCACAGGTGTTTCTTTTGGGCTTCACAATCAGAGAACAAAGTCAAGAAAAGTGTTCTCCTGCCTTCTGTTTGCTCATTTCTTCTTGCTGTGACACAGCAGTGTTACCAGCAACAGGACCTACTCTGTTTGTTTTGGAAACACTCCTGCCAGCCCAGCCGGGATGTGATGGACCGTAAACCACACAGGCCTCTCCTTGCCCTGCTGAATTCTGTCACTGTGCCCTGGACTGACCACTTGCTCTGTGGGCCTTGGATGTATGTCCTCCCTCTTGGAGCCTCCTTTCCTCACATGCAAAGTGTATCTGACATCACCTCTCAGGGTTGGGTGGGGACAACACCAGGCCTCCCTCGGCAGCCCCTACAAATGCAGGGACCCACCCTCACCACCACCTCCATAAAAGGGAAAACGCAGCCCCTGCCCTGGCTCTGCCTGGCCCAGGCCCTGCCCACAGCATGGGCAACCTCCCTGGAACATTTCAACAAACACGAATGCAGCACTTCCCCTGCTTCAGGTGCTGTCCTTGGCATTTTATACACCCTAACTCATTGAATTCTTGTAATAATCCTGTGCTTCCTATTATCATCCACACTTTACAGATGTGGAAACTGAGGCACAGAGAAGGTAAGAGAATTGCGTGGGGTCACACAGCCAGTAGGTGGGAGGAGCTAGAAACTCCAGATTGCATGAATTGTTGTTTTTCTTTTTGCGGTACGCGGGCCTCTCGCTGTTGTGGCCTCTCCCGTTGTGGAGCACAGGCTCTGGACGCGCAGGCTCAGCGGCCATGGCTTATGGGCCCAGCCGCTCCGCGGCATGTGGGATCTTCCCGGACCGGGGCACGAACCCGTGTCGCCTGCATCGGCAGGCGGACTCTCAACCACTGCGCCACCAGGAAAGCCCCGTGAATTCTTAACTGCGGCTGCAGGCAGTCTTTGGGATTTGCTTGGCCCCGAGGGCTCCGGGTCCAGATCCTCTTCCCTTCCAGTCTCGATACCTGCCACTCAACCCCAACTTTAACGCAAGTCATCAGGAGGAATTACTGTAACTTTGGAGTCTTTTTATCTAAGAATGTAGTTTTAGGCTCAAAGAGAAAACCTGGTAATAAGGATATTATTAGATCCATCTCTCAGCTTCATTCAACTTACTGTCATCTCTCTTTCTCATATTTTTTTTTTTTTTTTTTTTTTTGCTGTGCGCGGGCCTCTCACTGTTGTGGCCTCTCCCGTTGTGGAGCACAGGCTCCGGACGCGCAGGCTCAGCGGCCATGGCTCACGGGCCCAGCCGCTCCGCGGCATGTGGGATCCTCCCGGACCGGGGCACGAACCCGCGTCCCCTGCATCGGCAGGTGGACTCTCAACCACTGCGCCACCAGGGAAGCCCTCTTTCTCATATTCTTGATTGATGGACTGACACACAATCAAGACTCCTGAATTAAAGGGAAATGAGATCAGGGTCGAATTAATCTTGCAGTCGATGGCTACATCCTCTTTCTTCCTGTGAATTGAGACTCACAAAGATAAACCGGGAAGATGACCAGATGTGGCTACAGACCAAGACCAAAATGTTCAAATGAATTCCGACTTATCTTGTTTCTAGAGAGAAATAAGTTAAAAAGAGGTAAAGAGGAGAAACATTTGTGACTAATACGGTCATTCCAACCTTCGGTCAGGATCTAGAATATTAATATGTGGCAGTATTATGACTGAAAATCCTCTGCTAATTCATCGCAGCTCGTATTTAAGGTTCCCTAAAATCATTCGGTCCAACGCCAGACCATGTTTTCTCTGAATTTCCTGTACTGAAGATCTTTAGAAGATGCTACCATTCTGAATTTCTCAGACCACCAAGGGAGTTCAATTCTTCCTCTCAACCCTCAACCTCTAACTGAATCTCCAGGCAGGCTCCCAGCTCAGCTCTGGACGGGCAACATCCATCCTTTGTTGAGAGAGGAAAAAAGTGAGCAGTTTCTGATCGATGGTAAAAACTGGCTCGGAGAATAAGGGCCACCTGAGGGACCAGCTGTGAAAAAGGCAGAGAAGGAGTCTGGGTGGAAAGAAAATGTCCAGTGGGTACAGGTGGGAAGGAAGGAGAGCAGGTGTAGACAGATGCAGCAGTGAATTACAGGATGACTAACCAGCCACTCCACGAAGCATTACCTCCAAGCTAAGTGCTATCAGTGCTGGCCTTAAACCAGTGAAACAACTGAAGCACCGGGGAACCGGGTTGCATGATCGCTCAGCAGGTGGCAGAGACAGAAGGTAAAGAAAGGGCTCTTTGACACCTCACATCCAGGATGAGTCCCCACACTACTGTTCTCAGTGTCCTGGATGTGGGAGCTGATTCTCCTGGATGGTAACACAGAGGAGGGGCTTAGACTGGGGAGAAGGTACCGCACAGGTATTATTATTTGAAGATGACACCGCTGAATTTTTAGAAATACTGAAAAACCAGTTAAAATTTTAGAACTAATACCCAAATCAGGCAATGTTGTTAAATATAAAAACGAATACACCAAAATTATAACTTTCCGACACAAGCAATAAGTTATTTGAAAACATGAGAAAATATATGTGTCGCATGAGCTAAAAGAAAAAGGCCAACCCCCTGCCCCCCCAAAGAAACCAGAAGGATGACTTTAAGGATAAATGTGCAAAAGCATCACATACGTACCACAAGAATTAACCGAAGATCATAACATCTTAGAATTGGAAAGACGTACCGTGTGGTACGAGGTTGGAGGATTATGGCGCAGTGTCAGTCTTTCCCAAAAGATTGCATCAGCTTAATACCCTTCGTCAAAATCTTGATGGAATTTCCTTGGAAAGGGTAAAAGAGATTTTTCTGGAAAGATAGCCGGGCAAAAATATCCAGGATTTTTACAAAAGCAGAGGAAGAGGACCACGGGGCATTGCTCCTGCTGGCGGCTAGAGACTGTAACAGTAGCTACGGCTTGTAACTAACCTTGTAAGCAACCTTTGTAATGAATCCCTGTAAACACTCTGCCCTGTCTGTCCCGAGCTGTCAACAGTTCCCTGCATCCAACAACCTCATGCAAAAAGGACCACAACTATCCCCTTTTGGCAGAAGCCAGATGGTTTTTAGTGCTTCTTCACAAAGTCGTACAACTAATGGCAGGTATTTTTACAGCACCATGCAATTTTTTGAGTACACACCTGCTTACCTGCTATGCTGTGAGCTACAAAAAGCCAAACCAGGTAGCAGTGATGCAAAATCAATGATGGGCCAATGGGCCCGAAATGGGTGCCCTGGACTGAGCATGTACTAGAGGAAACACCACTTATCATGGAATATGATATGCTTCAAAACTTGGCGCTGAACAGTTACCTATTTTGGAAAAAGAAAACAAAACAATCTCACATTATGCGACCTACTAAAGTAAATTCCTGGATTAAGGAACTAAATGGAAAAAATAAGACTTTTTATTTTACTTTTTTACAATACAGAAAAATACGTGAAAGCCCATAAGTTCTCATGTTGGAGAAGGGCTTTCTATATATGAAAGAAACCACAAGGGAAAAGTATTAGGAAGATTTTACTACCTGAAATGTCAAAAAAATATCTTAACTAAATTAGAACATCTGAAATCGGTTAAAATTACAACGAAATGCCTATGCTTAATGTAGAAAGAGCCCATATTTTGTGAAAGGAGCTAAGACTATATCTCGAGCTGATGAAAAGTTCTTGTTCTGTAGTTTCCTAATTCTTGTTCAAAGACTTTATTCTAAGGAAAACTGTCAGCAGTGAGGCCGAAGTTGCAAGGATCTTTCCAGAAGCAAACTTTGTCATAGCAAAAGGTTCAAAATAATCTAACTGGACGAAGAAATTTAATAGGAGAAGACGTGAACTAATTCTTTACCATCTCTATGAAAAACACAGTGACATGGGGAGCTCTGAGGACAAAAGTTTAAAACTATATGTATATCTGGAAAAGAGAAAAATAATTGTCAGATTCTGCATGGAACGTTCAAAGGTGGTGAAGAGAGACAGTGGGCTAGAGATTCTTCGTTTTTATTTTACTTATTTTTAAATTTCTACAGTATTTTATTTTGTATTGTAAAAACAAACCATGTTTGTAATTAGAAAAGGAGAAAACATTAAACTGAAAAGCTAGGTTTAAAATTACATATCAAATGGGACTTCTCTGGTGGTCCAGTGGTTAAGACTCTGAGCTTCCAATGCAGGGGCCACGGGTTTGATCCCTGGTCAGGGAAGTAAGACCAGCCTGCCGCGCAGTGCAGCCCCCCCCCCAGAAAAAAAATCACTTCAGACATGATCCCATGATTATAATTTTTGCTTATCTCTCCATGTATAGACGTAAATATATCGGAAAAAATCATGGTAATGCTCTGAAGGAAAGTTTCATAGGCAATTCTCTATTTCCTTTTTAACCAATTTTGATACTTTTCAAAATCTAAACTATTTTATCTTATTTTTCTAATAGGAAAAAAATAAACGACGTCTTTTGTGTAAAGACAAAGCCCAAAGGAGTCCACCTCCAACCCTCTGCAAGCAGAATTCCTTATGTTATCTCACTGCACGTGAGGTCAAGCCATTTCACGTACTTCTGCCTCTGGTTTAAATTCTACAGGACCCATCCCGCTTCTGTTTGTAAGTGTCTCATTTAAATTTCCAGGTGGAGGCGGGTGCAGCGTGAAGAGGAAGACAGGGCCCCTTGTTCCCATCACATCCCGCAGCTGTGGGTGAAGGTCAGCTGTTCTCAGGAGACAGAGACAGGTCGTGGCCTGCAGAGCCTCCAAGGCCACTCCGGCTTAGAGGGGTGTCACCAGAAGAATGTCCGGAGCCGGATTTTGGAAACTGTGACCCCAGGAGAAGCTTCTGGGTGGAGAACGGTAGCATGTTACCCTGTGCCGCGCTAGGGTTTCAGTGAGTGGTTGTGGCAGCATCCAGATATGAAGGTGAGACGGATTTGACCGTCACCGTGATGGGAAGTGCTTTGTTGGAATATTTAACCCTGACGTGCGTGTTTGAAAACATACCTTGTTGCCTCTAACTGCTGCGAGTTCCCTTCCTCTCAGGAAGGCTGCCAGCAGGAAATGAGAGCGGCCTGTGGGCTTCTGTAAACAGCAGAGTCCAGAAAAATCAGGGACGTCGACCTGCCCAGCATTCATCTCTCAGCACATCAAACTCCCTTCCCCGCAGAACGAGTTTCCCCACCTCCTCACACCCTGGACGTTTTCCTGAATTTTCTTTTCACATCATGCTAACTCATGCCTTACGTGCCTTTTTTTATCCTGCTGTGTGGCTGTCAAACCACAGATTCAGTGGGTGGTCATGGAATTGCGCCCTCAACGCTGTAAGGAGAGTAGGTGTGGCGTCGACACCACTCAAGACAGGATCTTTCTGCACCAGGTGTAGGAGCTCCCGATGCAGAACGAGCATCACCTCCGCTGCTGAACGCATGGTCCCTCCTTTGGCTCAAGTAGGCCAGGCGGCCAGACGTCACCTGTGCTCCAGGACGGGGTTGCTTCACACCCACAACTGACTGAGCTGTGTCCAGAGGCCTGGCAGCCAAAGCAGGGCAGAATCTTTCCAAACGTTACCTTCCACTGGAAAAATCAGCTCTATTCTGTCTGCACCGTAGGGTTATTGGCAGCTGTCTCTCCAGACCTCAGCTGCCACATGGCTGGGTTCCCCAGCTTAGAAGTCTGGCTGAGGTTCTGTGCCTCTTGAACCCCATCGGGGAGGAGCTGTTCATTGGGGATTTGCTTGCTTGTGGACAAAACAGATGGTCTGTTTTGTCTTCTAGAGTGAGTTGGCTGACAATTCCAAGCTATGGATTTATATTTTAAGACCCACTTACGCGACTGTTGCATCTTCTTTTGTAAATGACTTGAAGCGTGGTCAGAAGAGCTGTTTAGAACGCCAGGACCTGGCGAATAGAGGCCCAGCAGTCAATCTGGGGACATAAAGGATTAAATAGCAAATTATCTAGGCAGAATATTAACCTCAATACACAAAGTGTTTTAAACGCTTTCATCCTTCCTAAATCCTTTCTGCATACCTGCAAAAGTGCCGGGAAGTATAAGCCGTTTTGCTTTCCATGGAAAATGCAGGCAAATTAAAAGGGGGAGGGGAATAAACAATTGATGACTTTGGCACAACCGACAACACTTCTCTCCTCCAAGGGTGAATTTATAGACTTCTCTCTGCATCAGGTTTATGCGGGGGGAGGGCAGTTGGGGGGTAAAATATCTCCAGGCCCAGGCCACACCCAAGACCAGTGAAGCCACAGTCTGTTAACCTTCCAGGGGATCTGATCTCTCCACACGGTGAGTGTTGGGGGGACGTCACTGCAAGCTGGTGTCTGACCTGAGGCTGGGGGAAGGACGGGGAGCTGGTGGGGGGAGGGGGGCAGGACTCCAGCCCAGCCCAGCAAGGCACAGAGCACCGGCACAAGAATCCCAGCTCTGCTCTGCACAGCCATCCTGCGCTCCAGCAACTCCAGCATATTTGCAGACCACTCCAGGACCCCTCGTGACTCTGCTCACATCACTTCCGGGGGAAGGCTCTAGACTGCTCTGGTGTCAATGGACACACACGACCTTTGATCATCCATCCACCCCCACCCCCTAGAGATTTCCATGGGGGGCAAGGACTGTGTCTTTCATTTCCACATTCCTCTCTATCCCCTGGATTAGATAAGTGTTAGGATCCACTGAATATTTTTAAGAGAGTGGGTGGATGAATTAATCAATCAATATAAATATTCACCTGGCTTTTAGCAATTCATTTTAATTCAGCAAATATTTATTAAGTGCCTCCTATGGACCAGGACCCCTAGAGGAAGCTCTGAGGCTATCATTCTAACCGAGAGAGGCCCTGCAAACGGATAGTGCCCCACAGTTTCCCAGAGGACCCCTCTATGGCTGGGCCCCTCATCTGTCCTGTAACAAGCCTGTTAATTTCCTATTATTTCTTCGGTTTTCCTCATGAACACCGGCTTTACCTCTGACTTGCTTCTCCAGTGAAGACTGTGGATATAGAAAAGCAAAGTGTAGTCAGGGTGGACCAGCTCCTGCCCGTGGGCGCTGAAAGGGTGCTTATTTTAGCACGTGTTTTACAGGGGGGCTCCCTTCAGGAGCCTCTCCAACTGGCCTGTCTTTTGAGAGGGGAGTACTTACTCAGAGAGGAATAGAATTTAATATAAACATTCCTCGCCCCGGAAAATGAACTGACACCAAAGGTGAAAGCCTGGTCTCGGATTGTGTATAAAACTGCCTGTTCCAATATTGGAATTCACAGAATGGCCTTCCAATTAATTTGGAGTTTGGGTGGAAAACATGTTCAAACTTTTGCCCTAAATCAGTCAGCCAGTAACTATTTCTGTGCCCTTCATATAGGCCTGGTACTATATAATCATGTTTTATTTCTCCAGAGTCAAAGAAAAGGTGAAACCTACAAATTGATGTCTGGGTTGGAACACTACCTGCAGAAGCTGTGGCTCCTTCACAGGGCAGCACGGCCGCCCCTTCTCTCCC
Organism: Neophocaena asiaeorientalis asiaeorientalis; assembly: GCF_003031525.2. Lineage (NCBI taxonomy): Eukaryota > Metazoa > Chordata > Mammalia > Artiodactyla > Phocoenidae > Neophocaena > Neophocaena asiaeorientalis. The sequence goes on along the minus strand of NW_020173728.1, from coordinate 876,439 downwards.
TGCAGGATACAGACCTTGTCTTTTCTTTTATGTTTTTAAGAAGATGTTGGGGGTAGGAGTTTATTAATTAATTTATTTATGGCTGTGTTGGGTCTTCGTTTCTGTGCGAGGGCTTTCTCTAGTTGTGGCAAGCAGGGGCCACTCTTCATCGCGGTGCGCGGGCCTCTCACTATCGCGGCCTCTCTTGTTGCGGAGCACAGGCTCCAGATGCGCAGGCTCAGTAGTTGTGGCTCACGGGCCTAGTTGCTCCGTGGCATGAGGGATCCTCCCAGACCAGGGCTCGAACCCGTGTTCCCTGCATTAGCAGGCAGATTCTCAACAACTGCACGACCAGGGAAGCCCAGGCCTTGTCTTTTCTTAACAGAAATTTGCCGCAGTTCCACAGGTGCTTTCTTTGGCAATAGAGGGATTCTTATTTGAGGGAGAATTTCCGAAAGGACTTGATCCAGATTTGCTCTGTGGAACTGTATGAAAGTCCAAGATTTGCCTGACCACAGCTTTGAAGGAGTGTCTGTGCCGAAAGTCCTCGAATCTTGTTTATGACCTGACCTCCTTGACAGCAGAGATTTCCAACAAACTAAATGCCACCAACTCTGAGATGCAGGAAGGAGAGTCCGGTCAACAAAGGCTTGGGTTTATTCCCATCTTGTATCCCATAAAGAGGAGAAAGTGACCTAAGGTAAAACTTCTTTATGTTATCACAGATCTTAGAGCCTGTCTTCAAGCAGTAAATGCAGGAAATTCCAAGTTTGGGGTAAAAGCAGTGGGGAGTGTCCTGAAATGTGATGAAGTGGGAAGTAATAAACCATTAACTTCTAAGAAAATCTACCACTTAAGACTGTAATTAGGTCATTTCAAAAACAGTGATCTAACTTGAAGATTAGATGACCAGTATTGACATGTTGACAACTTATATATACAACAAGTGTACAATTTATGAGTCATAATAGTTGTGATTTCTGTAAAGTTTACATGGAAAAACTCCAGGATGCTTGATGCTTGCCTGATCCACTGTGGAGGGCCCTTTGAATAAGGGTGTGGACCATATAACAAGTGCCCACAAGTGTAGGCAATTCAAAGATAGCGAAAGTGCTTTTAATAATTTTGTCTTATAATAATTGTCTAGTAATAATTTTTATTTCCCTAACAATAGTCTAAGTCTATCTCAAAGTCTAGGCATAGTGCTTTTGAAATGTATGGTTTGTGTCAATGCTTATGGGCCGTAATTAAAAATAATAAATGGTATTGTATCTTACTTTTATTTTAGTACTCTCTCTTATTTCCTGAAATGTAAGCTGTGCCTGTAGGGAAAAAAGTGAGTCAATTTTCTTGGCGAGACATCATTGTAACAGAACCACTGCAAGAAAAGAGGACTCCCAGGACAGTATGTGGTTAATTAGTTTAATACTAATCTAAATGATTCTATCTCTCTGCAAACTTCTTTATTCTAGCATCAACAGTCCCTCTTCTGTATGTAGGAAATAGGCAGTATGCAAGCAAAAACCTAATACTGGTAAAATAGATTTTTCCCCTAAAAAAGAACGCATATTTTATATTTATTTAGTAGCTTTTAACTACTCAGTCAAATATAGCTTAAAAATACTAAAATACTCCCAACTTACAAAGAAAATAATTGTTTCATTCGTCTGAGAAAATCAAACAAAGCAATCTTTTCCTTAAACTCTTTAAAATTTCTCTAGTAATTTATATTTTTGAGAAACCATTTCCTTCTAGATTTTAAAAACAATATAAATATTTATGTGCTACCAAAATATGCTAAGCCTAAATATATATTATATTTATATTTCTTTTTTATGGTTCTGAGCTCACTTTATGGGCAACGTAATTTTGGGAAACTCACGCATACTATATGGAAAATACTTTTAAATTTTATCTTATTGTTATCTAATTAATAAATGGATTTTTCAGTGTAAACAGAAAAAAAAAAAGATGTGAAGTATCTAGGGTGAATGTAACTCTTGTAACCAAGCAACTCTGTGGCTTTGGCTCCCCATGCCATGTTTTAAATTCTGCCCTTTCCCAAACCCCAAAGTCCTACCTTCAACTTCTGGCTTCAAACACACTCCAAGGAAACAAGACACTGGAAGTCTGAGAGTGCAAGCGAAAAAGCCAAAGGAAAGCTCTTTAGAACATTTAGTCATCTTGAAAACAATCAAACATGAGACACATTCATATATGTGGCTCTTTAGTAAAAGGAGTAGAAAGGGAAAGTAGAACAGTGATTCTGAATACTAACAGGTTTGATTAAAGTTTCAATCTCTTCGTGTTTGAGGACTTTTTCCTCCTAAGTCTCTAAAAGATGCCAGACTTGAAATCTATTCCTGTCCTTGTGATGCCCTACCCTGTAGTTTGGGAATGTGTGAGCAGGGAGAGAAACAGCTGTAGAAAGAGGTAGATACAAAATGCAATCGTTTTCTCTCAGAAAAGTGCAACAGTCACTCCTAAAATATTAGCCATGGTAGTGTTTTGAAACAGTATTTTAAAACAGAAAGGGGCCTTATGAGTTCAGGACTGTATGTACATCCGGGGCTGCCTTGCCTGGTCTTCAGCTTTTCATGTATAAATGGACCAGCAGGTTCACCCGCAGGGCCTGGATCCTCTCCGGCCATGACAAGTCAGCATCCAAGCATCGTCCGGGGACATAGGTTACAGGAAAACAGAAAGGTGGCCTGTTGGATGCCTGGGGGGAAGCTCCGGGTACATCCATTCTTTTTTTTTTTCTTACATTTTCTACAGGTTCAGGTGGGTGTAGATCCAAATCAATCTCTCATCTGTTTCAGGAGGGAGGTGTCAGAACCACAACAAGAAAGAGCCCCCTCGGGCTTCCCTGGTGGCGCAGTGGTTGAGAGTCCGCCTGCCGATGCAGGGGACACGGGTTCGTGCCCCGGTCCGGGAAGATCCCACATGCCGCGGAGCAGCTAGGCCCGTGAGCCATGGCCGCTGAGCCCCCTCCCCGCACCTGCCTGGCACAAAGAAATAATTCCCAGGGAATTTCCTGTGTTTCATTTTGCTTTGTTTTGTCTGAAAGACTGAGCTGCCACCCCACGAATATACTAAGTGAACTAATTGCTGCGTTATATTTCTTGCAACGATTTTCGTGTTTTATTCGTTTTTCTACTTCACATCCCTAGTGATTTAACATCACTCCGGCACCTGAAATGTTACAGTTCAATAAAATAAGTAAATTAATAAAACCTAAAGTGCTTCCAAGCTGGGCAGACGCCTTTCGGTACGCTGTGCTTTTACTGCTCTTCCCAGCTGATATTTATAACTCGGCCATATGTGGTTATAAAGATTTATTATGAGCCTGTGGAATACGTTCTGTTAATGTGTAGAGTAAACGTCCAAGTTTTGACTCTGTGAGCCTTGGAGATTTCTAATAAGATGAAGCCATCTTGACCAGGGGCCAAGCCGTGCACCACTGGAAGGAAGCCTCATACTGACGAGGGCTTAGCTGTGTGCCCCAGATTGTACATACCCTGTGTGTGTGTGTGTGTGTGTGTGTGTGTGTGTGTGTGTGTGTCGGTTTGCTGAAAACATTTGCAAAGGTCAGGTAGGTATTCTTCTTCTTTATCACCATCCTCAGCTGAGAAGAGCTGAAGTCGGAGTATCTGTTGACCAAAAGTTGAAATGGAAATTTTTAAGCTGACAAATAAAGGCCAGACTGCAAAGGCAGGGCAGAGCCAGCCAGGAGTACAGTGAATAGGGTGTCTGTCCACTGCCTGGCTGGCTGGGTCCAGCTGCTGGGCGTTTACTCCAGGCTCATCAGGAGAGAGAAAGTTGCAGGCACCAGCTGGTGTGGAGCCACACCACCTCCCCTTCCACAGCCCAGCCCTCTCCTTTCACATACTTCCTTCATTTTGTGAAACTTCTCTTGTCCTTAATATATGTGTGTATTTTTCAAGTGAATACCTGCCTTCTGGGGAAGAGAAAGGTCTCAGAATAAAACAATAGTGTGAGACAGTGAGACAGTTTCAAAAGGTTTGCAGTACTCTTCTTGACCTTGACTGCATTAGAATCACCTGGGAAATCTTTAAAAATATTAAAATTTCCTCCAAGTGATGTTGGGGCTTTGTTTTTTCTTAGAGGACCCCCCCAAAAATTCTAATGTGCTGTTCAGGTCACAGACCTCTAGTCTAAGATCTCTCGTCCTGACCCAAGAATCAGAGAATGGTGAAAAGGTGACCTTTCATAGAAGTTATGAAAATAAGTAGCATTTGTCTACTCCCCAGAACTTGACAATATCTGAAGATAGCTTGAGAAGCCTATTTAATTAATCCTAAAATTTCTCTATATGATGATTTAATATGTGATTCTTTCTATTATCATCAACAATTATCATCAGCAATGAATATAGAATTTCAGGCATTCAATACATTAGACTGACACTAGAAAAATTCTCGGGACCTCTCTATGTGTAAGTTTTGACCGGACAACATTCTTCTCAGGTGGCTATCCATCTTTTTAAACAGGCAGAGAGGTCTGGATTTTAGATGGACCTATTCGTGGTTGGACAACATGATCTTCTCCGGCAATTTCCTTTCCAAAACATGCCTGAAATCCATGCACTCCCCAGCCCCGCAACCTCCGTTTCCACAGCTGCCATCATCTACCCAGGCCACCGTGGTCTCCAAAGCAAATTACACAAGCATCCTCCAAACCCTGTCTCCACATGAGCTCTGTCACCACCTCCCACTGGCCTCCACTTAAAGCCCTTCCACGTCTTTCCACAGCACTGAAAACCAAATCCAGACTCCGCACCAGGCCACAGGCATCATTGGATCCTCTCAAATGCACGGGCCCCACTCTCCGATCTCACTCACCGTGTGTATTCTTCTCTCACTTCTTTCCCACTGGGAGCCTTTGCTCCACCTGCTGCTTCCCGTAGGTGTGCTTTCCGCCTGCACTTCAGCCTTTATCACCCTCTGTCTCAGCCTGTCGTTTGCTCCTTCATAACACTTCAAGTTTCCAAACCTCCGCTGCGTTTTGTCTATTTAGCTGCTCCTGCCTCAAGCCTGTCTCTTCCATTGGAACAGAAGTCCCCTGAGGACAGTGACCAAGATGTTTGCTGTTTCATCCACAGTATCCTGAACGTGCATATTGAGCGCTCAAGAAATATTTGTTAAATGAGAGGAGACATGAAAGAAAATAATCTTTCTTCTTTCCTGTCCTTTAATTTAAACCCATCTTTGTTTTGCTCTTTAGTGCCATTGAGAAGGAATCCAGGTGAGAACCTCTACTAACCTTCTTCTGGAGGCAACTCAGGGCCATTCTTAACTCAACTTGTGGGCTTTGGAAGGAGAGAAACTCCAGATAGGGTAAGAGCGCCACCAAGCTCACACTGAGCATCACATGTCCTGCATCCTGGCACGCTGTGCTCCTTACAACAACACAGAACATTAAGAACTATGGTCATTCCCATTCTACAGATTTATGAACTGGGGCTTGGAAAGGAAAAGTACTCACCCAAGCTCACCTAACTAATACGCGTTGGAAGCAAGTGTTTCGATGGCAGATCTTCCAGGCTAACCCACTTGTCTATGTCCTTCAGGAGAGGGTTTATGAATATGCTTCACAAGACTGGCTAGGATGTCGATTAATTTTACTTGGTGGTTGTGACACCTTGATAGCACAGGGAGATCAGCTCGGTGCTTCGTGCCCGCCTGTAGGGGTGGGATAGGGCGTGTGGGAGGGAGGGAGACGCAAGAGGGAAGAGATGTGGGAACATATGTATATGTATAACTGATTCACTTTGTTATAAAGCAGAAACTAACACCATTGTAAAGCAATTATACTCCAATAAAGATGTAAAAAAAAAAAAAAAAAGAATGTTGGTTACTCCAAATCTTCCCCTGCACTTATACAATTGTATATTTTTAAACCAAACTAAAGGACTTTACATGTATTCTCTTTGAATAGTATCACGTTTATTTCAGTGAGTCTTTGCTCAAGTCTTTTAAATATCAGTGAATGTTTAGAGTGAAAAAGACATGGATGTCAGAGCTAGACAAGCCTGGGTTCAAACCTCAGTCCACAGTTAAGGGAAGTGTAACAGTGGGGCAGTTATTTAACCTTTCTGAACACTGGTTTCCTCCTTAGTAAAGTGAGAGTGCCTGTGTGTAGCTCTGTGTGAGGGCTGAGAGAAAGGTACCTGTAAAACACATTGCCCTGCACTTTACATGCAGGGCTGGCCCAGATGTTGGCTTCCGGTCTCTTGTGCTGCACATCAGCCAGGTCTTCCAGCTGTGTTATCTGAGCTGTGCACACAGTAGATTCTTGTTCTGTAGCTTTCGAGTCATCCATCAAGTAATCTGCTCCCAGAGGTAACAGGTTTTTTTTTTTTTTTTTTTTTTTTTGGTCCGGGGGCCTCCCCCTGCTGGTGCTTTTTTTAGAGAGTAAAGGTTTTTTTTTTTTTTTTTTTTTTTTTTGCGGTACGCAGGCCTCTCACTGCTGTAGCCTCTCCCGGTGCGGAGCACAGGCTCCAGACGCGCAGGCTCAGCGGCCATGGCTCACGGGCCCAGCCGCTCCGTGGCATGTGGGATCTTCCCGGACCGGGGCACGAACCCGTGTCCCCTGCATTGGCAGGCAGACTCTCAACCGCTGCGCCACCAGGGAAGCCTGGTAACAGGCGTTTAAGCGGAGCTGTCTCTTCCCCTAGACACTTCCCTTCATTCCAGGGATCAACTCACAGACACTTGTGATCAAAATGGCCTTGATTTGTAGTGAATGTGAGCAACATTGCCTTACTACAGCTAGGGCTTTTTTAATTTTTTATGTTTTTGGTGGTGTTAATGGCATTACACTCTGTCTTAAACCTCTTGGACATCTGAATAACTGTTGGCACGAAACATGGCAAAACAAATGTGTCCATCAATATGAACAGGAAATTCAGAGCTGGGAGAAGTAGAAAATGCACAAGCTTGCCCTCCATGCCCAGAAGTGACCTCATACACAAGACTGTCAGCTGCTATTGACCATGACTTTGAGAAACATGAAAATGTGTCTGGTGTGGGAGGGGTTCCTGTCAGAATGCCCAGTATTTCTTAACCATAACAGGATGTGACCACTACCCAAGGATACGGCCATAAACACCTGAACAATTTACCCGATTAATTCGTATTTATCCACTGTCACCCCGGCAACATCGGGATAGGTAAGCTTTGATGAAAGGGAAAATGTCATCCTAGAAGGAAGACAATCAGTGAATCAAAGAAGCAAGGGGGAAAGTCTGGACTTATGAAACCAGAACAAGTCTGTGTAAGATAAGATGACACAGAAGAGGAGTCTGCTGGAGCGCTGCACAGTGAGGGACGAAGGGAGGAGGGAGTCAGAACAGGGACAAGGGTCTAGCCTGAGGCCAAGTTGGCCGAAGGACCCATGAGAACTCTCACATATTGCTGGATAGAGTGTGAATCAATGAAACTGCTTTGGAAACCTCTTTGATGGTATCTACATACGCACAACTTCAGGACATAGCGATTCCACGCCTGGGTTCATTTCTAGCAGAAATCTGTACAGATGTACACTAAAAGACACATACAAAATGCTCACAGCAGCACTACTTGTAATAGCTCTGCAGCACTTTGCTAGGGCTGCAGTAACGAAGTACCATAGTCTGGGTCACTTAAACAATAGAAATGTGTCCTATTTCTAGAGGTCAGAAGTCCCAAGGGGTTGGCGGCATTGGTTTCTTCTGAGTCCCCTCTCCTTGGCCGTGTCCTCCCTGTGTCTTCACATGGTCGTCCCTGTGTGTGTGTGTGTCTGTGTCTTAATCTCCTCTTCTTATAAAGAGATCAGTCGTATTGGATTAGCTCCCACCCCAATGGTCTTATTTTACCTTAATTACCTCTTTTAAGACCCTATCTCAAAATACAGTCACATTTTGAGGTACTAGAGGTGAAGGCTTTAACATATGAATCGTGGGGGACACAATTCAGCCCATGACAGATTTCAAACTGAAGCAACCCAAATATGCAGCAACAGTAGATGAAGACCAGCATTCACACAATAGGACACCATGAGAATGGATTACCATTATAAGCAACAATAAGGATGACTCTCACAAAAGTAATGCTGAACGAAGGGAATCAGATTCCAAAAGTATACATTGTATGCTTCCATTGACATCAAAGTCTAGACAGGCAAGAGGAATCCACAGTGCTTTAGGTCAGAGCCAGTGGTGGCTGGAGTCAGGGGGAGAGGGTGGGACGGGGACCAGGAAGGAGACCAGAGAAGCTTCAGGTGTGCTGATGTCTCTGTCTCGAGCCAGGTGAGGATACACAGGTGTGTTCATTTTGGGAGAAAGTCAAGCTGCACACTTATGATTTGTGCTTTTTTCAGTGTGAATGTTACACTTCAGCAAATGGGTAGAAGGAAAAAAAGAAAAAAAGAACTAAGCTGTTGCAAACCAGGGCAAAACAATCCAAACTATGTCTACCAAGGTGGTCAAGTAAATCATTCAAAACCGTTTTTGTTGTACTCACCTCCTATTCTCCAAATGGGGACCTTACAAAAGGGCAGGTGTCTGTGCTAATGTAAAGACACTTTGAGAATCTTCCTAAATAAGACACTACCTCCGGACATTACAGAACACCAAGAATAAAGAGGGAGAAAAGGGAATGAAAATAACACTGAGATGACTTCTGACTTCTCATTAGTGGAACTTACTGTGAAATGACAGTGGGGTGATGCCCTCAATACTGTGAAGAAAAATCATTCTGGATGTGGAATTCTACGTTCAGAAAAACTCCCAGGCAAGGATACAGGCAAAATCAAAATAATGAGCCATGAGAATCTCCAAAGCTTAGCTAAGTCACAGCTCTTCTTAGGAAGTTAATGAAGGATGTGTGGAAGAGTGTGGACTCCATCAGAGAGAAGGGAAGAGAAGTCCGGAGATGACAACTGGGCTGTTAACCTGGGGGAACTTTCCAGGTTGGACGTGAAAGACAGAAGCTCTGGGTGGGAGCATCTTGGTTAAAAAATTATTGAGGACAAAACGCCATGTATTGGACCCTCTGACTGAGAAGATAAGATAGAGGAACTTGAAAATATGATGGAGACACATTATTCTTTCTCCAACAAGAAAAAAAAATTAAAAAACTCCAGGAAAAGCAAACAAAAATAAAATAATAAGTCATACTCCAAATACAAAGCAAATTAAAAAAAAAGTGGCATGATTTTAAACAACCAGTGGACTGTAAGAAAAGAGGAACCATTTGGCTTTGATTTCAGGATACATTTTATTTTGTTGGCATTGGACCCATGATGAAGAAATTGGAATATTAGAACACTATTTGCTCTAGCAGTAAAGGATCTTCCCGTAATCACAAAATGAAAATTATACCTATTGGCTTTCAAATTATAGATCCAAACTGTGAGCAAAGCATGGAAGGTTAATTGTTAGTACAAAGTAGAAGGTAAATGCTAATGGCTTTGCTAAGTTAGAGCTGAAGAAGTTCTGAGGGAAGGAAGGTCAAGAAACAGCCTTTTCTTGCATAGAAGTTGTGTGTCAAGTTACTGATGGAAAATGAAGGCTTAACTGACCAAAACTAAGGATAAAAGCATAAGGATATTTTTTACAGCTGTAATGACAAACAAAAGGAAAAAAAACCCTAAAAATAATGCTATAACTATCAAGAAATTGAGGAAGAAGCAAGGGAAAAGAAAATACTGAGATATCTCTCATAGTGAAGAGTCAATGGATTTTTGTCTAACCTTGTTAAATATTCAGGAAATTAACCAGCCAGTTGCAACTCACTGGAAGCTTGCAAGGTAGTAATATTTACATCACAGGAAGTGGCAAAAACTATGGGTTAGGAAACAACCATAATAAGAACTCCAAACAGTATTAGTCAAGAGAGATAGACTCTGCGAGCTTCCCTGGTGGCGCAGTGGTTGAGGGTCCGCCTGCCGATGCAGGGGACACGGGTTCGTGCCCCGGTCTGGGAAGATCCCACATGCCGCGGAGCGGCTGCGCCCGTGAGCCATGGCCGCTGAGCCTGTGCGTCCGGAGCCTGTGCTCCGCAACGGGAGAGGCCACAACAGTGAGAGGCCCGCATACCGCAATAAATAAATAAATAAATAAATAAAGAGAGGTAGACTCTGGAGAATAAGTCTGGGGTAAGGAGGGGCTAGCAGAAGGTGACCAAGTTCTCATTTGTTGCTATGAATATATATATATGGATAAGAAACATAATACATTATATATATATATAACGTATTAAAATATATAATGTATTATGTTTCTTACCCTTAAATTTATTATATTATTTTATATGTTTATTCAGAATGTATTTTTAAAACAAATATTTTTAAAGTGATCAAAGACTTCTAAAAGTCATAAATAAATATTTTTGTGTGACGATGGTGAATTTGTGTGTGGTGGTGAATATCTTAGGAGACCTTCTCCCACAGAGCCTGCGTGACTAGGGGTAGAAGCTGACAAATCCATAGCCAACTATACCGTAGTGGGGGGTGTGGGGGAGGAAACGGGAGCCCTAGGGGAGGCACCTACACCAGGTACTGAGGAGGATAACAAGATCAGTGACAAATGAGTACTGGGGATTGGGAGGGAGAGATAGCATGTGCAAAAGCCCAGAGGCAAGAAAAAGATGACTGAGAGAACAGTGCATAGATCAGGGTGACTATGTTTAAGGTATGAGGGGTGAGATTGAGGGATTAGATTTTAGAGGCAATCAGGGGCTCTGGACTTTTTTCGGGCACTTAATGGTGCTAGATTGTTACTTAGAAAGGCTCTGTCAAATTATTTACACTCCTACCTGCCATGTGAGTGCCTTTCTCCCCCCTTTTTCTTTTCTTTTCTTTCTTTCCCCCCTATTTATCACACTGAAATTGGAGCGCATTTTACAATTCTGGATGTGGAATAGTAATGGCAATAGTAATGATCTAATTGTCGTTTCCTGTACAAATTTCTCAAAATCTGTAGAATGAATTTCATCAACTTGGAGGAAAATATTGAAGACAATAGCAGAACATCCTTTTAGGAAATGCGGCATCCTCAAAGTTCTCAGTGGCAATAGAGGATGACCCTGTGTGGGAAAACAAACCAACCAACCAACCCCGCGAGAGCATCAATGCCTCTGAGTTGAAAAGTGATCCAAAAGAGGCAAAACTAGAACATGAACAGGTCTCAGAAAAATGTGAACCCATTTATTTAATTTACGTTGTCTCTTTTTCATACACAAAAGGGTGATATATGATAAAATCTGTGTGCATACGTCTTAAGAAGATCATTAATTATAAAATAAAATTCTGGAAGATAAATAATTGCATCAAATTTAATTGGTAAGGTGTTTCCTTTGGTGGCACGTAAGATTATAAAGCTTTTAATCATTGATGACATTTCATAGTCAATAAAATAAGGTGCATGCATATTCTTATTTGTAAAAATGGAATTATATTTCTTATAACCTGCCTTTTCTTCTTTTTTTTTACACTGAACAGGTACTTTTTGAATTCAGTCAAATTAACAACAGGTGTTAAAACAACAGAAAAATGTTTCTGGCTAAATTCATTCACCAGAAGGCGCAGCCCTCCAGGACACTTCACATACTGATTCTCCACTTCTCTACTGAGAGTTACTGCAAACCTGTCTCAAATGGTGGCAGTCAGCAAATCAGGGGGAAATTGACAGAATGGATGCTGGGTCCAATCCCATTACCTGTTAGCCCCTAACGGGGGTGTCCTGAGGATGAATATTCTGTCCCAGCTGAGTGCTTGCCACCTGTGAAATGATCCTAGGTCTTTGCTTTTCCTTTGCCCACTTCCCAGACTGAAGCCCCCGGTACCAGCCACTCTTACTGGCTTTGTAGTGGTCAGAGCTGCTCCCTTGGGAAGGGGCTGTGGATGTGAGGCGGTCTGTGAACTTGCTGGAAGAATTCCCACAGGTGGGGTCTACTCCCAGGGAGTTCATTCTAAACCCCAAGTACCTTCATTGCCCAAGGCACCTTAGGAAAATAAATGATCCTGGGGTCGCTAGTCTTGGAATGTAATTTCCTTTCTGATATTTGTTTTTGAAAGGCAAAGGGTGGCAGGAAAGCAGAGTGGGTGTGAACACGCTTCGGCTTCAGTTGTGTCCCCCTTTCCGTTTTCATTCACTTGACGATGTAGCGCTCAAGGCGATCCGCAGGGGCCTCAGTTTCCCCATTTGGAGCTGGGGGAAACTGCGTCGTTTGCTGGGTAAGCTTGAGGATCAAATGCGATCCTGTGCATAAGACTTGTTTTCTATGTAGGGAGGAAGGAAACGTGGAGGCTGAGAAGAGAAAAGAATTATGCGTGTTTAGAGACTGAAACGACCTGATCCGATCATCTAGCCCAAACCCCTTGTTCTGCAAACAAGAAAAGCGAAATTCTGACACAGGCAGTTGCTCTCATGAGAGTGGAGGAAGAGTTGGTGGCAAAGCTGGGATGAACACAACCCACTGTCGTTTGGTCCACAGATTCCTCAATATACTTTGTAGAGATTTCCTCCAAGTCGTGGAGCAAGCACAAATGACCTCTGGCTAGCTGAATTTTTTTTTTTTTTTAATATCACAGCTTGAAGGAGTGTGGCTCAATGCCCATTTTGGCCAGAGACAATTAAAATAGAAACCTTCAGCTTTCTTCTTCTTTTAAATTAGAATTTTAAAGATAAAGCTTAGGTAAAGATGGGGATTCACATTCAAAAGACCAAAAGGAAGAAAAACCAAGGAAGTAGAAGATAAACATTTTGTCTTTCATGGGGAAAGAATTCTGCATTCTATTTTACAGGCAACCATAACTCACAAGATGAATGACACTTTCTGTTAGTGTCATGCTTTTCAAGTTACATAAAAACCTGGTTTTGCATGAGAGGCTCTGCTAACGCGGTTATTGTCAGCATCTGGGCCTGATTCTGCAGCACACTGTGTCCTGAACTTTCCTGGCTTCCTCTGGAACTAAGGCTGGATACACAGAGCACCCAAACTTGATAAGCAGTCTGGCTCTGAAATCAAACTCCCAGCATCCCTGATTGTGAGGGCTCTCCTCCCTGCACTCCACCCTGGACCATCACTTGCACGTCATCCTGAGGTCAGACAAAGTGGACAGAACAACATTTGGAGAGAACAACATTCCCAAGGGCCCAGTCCTGTCTCTCCAAACCCCATAACTTCCACCATGTCCGAAGAACGCTTCTCCTTCGCTTATTTTTGAAGTCAACTTATTTCTATTAGTTACATATCAACTTCTTCAGGTTCCTGATGATAACATCAGGACACACACACGTGCCTTATGTTAGTTAGCTATTTTCCTGCTACAGCGAAATAAATGAGGAGGGAGATGAGAAATGTCTACCTGAGATGGAGTCGGGAGAAGGGTGGAGAAGCAGTTATACTGCGTCCCGATTGTGTCCTGGGGTCACAGGGATCTATACACGTGTTAACACTCATGGAACTATATGCCCCCCAAAAGGTTTATCTCCCTATATGTTAATTTTAAAAGGAAAGCTATTAAATCTTCCTCATGTGCTAGAAAAATATAAGAAAAAACACTGCTTTTTCCCAAAAATTGTTGCTGGGAGTTAAGGAAAGCTACCTGGCCTTATTTCATGTCTGACTTAGAAGCATTAGTAACACGGAAGCTGTAGATTAAGTCAGCAGGTAGGGGATGTGAGCGGTGGAGGCGTGTGACAGCCAGGGCAGCCCAGGTTCGGAGTGCGGTTGTTAGGGGTCACGGGGCCCCAGAGCAGCAGCCCCTGGAGATGCCCTCAGCGGCCCAGGCGGTGCATCCCTCCCTCCCCCTCCCTACACTTAGTGGGTGACGTTTCTTTACAAGGACCTTGGTTCTGAGGTCCTGGTTTCAAAAACGCACGAACAAAAATGTGACAGCATTGCGCACCAAGCAAGGCCCTTCCTCCATTTAATGGGAAACTGGGCTTTGTTTCCTTTTGGCTACAAAACCAGAGTCCCATGTTTGGTGGGTTCATGAATACACAGAAGGCTGGATTAAGGAGAACGAAGGAGAGAGGACTGCTGATGCAGGAGAGGCCCAGGTGACCCCATCCGATGGCTGCATTTGCTGGAGCAAAGCTGTGTCTCTGCTGTTCCCCGGTTTACAGGTGCCCAGGGAGGCTCTGGGCCACGCTCCCTGACAAGACATCTACCTGTACCTTCAGCAGATGCCATGCACTTGCTCTACCTGTGGAGGTGGGGAGCTTGCTGTCACCTGGGCGTCTCTGTCTTGAGGCTTTTTCTGGGCCGCACAGCAAACCAGAGACAATGAGAGACTGGCCGTATGTGGATAAGGACCACTATTAAGTGTGTCCTACACCAGCCGCTGCAGCTCCCCGAGGGACTGAACCGCGCTGCCCCTGCACTTGACAGCAGACCTTGCCTCCACCAGGGACTCCTGGGGTCACTTCCCGACTAAATTCCTTGCACTTGACTCCTGGCTTCAGGCTGTGCTTCTGGGGGAACCCAACCCAAAGTACAGCTGCGCGCATTTACACACACACACGCACACGCATGCACACATGCATGCTCTCATGTCTGTACACCATTCTCCTGGCCCTCGGCACAGGAAGGGCTTTGTGAGTGCTGTGATCACCCCTCAAAATCCTGTCGGTTTGGGACGTGGCCTCTTTTCTCCCTGCCTAAATGGAAGAGTACACATGACAACTGCGAACACAGACTTTTGTGGTTACAAAGAGACTAAATGCTGGTGTCTGTAAACAGTGTATGCATGGGTCTGGTTTTCCTCTCCACCTGAACTTTTGCTTTAAACGTAATGCTCACAAGCTTTGAATCCAGAATCTTTGCATCTTGCAGACTCTGTTCACAGCCTCTGAAATAGCTGATGGGGACCACTTCTCATTCCAAGATCTGGTGAAGTTGGGGGCTGGGATTAAAAAACCCCAGATGGAAGGGAGCAAAGGGGGATCAACAGGTTGCTTTAGTGCTGTAGAGACTTCCTTTTCCCCTCTGTGCCTGCGCTGGGGTGAGATCCCGTGAAAGAAGAGCGCAGGTTGCAGACCATATTCCCAGATTGGCTCCCCTTTGAACTGTAATAGCAGAATGGCAGTTCTCAATCAGAAACAGTGCCAGGAAACACTGGCCCTACCACCCTGCTGCAATTACCTGCTGCAGCTTGCACTGGCTTTTCCCTCTCTGAAAGCGCTGAGCATCTCCTGAGGGTTTACTAAGTGCCAGACAGTGGGATAAAGTCCTCTGGGTGGTGTGGCTAGGGGATGATTCAAAGAATCCTCCCAAGAGCCCTCTGGGGGCTTGGCCAGGATGATCACACTATGAAAGAGAATGCTGAGGCTGAAACAGATGAAGTCACTCAGCCAAAGCCAACAGGAAGTGCCTGGTGGAGACAAAATTTGAACCCAAGTCTTTCTGAATCTGGAGGTTCCAACTCAAGACATAAAGCCTGCTGCCCCTTGCATGGCAGCCCCAATCCGCTGTCGTGTCTGACTTAGTCGTGGGGGTCACACATTCTCTAAAAGGCATCACGTGCTCAGAAACGGGCACCTGTGTGCCATGGGGTGTGTGAAGCTGCAGCTACAGACGAGGCTTGTTTTCTGGAAAAGTCACATTTCGTTGAGAATTAAAGTGTCATCTGTGCAGAGGCCGCTGATTCTGGGACTCAAGACTGCATTTTAGCCTTCTTTTGGTGCTCATCTACCTGGCAGGCAGTTCAGCCTCTGCTTTCCACTCAGCTGAGCCCTTCTTACCACCGTGTTTCTCCACTCAGCCCCACTGTGGTTTCACGAAGCACCCACGCGGTCCCAAAGCTAGAAACCCATGACCGTCTGTGGGTGAGTTGGGATACACACCATGGCGACCCTTGCAGTGAGCCGGTCTCCTGTGGTACCCAGGATGCAGCTGCATCTTTCACTGTCCTTCCTTCCATCCGCGCACTCGGAGACACCCACCTCCTCGCGGGCTCGCTGCTGGCCGTGGACGACTTTGGCACTTGAAGTGGGCATGATCCCTGACACGAGGAGATAGGTGTGAAACAAAAGATGACCTTTGTGAGTACATAATTCACGTTGTGAGTAGGGGCATGAAGGAAAAAGTTGTATCAAGAGACTAAAACTCAGAAATGGGTTTGGTTTGGCAAACTAGTAAGGATTGTTGGAGGAAGTGACATTGAACAAGACCCCAAGGCTTGGCTGGTGACGCGGACCACAGCGGAATGCCTGTGGTTCTCAGCCCTGGCTGCACACTGCAGTCACTGTGGAGTGACTTTTAAAACATATTCCCGTCCAGGATACACCCAAGACCCATTACATTGGAGACACGGCCGGGGACTTAGGCATCCACATTTTTAAGCTGCTCCGATGTTCAGCCAAGTTGGGGAAGCTGTGGGCTGGAGCAGAGGAGGACAAAGGAGCCTGAGGCTGGCGAGGCCAGTGTGCCCCAGGGGATGCGGGTGAGCACGTGGGCAGGGGGAGTCCACTGAGCACAGGCAGAGCAGAAAGGAGGACTTTCCAGTATCCAGCCCTGAGATGAGGGTAGGACAGAGCGAGGTCCACCACGTGGGGAAGCAGTTAGGAGGTGACGTCAACCTAGGAGCCGGAGCACACGGGGGAGGACTTGAAGGATGGGTCAGTCAGGACCCCCACTAGACCCTCAGCAGGAGTCGTAGGCGCGACTTGTGTTCTGTGGGCTAATTGATTTAGCGTCATGTCATCCAGGATGAAACCCAGGGCCCTCGGCAGGAAACTCACCTGAGTAGCAATAAATAGCCCTGCTCTGTGGGCCGGCCAGTCCTCGGGAACAGAGCTCGCCTGTAATGACCTCCAACATGGAAAGAAAAAGAACTTTCACATCCTGACTCTAAAATTCTCTCCTTGCCCCGTGAGTCAGCACATAAACTTTCATTCAGACATTGGCAGGACCGTCAGCAGCTCGTATGTCACGAGCTGAGCCCACGGAGGCTCCCTGTGCCCTCCAGCAGCTGCCTCCCCCGCCTTCTCTGGAGGCCGGAACCTCCTTGAATCGTGGAAACCTCAAAGGCCAGGGCCTTCTCGGCTGTGGGAAGAGAACCTGTCCCACAGACCTCTGTCTCTGGACCCTGGTCAGTGGCTGAGCCATCGGGGCCAAGCCTGTAGCCCCCTCCACTTCTGGGCACGTGTGACGCAGGTGTCTGTGTTCACCTAATGATGTGTGTAACCTTGGCCACTACTGCCCCAGGGCTGGATCTCGCAGGGTCCCTGCTGACAGTCAAGCTGGGAGTGACCGAGATATTCGCCCTGATCAGTGTCCACACAGGCGCTAACAACATACAAAAGTGCAGGCAGGAAACAAGTAACCACCACTCCTCCTGGGGCAATAGCCTCTCCTAACCTAGTTGTAAATTACCCACAGATTTCTCCTCACAAGGGCTTGAAGCAGAACCCCTCTGGGTTGGTAAAGGCCCCTGCGAAGAGCAGTCTGTGATCTGTGGGCAGAACCGAGCTCCAGAGCCCGAGACCTCTTCTCTCTCTCCTTCACCTCTTAGGTGTGGTGCTACCTGGTGGGGACATTCAAGTGACACAGCCGACACCCATGAGATTAAGATAAAACTCAGCACAGCTGTTCATGAATTAAACTCACCACTGCACCCAGTCTCGTCTTTGTCAGCTAAAACCAGGCCTGGCCCGTCCTGACTGTCGGTGGGTGATGGATGGGATGGGATGCACGAATTGCATTTGGAAATACACACTCTATGTCCCTGCTGGAAAAATTGCCCAACCCAATCACCCTAAAAAGGGTCTAAATATAAGATGATCTTGCTATTGTAAAATGAAGCTGAAAAAAACGAGAAGCATTTTTAAGGTTCTGAGAAGTCTCATTATATTTGAAACAGCCTGTGTTTGGTACTATATGGTTTATGAACCTGAAAATGAAATTACAGGACATAAAATAGAAAAAAACCTAATCAATATCCTATAACCAGGAAGCTTGGAAATTTAAGGGACTTCTCACGTGCTCCACTCAAGGCCCCCGAAGCCACAATAGGGCACATACAGAGGAAGCTGGAGTTCGTATTAGGCCCACGTTACCTCGCCCAAGGGAAACACTTCTTCTAGGAGCCTGACGGCCCAGATGTGGACCAACTCCTGCCCCTTCTTCTCATCTGTATCCTTATCCTTTTTAATGGCAGGTAGACTCCGTGGGAGATGGTCAATTCTTTTATCATTTGGATGCAGCAATGCATCTTGATATTGTTTAAACACGAGTAGTAAATTATTAAGAGAGATTATTTCCTGAAGACAAAGTGAGGAGAACAGTCTCCTTTTCCTTCATCATAAAAGATAACTTGAACCTCTGCAGGCCTGTCCCTCTTCACCCACTCCGCCAAAGGCTCAGGACGACTTTTTAAATTGGGGCTTTGGTGAAGACCTGGCAGCAAGGTCCAATTATCACAGTTCTTAGATGTGTGACCTTGGAAGAGTCACTCCTTAAACCTCACTTTTCGCAACTGATGATAAAGATACGTCTGTACTCAGATATTATGCCGTTGGAGACCCCTGACCCAGCCACCTCATCAATGATGACCCTAGGCCCACATTTTTAAAATCTCCGTAATCTGCTTTGTTTTTCATCGCTGACAGTGCACTGCATTTCTGTTTATTGACCTGTTAGCAGCAAAAGATAAGTCTCAGGCATACTCCGTTCCCGTCTCTGGAACAAGGCCTGGATTCGACCAAGAGCCAGTTTAATGGATGAATAATAATAGTTATTACGATTATTATTACAGGTCAACTGAGAGCCGTATTTAGAGGAAGGAAAGAATGTAGGATAAATGCAGGGCATGGTAGCTTGAAGAGGAATGAAAGCTCGCAGTGGAGAAGTATAAGGTTGGCCGGAGAGTTAGGAGGTAAGTCAGCAGGGCCAAGGGTGGGGCGACTGAGGCAGGACAGTGGTCACTGGCAGAGTCAGCAGACCACCGTGTTGAGTCCTATTCCATCCTTCCGATGTCTGTTTGTGAAATAATAGAAAAATCTTCATTCTGGTCTCTGCCCCTGGTTCTGGCACAGAGCTCCTAAAACCTTGTAATTTCCTAAGTGATAAGGAAATTATGTTTTATCTCCACGGCATGTGGGATCTTCCCAGACCGGGGCATGAACCCGTGTCCCCTGCATCGGCAGGCGGACTCTCAACCAACTGCACCACCAGGGAAGCCCTGACCTGGTTCTTGACACAGAGCTCCTAAATCCCTTGGAATTTCCTGCCTTTTGTTTTAATGAGGCATCTCTTGGTGGGCTCCCAAAGAGCTTTAAGATGGGGGCTGGTTGCCAGAAAGACCAAGCCATGATTCGAAGCTTTCTGTCCCATCCGTCATCCCTTGGGAAGAGGAGAAGGTCTGGAAATGGAGTTAATAATTGATCATACCTACGTGATGAAGCCTCTAAAAAAATCCCCAAAGCCCGAGGTTTGGAGAATGTATGGGTTGGTGAACACATCCACGTGCCAGGAAGGTGATCCACTCCAGCTCCGTGGAGACGGAAGCCCCTGCTCTCCAGAATCTTCCAGAACTCACCCTATGTATCTCATCACCTGGCTGTTCATCTGTATTCTTTATTACATCCTTTATAATAAACGGATAAACTTAATATTTCCCAGAGTTCTGTGAACACTTCTAGCAAATTATTGAAATGGCAATAGCCTCTCCTAACCTAGTTGTAAATTACCCACAGATTTCTCCTCACAAGGGCTTGAAGCAGAACCCCTCGGGGTTGGCAAACGCCCCTGCGAAGAGCAGTCTGTGATCTGTGGGCAGAACCGAGCTCCAGAGCCCGAGACCTCTTCTCTCTCTCCTTCACCTCTTAGGTGTGGTGCTACCTGGTGGGGACATTCAAGTGACACAGCCGACACCCATGAGATTAAGATAAAACTCAGCACAGCTGTTCATGAATTAAACTCACCACTGCACCCAGTCTCATCTTTGTCAGTAAGTAAATATTTCCCGGAGCTCTGTGAACACTTCTAGCAAATTATTGAACCTGAGGAGGGGAACATGGGAACCCCAATCTGTAGCCTGTTGGTGAGAAACACAGGTAACAACCTGGATTGTGATTGGCATCTGAAATGGGGGGGGGTCAGTCTTGTAGAACCGAGCCCTGACTTAACCTGTGGGGTATGCACTGACTTTGTCTGATATCAGAATTGAACTGCATTGTGGTACAGCTGTTGATGTGACAGAATCGCTTGGTGTGGGAAGCCCGCACACCTGGTGGTGGGAGTGTCCTGTGTGAACTTGTAAGGAAAACACACGTGCTTTTCCCCAGACTCTACGCAACATCAGTGTGTACTGGCCAAGTGCCCTTTACGTGTAGCATGGAGGTCCGTGGGGAACCCAGAATTGTCGACTAAATAATTATTCACAACCTAAAAGTTGGGAGTTATGTTTTATTCGGCGGGAATTTTTAGGACTTCAAGCCCAGGAGGCATCACCTCAAGTAACCCTGAGAGAACTGCCCTGAGCAGGTGAGAGGGGAGCCAGGATATATAGGAGTTTTGCAACAAAGGGCAGGTAGTCTGAGATCACCGCTAATTCCAGAAAACCAGATATCTCAAGTTAAGGAATTTAGCGCTGCAAGAGTCTGGGCTCACTGAAATCATTCCTTTGATGTGCACCTCAGCTATCTGGGTATCCTGTGTTTTCACATCCTGAGTTTCTTCAGGGCTCACGATAGGAAGCGATGAGTCTGATGGTTGCTGGATGGCAGGTATTCTTTTCCTTCCTGAGTTCCCTCAGGGCTCACCAGCTCACCACTGGCTGGTGGCTACAATCGCTGATGACTGTGACATCATTTCTTTACTGATATGGCAGGCAATATTCCATTTAACGGTATGAATGAATTCATCGATCACCATCTAGGCGGGGAGTGGAGTGGCCACAGTTTCCAGCATCTACGGCTTCCTGCTCAGAGCAAATTCCTGAAGGTCTCCTCTGATTTGCTCCATCATGGGCACCTGCAACCTGGCAGTCAGGGGAGCCAACACTCCCAGGAGCAGCAGGGTCAGCCCTCGGGGCCGATGGGCTTCACTGGTCAGGGCCCCAGGCTCCCTGTCCTCCGGTGGATGACTCCCAGGTGGTCTCTGTGGTTCCTCAGAGGTTCCTGGGTGAGACCAGGCTCCAGGCACCCAGGCAGTAACGCCCACTGACACCTTGTCAGGTGTTCTCCCTGTTCTGCTTCGTCTCGTCACTCCCTCCTCCACCCACTGGCATCCTCTCCACGTGGACCCCTGCCCCCGCGTCCTTGTCTCAGGACCTTGCTTTTAGGGAGACCTAAATCAACAGTGTACACAGTAGCTGATACCCTAGAATACTTGGTGTTAAATCAAGAGCATAGAATTGCTCTTGCCCTGAAGAAGAATTTAACAGATCTGGGGAAGATGCGATTACTCTGGGCTATGGTCATCCCTGGAGGAAAGTTCTTTCGCGGCAACACAGTGAAGGGTGGGCAGGGTTTTCACGGTAGAAAGTGGTGGAGGAGGACGAGGGGGTGGGGAAATGTCAAGAAGGAGAAAGGATGAGGAAAAGTGGGCTTGGAAAACAGAAACTTGACACTGTGATGAGGAGGAAGGTTGATGGGTAAAATGTAGAAGAAAATCCTGGAAATATTGCTGAGGTCAGATGGTAAAGGATCTCAGAGCTTAGCTAAGATTTAGGAACTTGAACTTGTTGGAAATTAGGAGACATGAAGAATTTTTTTTTTTTTTTTTTTTTGTGGTTCGCGGGCCTCTCACTGTTGTGGCCTCTCCCATTGCGGAGCACAGATTCCGGACGCGCAGGCTCAGCGGCCATGGCTCACGGGCCCAGCCGCTCCACGGCATGTGGGATCTTCCCAGACAGGGGCACGAACCCGTGTCCCCTGCATCGGCAGGCGGACTCTCAACCACTGCGCCACCAAGGAAACCCCATGAAGAATTTTTGAACAGTGGTTTGACGTGATAACGGAAGAGATTTAGAGTTTGGCCGAGAAGGAAGGAGCCCAGCAGACGAGAGAATGAAGAGCTGGTTATAAGGGCCTGCACTAGGCAGCCTTTCTGAAAACAGAGGAGGGATGCAGGTGGGGGAATGTGGAGGGACTACAGAGCACCAGCTGGATCCCCAGTTAGGGAAGGTCCTTGGCTCCAGCTGTGGGGAGGGCTGTGGGTGGACACCCTCCAATTCTCGGTGGCTTCAGGGGCTCAGAGACACCCCTTGCCCAAGGGCACCTCCTTTGCCAGTGGCCCATGTGCAGTGAGTGGTCAGTCTGGGAGGATAAAGGACTGGCCATCTCATCCCATCCCGGATCAACTCAGAAGGCCCATCCTAACTCTAGGGCTGCCCACCCCCTTGGCCGAGGCTGGCACTGGGTGTGCATCACAGCTCACCTCTCCCTCTGCCCCCTCCTTCTTCCTTACCCTGCTTCACAGGTGCTAATCCCAAGGGTATTTCCTAATCAGATCCACCTGTGTGCTAATCTCCACCTCAAAATCTGCCCTCTGGGACCCCAACCTGCAACAGAATGCAAACGAGTGTGTGTGTGGGGGGGTGGTGCTGGTGGAGCTGGTGAGGCCAGAAGAAAGGATGGCAGGCAGAATCTGGTACTCAGTGGTTCCATTAGCCAAACTCAGGGGTTGAGCGGAGAGAGTTGATTTTGAGGGATTTGATGTGTTTGGTCTCAGACTCTCAAAGACCTAAAGAACCTGTGAGATTCAGTGTCCCCCGAGGCAGGGATGCTCGGTTTCACCCACTTCTTCCAACAGCCCCTCCCCCATGGCCACAGATTGGGCCAGTCCTGGTTCCCAAGCCCTGGCCTGCTGTCTGGGCCATTCAGAATCCCTCAGTAGGATGTCCTAACTGGAGAGAAAGACCATCGTCTCCTCTGGGCCTGAAACTGCTGATAGAAGCTGCAGACTCGCAGGGGCCAAGAGTGTTAAGAGGCAAGATGAAGAGCACACAGAGAGATCTTAGGGCAGGCCAGGTGCTCACAGGCCCTGGTGTGTCCACCTGGCTCTCAGGCCATCCTCATCCTCACCTCTGAGGTGACCCAGGATCCCACCCTCTGGTGCACAAACCCTGTTTGATCCCCCTGCCCCGAGTGCGAGTGAGATGGTGAACGCCACAGGCTCTCGATCCTGTGATTGGGTTCCATTACACGCGCAGGTGGTGGGGTGATCGCGCCTGTGATTACCCTACTTTAGATAAGACTCCATCTTAGCCAATGGTGACGAGTCGTGTTAGCCTTGAGGATTCAAACTGCCCTGCCGCAGAGGACACCCCGGGGTGGCCTCAAGTTCCTGAAAATGGTCCCGGCGTACAGCCGTCAAGAAAACGTGGACGTCGATCCCACAACCACGTGGAACTTGACTTTGCCAACAGCCCGAATAAGCCTGGAAGTGGGCTCAGAGCTGAGACCACGGCCCCGGCTGGCCCTTGGCTTCAGCCTGAGCAAAGGCCACGGCAAAACTGTGCCTGGACTTCCTGACCCACGGAGTGTGAATGAATCAAAGTGTCTCCCCGAGCCACTAAATTTGTGGTACTCTGTGGTACTCTGTTACACAGCCACAGAAAGCTAATGTACTGTCCCTCCCAGATTTATAACTGGGAAGTCCCATTTTCTCTCTGAAATGTATACAAGTTAATCGTCTTACTTTTTCAACTGTGGACGTCTGGGAGATGAACTGGTCATAGGAATATAGAAAAATAAGCAACCTAACAAAGAAGGGAGTTTTAAACTCCGGGAAAACAAAATATTTGAGGTGCGGTATATTATTGTTCAAAAAGACTGGAAGACCGCCCCTTCTGGAGGACGCTAATCAAATACTTCGTATAAGACAGCCTTGATATCTAAACAATCTGGACCAAAACAAACAAAAATCATCTTGTGATTTCCAGCCATGAAACCATGTGTATCGCACTAACTGAGTGCAGATGAGGAAATAGGTTCATTCAGTTGTCATTTATTGAACATGGATGGTGACAGACACAGCACTAGGGGTGGGGGGCCTTGGTGGGCCTGCTGAGTTTCCATCCTTCTCAGTTTATGGATTGAGCCCCTGCTGTCACTCTATTAACTGCCCTGTGTTAAAAAGAAACAGAACCCCGGATTTATAGAATGTTTGAACTGGAAGAGAATTCAGAAGTTAGAGGGTTTAGCCTTCCTAGTGCACTAATAAGGGAAAGAGAGTCAGAGCGTGAAATGGAAGAGCTGGACTTGAACTCGGATCTCCGGGCGGGGCCCAGGACCAACATTCTCCCTCACAGAGCACAGAGCCTCTAGGGAGGCGGAAGGCAGGTGTGTCTCAAGGAGCTCGGGCCTTGTGTTCTGACAGCTGTTTTATAGAGTTCTTTTATAGAGCTATGTTTTAGTATACTAATTTTTCATTGGATTCAAAACCCCAGTACAAAAGATAAGAAGAGAGTCATAAGGTATCTTGGGGAAAATATATCAGAAGGAAAAGTATGGCAATGGTAAAATTCTTTCTAGTGCTGTAGGATCCCAAGGGGAAGGGAAGTGGGGTGGGAGGTAGGGGCTTTTTCTGCCCTATCCCCTCCCTTTCGGACCTTGTTTTTGGAGGGAAGAAACAAGCTTTTGGAGCATCTTTACAGTGGCTGTCTACCATGACCATGCACCAGAACCTCTTCTGGACTTATTTAAAAACACAATTTTTATTTGATGAGTCAGGAGAGAGTCTTGGTAATAATCTTTGAAAAACGTTCCTTACAACAATACCACAGCTCTTGGCAAGGAATCTGGCACAAGTCCGATCAGCTGCCGGTTTTCAGGAAATGCAGAGGAAGGCATTGAATGTGCCACGAGGGGGCAGCCTGAAAAACCTTGGAAACTACGTCTTTGATGGATACATTGAAATAAAAAGAAAAGGATGGGGAAGGGACTTATACATTAGAGGAGACTTAAACTACAGTTCAAGTTTGAAATAATGTAAGGAAGGAATTACTATCAAAATCAGATGATGTGGACGTTTGGAGGGAGATGCAGGCTGAGCCTGGGACGGAACGTGGAGGATGAGATTCTGCTTCTTCTCCTGAGTACCAGTTACAAGACCGCTACTCGTCATCATCACCATCATCACCATCATCCACTTTCATAAGGCAGATTCCAGCTCTGGCAATACCGGAGATCTCAAAGTGGAGCAGCCATGCTCGCGTGTTTTCTCCCAATGTCCATATTGTCCTGTCGGCTGCAGAATTTTCACCAGCTCTCCATGACGTTCCACGGTGAGGCCAACTCCCTCCTTGATGTCTGTAGACCTGCCTCACATCTGCCCATGCCGTGTTCTGGTCCAATTCCATCATCCAGCCCCATGTCTTAACCCTCTCCAGCCAGACCCCTTCCTGGAAGTCCCGCTGGCCACTCTGAGCTTCCTGTCTTCTTTCTTTGCCAGCTTTGTGGACAAGGATACACAAATGCCTTGAGATCCCACAAGAGCAGGGGTCACGACTCCTTTCTTTGCTGACCTTCTCTGGCAACCAAAGGTACTTTGATATGAGGAGAAAACTCCTTGGTAACCAGCGTAGCTCGGACTCTGTCCTGCACTTTCCACCGTTGCTTTGTGCACTTAGCATCTCTCGGCCCTACACTCAAGTCCACTGAGAGGAGGGCTGTAGCCTCCTGGTCCAGGACATGGAGCTGGGGACACCCCATGGATTGACTGCCTCAGTCCAGGAAGGCTGATTCTCGGGGAAAATCAGGAACACTGGGTTTTCTCCTCGAATCTTCCCTCCACCAAGCATTAAGGTCCTCCAGAGAGACCTGCATGGAGACACTTCCTTTCCTTTCCCTGTTCGATAAATAACATTCTGAACCTTTGGAAGAGGAGGTGTGAAGAGCAGAATACTTCATGGTGGAAGCCCCCCAGACTGGATAAACAGGATGAGGTGGAATGAAAACAAAGCAGATGAGGACAGCGCTGAGGACGTGGCCTCTGGCTGGAGAGAAGCGTGTGGCAGTGACACGGCCGAGCAGAGCACGGCGCCCATGCACACGGGTGCCTGAGGCAGGCTTTAGTGCAGCAGATTCCATCCTTGTGAGGGGAGGGCTTGGCCCAGACGACAAGGAGTGGACGGCTGCTGAGCTCCTGCTCAGGACCAGACACCACCTGGGCTTCCCGTCATCCCATTCTATGCCTATTCGTTCATCGTCATTATCCCTGGATACCGAGGGATGCCAGGCTGAGAGAGGTTACATTCACTTTGCCCCCACGTCTTCCAGACAATATAAAGATTGGAACCGACGTTTGATTTTGGTTTCCAAAGTCTGCACTCCTACCTGGCTGGGGCCTCTCCGATTGTTTCAGGAGTATGTACTCTTTTCACGCTGTGTGGGTCCCTTGGAAATTCTGATAGGTCAAACCTACAATAGCTAAATATAGACATGCACATCACATCAGACACAGTCCCATCTTACACAGATGCCATTTAGCAAGTGTTAAATGATTTTCGAAAATTTACATGAGAAAAAAAGTACAGTGTGAAGTGAGAAATATCGATTCATTTGATTTTCATGTGACTCAGGAAAAAAGGTCACCTCTAAAACTGAAGGATGACACAGCCCCATGTCCAGCTTGGGGACTGAAGTTCTTAGAAAGAGGAGGCAGGACACAGCCCCATGTCCAGCTTGGGGACTGAAGTTCTTAGAAAGAGGAGGCAGGACACAGCCCCATGTCCAGCTTGGGGACTGAAGTTCTTAGAAAGAGGAGGCAGAACATCTACAAATGCCCACCAAAGAAGCAAGACGGTGATTTTGGTTTTAGATTTTATCATTTCCTTTTTACAAAAGTCACCCAAACCTCTTGTTAGAAATTTGGAAAATACAGGTAAACAAACAAACAAACAAAAAATTGCAAACGGATTCACTGTAAAATTTCTCCACTAATACCCCAGCACAATAAGCTTTTGGATCTGTAATCCTTCAGACGATTTTCCACGTGTTTTCATTCTGTGGATCTTTGCTTTCGCACGCCTGCCTTTCTGTGCCAATTAATACACAGCTGCTTTAGTGTTTCTCAAAGATGGGCCCCCACCAGGTGTGCAATGAATGACCAGAGGTGCAGATTCGTGGGCTTTTTGTTCTACTAAATCAAAATCTCGCAGAGTATGGAAGTCAAGAATCTGTCTTTAACAAACTTCTGGAGCAATTGTTGTCTGCACTTCATGTAGACAGCCATCCCCTTTGTCATGCCTGGGGTATTCCAACATGCATACTACACCAGAGACTGGGTTACTTAGTCAGTGCCCTGCTCATGGACACTTAGGCGAGCCCTGAGTTTTGTCCATGATGCCATGTGTATCAACGCACATGTGACTTCACACATTGTGTTCTCTGGACAAATTCCTGGAAGCGGGGTTGACCCCTGCAGCTCCTGCACCTGCCCTGCCCAGAGATGGTCCCAGCTGACCACTGTCTCAGGTCCTCTGGGTGGCTGCCCATGGATGAATCTCCACCTGGAGGCGTGGGAAGGGGCCACGTGGAGAAGGAGAGCCACCCCCACTGGGAGCCCCCAGGGCAGCTCACACTCCAGTCAGCGCTTAGGCAGGTGGATGTTGCATACCCCGCCTTCCATTCCTCCGCTCAGGGACACCGTGAGAACTCCTGCCTGGATGGACAACTGCACTGGGTGCTGGGGCCACGGTCCCCGACCGGACTCAGTCCCAGCCTCAGGTTCCTTGCACTCCAGCTGGAGAGACAATATTGGAGACCAGGGAGATAGAGAAGCCAGGACCTCCTGGAGGCCACGGGGAAGTCACCAGAAAGGTGAGGTTTTCTCTGTTATCTAAAAGGGAAATTTCTAGAGCTACCTTAGAAACCCATCACTACCTCACTCCCCTGACGTAATTCCTATTAGGTTCTGGACTCTGAAGATTCATATTAAGAAGCTTCATGTGTGTGTAAATACACAGTAAGATCACGCATCACAGACTTTTCATTAAACTGGTTCACCCACTCAACAATGTGGCATGGGTATCTTCTCGTGTCCATACATTTATTTATGGCCTCTTTGGAGAACCTTCCCTGGCTGTGGGGTGGTCTACATTACGTGTGGTCCCAGAGGTTTTGAAGCTACCACCCACATCCTTGTTTCAGGTCAGTATTGCGTTATGGGTTTTACGGCCAGGCTCTGCTCCCACGCTGTCAGATACCCCACCCCCTGCAGCGCAGGTCCCCTATTCAATAACCACCCCTTTATCAGCACCTATGTGTGTCTTAACGAAAACCTAGCAACTTAATAGACATTGTTGAATTACTGAATATATTGTTTTAGAAGCAAATCTGGAATGAAAATACCAGAAAAGCTCAAGTTACCAATAGCTTTACTAGTGCTGTTGTTGAAGACACTAAAGCCACAGAAACGCTTTCCTGAAGAATGTTCTAGACTTCAGAAGTTGGCCAAGTGGGAGCCATCTCTCAGGGAGTTGGCTACTGCTGACCTCTAATGGCAGCTCCAGGTAATACACCCAAAGACCTTGGAAACCTGGGAACTAGTTGTGTTATTTGTGGTTGATCCAACTGTAGTTGTGAAACCCCGGGGTCTCTGAAAATGTGCTAAATTTTCTCATGATTAGAGGGGGCTTAGCAGAGGGGCATGGCACAGAACCAGGGAGTCATGCTTCAAATTGCACCGCTGATTTTTGGCTGGAGCCAGCGCTGACCATTTTCATAGATCCATAAGGTTGTCCGTAGCATAGAGATACACAGCAGTGACAATTTCATGTGAGCTCATGCTCTAGATATATATCAGGGGTCACGTTCATCCTATGGCTTTAATGCCCCCACTGTTTTCTAGGTATTCCCAGCTGCAGTCCAGAAGTGCCTGTGATCACTCACTCCTGCTTAATTTTCATTCTAGAGGGGAGGCCTGGAGTAGAGCTTTAGCTCCTAGTAAATTCCAAACTGACGTCTGAAGTCAGGCATCCTGGCTGCCCTTTTCCAGGTTCAAAAGCCCAAGAAACCCTCATTCTGATCAGGTAGAGGCCATCCACTAGAAAGGAAGCTAGCAACAAGGAGTTTACGGGTGCCAAACGGCTGCAAAGTCGGTACAGAGCTCCAGCCTAGCTGCAAAGTACTCCACTGACTATATTTGTAGGAAAAAAGTGAGTCCAGAAAACAACCAAATGTTCGTCCTTGGGTTGCGTTTATTTTGCATCAAGGATTACGTGGGCCATTTGTGGGGCTTGGACCCGCACACCTGTCTAGAGTTCTGGGGCCAGCGGAGGTGGGCAAAGCTTGGAACTGCGTGGTCCTCAGTGGAAGGAGAGGGGGCACAGAGGAATCAAGGAAAGATGGAGAAACAAGACAAGGCTGTCCTGAAATGCAGCCAAGAAAAACTGCGTAGGTGGGAAAAGCAGGCCAACGACGGTACATTTTTATAAAATGTGATGACATTTTAGTGATGTGAGAATTCATTTACGTGTTCTGCTCCAAAACTTCAGGGTGAGACCACCTGAATTAGTGTTCTGAGTTTCTACATTTTTAAATCATCAGCAGAGGGAGAACTGGAGGGATTTCACTTCTTCAGCTGTATGTGTCCCATTTGGCCTCCAGAAGATGACATTTAATAAGCTCCACTTTCTGTGGCAGGGTGAGGCACTGAGGCTGACACTATCTCTTTCTCTCACTTCAATAAGCTCACTTAACCCCTCGGCATCTTTTCCTTCTCTTGGAGAAGGAGGGCCTGGCTGTGATGTAGCCAAATAATTAAAGCTGATATTTGAAAATGAACAAGGCAAACCCTTCACGGTCTATGACTGCCATTTTTTCTAATATTTTAAAATGACCTGTATGTGTGCTAGCATATATGTTCACTGCAGAAAATTTAGGGAATACATAAAAATATGAAGGAATAATTGAACTACTGAGTTCTACTACACAGCAAGGATAACATCTAATATTTTGATGTGTATTCTTAGAGCTCTTTTAAAAATTATTTATATTTATTTCCATATTTCTGTTTCTTTATCCATATCTATACCTGCAGAGTTGGGAGTCAAATCATCTGTAGTGTTTTGTAAAATTGGTTTATTTGGGTTAAAAATGGTAGAAGTTGGGGCTTCCCTGGTGGCGCAGTGGTTGAGAGTCCGCCTGCCAATGCAGGGGACATGGGTTCGTGCCCCAGTCCGGGAAGAGCCCACATGCCGTGGAGCGGCTGGGCCCGTGAGCCATGGCCTCTGAGCCTGCGCGTCCGGAGCCTGTGCTCCGCAGCGGGAGAGGCCATGGCAGTGAGAGGCCTGCGTACCGCAAAGAAAAAAAAAAAAAGGTAGAAGTACTTACTATATATTCTTATGAAATATGACTTGAAGGTGTGTACAGTATTCCATCATGAATCTACCACAATTTGCCTATCATTTAAGTTATCTTTATTGTTTTGTTACTGAAAATAATGCTGTAATGGATATCAAGTGAGGTTTTCTTTGTCTACTTGTATGCTTTACAATTGACTAATGATTCTGATTACTGAGTAAGCAAAGATTAAATGGGCTTCCTGGTCTTCAGTCAAGGGATGAAGGTGTTTGGGTTCAAAGATGATGAGCAACTTTCCTAAGGTTCTTAGAACAAGCTACAAGTGTTTACAAAAATTCATTTCAGAAGCGGTGAATAAGATAAGCCATGGGGAAGTGGGCAAGGCCCCTGTGTCTGCTCCTGGACAAAGTCCTGTGTCTCTGCTGGTCCTGAAGCTGAGAGGGTTGGGGTCCCCTGAAGTTGTGAGGAAGGCCTGGGTGAGAGGGAGGAGCCCACCTTAAGGTTGAGGGCCTTTCCACAATTCAGACATCCTTCCAGCATGAAAGGAGGGTGCTGTTAGTTTTTTATTTGACAAATAAGGATTCTGAAGACCACTGGCAAAGAAAGGGTTCCAGAAGCAGAGCAGAGATTGCATCTAGTGTGTAGGATGTTAATGGAGCACCCTGGGGAGAAGGGGGAGGGGGGGGAGAGTGGAAGAGGGGGAGAAGCAGTAGAGGAGGGGAAGCAGGGCTGGAGGGGGGCCAGTCCCCTCTGTGGGTGTCTGGGGCTCCACCCTGCTGGGACTTGCACGTGCAACAAGCCTCAGAGTTGTCCCCCGCAAACACTGGGGGTTAAGGGACTTTCCACCAACACCTACCAGTCATCTCTGGAGAGCTCCTCCTCCGAGGTGTTCATGCCCCCAGATTGCTGACCCGCCACATGGAAGCCCACTCCAGCACAGACAAGCAAATGCTCCTGGTTAGAATCACGGGGCATGCAAGTGGTAAGGGCCGTAGGTATGTGGTGGGGTGGTACAGAAATCTGAGGCCGCCCTGGGCTCTCCTGATCCCTCCTCCATGCCTTTCAGCCATTTTCATCAACCTCCAAGTCTGGAAGATTCTATGCTTGTAGAGCAGATTATCTGTCAAGTTCTCTCCACATCCATTGCCAACAGCCTGGTTCAGGCCACGGTCACTCACACATAGCTTAATCCAACAGACTCTCAACTGGTCCCTCTGCCTCCGTCTCCAAGTTACTCTCTGGATCACAGCTTAAAGCAAATCTGATTGTCTCGCTTGCATGTAATTTGCTATGGCTCCCCATTTCCTTTAGAATAAGTTTCGTACTCTCAGCAAAGTTTACAGGCATTTGAATGATCTGCCCCCAGGTACCATTTCTGGTCTCCCTTCTTGCCATCACACTCCTGGTGATCTTTGGTCATACTAAACTTTCTCCAGTTCAGCAGGCCTGCAGAGATGTGTTTCCTTCTCCTTAGAACACTGTTCACCTGTCCCTATGAATTCTTTGCTCAGCTAACTCATTCTTCAGGTCTTAGCTTGGGCATCCCTCCTCCAGGAATCCTACCAGTCCCTCCAAATCTAGGTAAGTGGCTTCTTCTCGGGGCTCCAGTAACATCTTGTATCTCCCTGTCCAAGCCTCTCTCCCACTCCACTGCAGTTTCCAGTTTGCTTGACTGTGTCCTCTTCTAGGCTCAAAGCTCTGAGAAAACAGACACGAGGGCTCTCTTTTCGGGGTTACATCTCCGGTATCTACACCAGGGTGAGCTCTTACAATATGGAATCAGTGAATGCATGAACTCTTGAATGAGTTACTGTCAACATGTAATAAATCATGAATTATTAACCTCCTAATAAACTTTAATTTCATAGTGTTTATTATTGTTTATTCTTTTTATTCTATCACTTGGGATGAGATACTCTTTATCATGGGTAAAGGCCCGTGCAGTCAGTGATAGTCTGATTCGGATCACTTTGGCAAAATAGTGTCACAGTTACACCACAATTTGGTACCTTCCAAATCATCGCTGATTAAGACAATTTCAGACTTGTCTATGTGTTTCAAGTTTTTTTC
Organism: Neophocaena asiaeorientalis asiaeorientalis; assembly: GCF_003031525.2. Taxonomy (NCBI): domain Eukaryota; kingdom Metazoa; phylum Chordata; class Mammalia; order Artiodactyla; family Phocoenidae; genus Neophocaena; species Neophocaena asiaeorientalis. The sequence continues at coordinate 844,125 of NW_020173728.1, read as the reverse complement.
TCAACTTGGGAAAAATAAGACGTGAGTACATGCACATACGTGCCTGCCACTCAAAACCACGACATTACAGTGGGCAGGACATATTGGAAGAGGGGGAGCATTTTTATTCTTTCATTTTATGACCTGTGAGAATTAGCCACGTGCTTTTTACTGTCAATAAGTATTTTCTGAATTGAAACCCGGATTTGGGTCTCTGTGACACATGATTTATTTCATTAAAAATATGTATATCTATATATTATATGGCATAGTGAGAGAAACACAAACTTCGAATTTAGATGGACTGGGGTTCATTCCTACTATTTACTAGCTAGAAATATCGGCAAATTTCTTAACTTCCATGGGCTTCAGTTTCACATTCTTCAAGATGGAAATGATAGCACCTACTTCGTTGGCTGTTGTAAAAGTAATTGGTAAGACGTGTGGACTGGGTTGCCCAGTACATCATGTGCAATTATTATCATTGTTAATATTGATAACTTGATAGTTAAGATATTCTGACCGAGAGGACACAACTGCATTTTCCCTCATTGAAACTGCAGGGATTTAGAAGTTCAACCCACTCTGGTCTTCTCTGGTAGGGTTGAGAACACCCACAGGGAAAATCCAGAGTAAAATGGATAGAGATGCTAAGCACTGGTGATCCTGGTAGCTATGGAGCAAAAATGATCAGCTATGGGGTCTCCACACAGTCCTCCAGCTCCTGAGGAGGGGGAACATTGCACCATTTCTGGGTAGCCCTGGTCCCTGTACATTCTGGATAGTGGCTCAGTGTTTCATTCCTCACTTGGTTGGACTGAATGCGAAATAATATTGTCCCCCATATAATCAAACTGTCATTCTTTGGCCATTGATTCAAGCACAGACCTGCCTGTACTCACCTCCAGTTTCCCTGACAACGGGTTGACCCAAGGGCTCCTTTCATGATGCCTGAAGTTCTTCAAGTTAAGCAACATTTGGAGTTGAAGACGTCAAAGCCTGTAAGATATTTTTAACTGGAGAATGAAGGTGAACATTTAAATGGATAACGTTCTGTCAGAAAATAAGTCCAAACCCTTGGCCAATTACATCATTGAAAAAAACAAAAAGAATCAGTAGCAGTTAACAGCAAAACTCACCCTCAGAAGTAATTTTCTGTTCTATTTCTGATAGCAATCTTGTACAGAATTTCCATAGCAGTGGGGGACAGGGGTAAAGTTAATTGTGTTTTTCTTGAAGCAGCTCTGAGAATGAGGTCCCAGGTTTAGGGACTGCCATCTCATCTTCTATGTGGGGTATAAAGCCAGAAATAAATATCTAGGGAGTTCCCTGGTGGTCCAGTGGTTAAGACTCTGCGCTCCCAATGCAGGGGGCCCAGGTTCCATCCCTGGTCAGGGAACTAGATCCTACATGCCTCAACAAAGATCCCGCACACAGCAACGAAGATCTCGTGTGCCACAACTAAGACCTGGCACTGTCAAATAAATAAACAAATAAGTATTTTTTTAAAATTAATGTTCTATAAAAAAATAAATAAATGGTGTATAGGATCTGGTCTTTAAAAAAAAGAAAGAAATGTCTGTTCACATTCACACCTGGGCCAGAGGATTCACTTTTCCTTTGATTTGAACAACTAGAAAATATTCATCAGGATTTAATCAAAATACTATATAGTTGACTTAATTCAATTACTACAAACTGAGCCAAGTGACATAATTGCTTGATAAACAGCTTTAATACATGCCTGAAAATATATATTGTGTTCAGAAATAATTACTCAATTTTACTGTATGTTGGGGTTTGCTTGCTTTTCAAATACTGCAAGTATGACATGGAGCTTAATTATCTGCTTACTATGTACCAGGTTCACTGATAACCATGTAATTTTTTACCGTATGATTTCATATTTTATGATTTCCATTTCTTGTCATCCAAAATTTGTAATTCCTATTTCTCCTTACCCAAAATCATAATTTTCTACTGACTTTTAGCATTCCCTCTACTCTTTATGTATGAACAAAATTGTCTTTTTCTCTCAATGATGAAAAGAACTTTTACTCTTTTTCACAACAATAACATACCTACATGGCAAAACTGAGTTTTCTGTATAGATGTACAATCCTTTTAAATTTGTGAGTTAACAAAAAATTTTCTGTCTTAGAAAATTGTTCTTTCTCATGTCATTTGAAGTAGTGACTCCAGTACATTGCTTTGGGGCAGTGAATAAACATTGGTATGAAAAGTAATTAACTCCAATACATGTGGTGGTGAGAGAAAAAACCTAAACTCTTCCATCTCCGTGCTGAATGTGGGGCTCCACTCTGTAACAACAAAATGCAAGAATCACAGGCGGGTTTTGTTTGTTCTGGGACTTTCACAGCCGTAGTGTGCCTCTACTCCAAGTGGGGAGCGTAAAGAGAGTCAAACTCCAAATCCCAGATCTTCAACCACGTGGTTACAGGGAGAGCAGCCTGTTTATCAAATGAGACCCTTCCCCTTTCTAGCCACACTGATTGGACCAGGCAGAAGCACGTGACCCAAGGTGGGCCAATGAGCATCTTCCGCTGGAAACCCCCAAAAATCTGGAGGAGGAGAGCACAGTCTTGAACTGGCTGCATCTTGGCTGCAGGTCTGTGTAGTCTAGAAGTTGCCAGGAACTGCTTTGCTCATTGGGAAATGGGAAATCAAAGGCTGATCTGCAACAGAAAGAAGAGTGAGCAGCTCCGCAGAGGAAAGCGTGGCTGAGAGACACACAGAGAATGTCTTGGGCTCCTGTGGAAGCTCCAGACTGTGGTTTATCACAGTCCAGAGACCCGGAGCACCTGTGTCCACAGGTTTCAGGAGCCCCTGTCTCCTGATAATCAGTCCCTCCTCCTTTTATTCCTACAGCCCCCCCACTGGATATTCTGCTGTTCGTAACCCAAAGAGCCTTGACTACAAATCACGATATTAATATTTTTTTGTATTTTTTGGAATCCAAAGAGATAAAAAGAGAGTGTAAGGTCTAATAATTATTCACAGTTGGCCTGGGATTTGAGGGTTAGAGGTTTTGAAAGTAATAAAATCGGGAGGTTTTCCCTTGAAGCGTTTCAGCTCCAGTCCAGCCACACTGACATCCATTCTGTGTCATCTCCCTGTGGGTGTGCGTCACTTGAAAGATGAGACCATCACACAAATATTTTTGGGATAAACTATCCGAAGTTGCCTTCAGTTTCAACAATTCTTTTTCTCCATCTCATGGGAAGGGTAATCATGCAACCCTTATCTCAGCCCTCACAGCAATTCAAGGATATAGGTACCTTTTCCCTTATTTTGCAGATAAAGGAAAAGTGATTTGGAGGATTAATTTGCCTCAGATCACACAAAGTCGAGGGCAAAGAAAAGGCTTGCACTCAGTTCTTCTGCTTTTTAAGCAGGGCACTTTCCTCTGTGACACATTGCCCCGTTTCTGTCTCTTTGCTGGACAAGAATATCAGTCTCATTCCGTTTAAAGATTAAGTGTTAAATGAGTAATTTTATCATTTTGGAGAGAACGTGTTGAGGAAGACTTTATTCAGTTGGGTTTTTGTTTTGTTTTTTGTTTTGTGGTATGCGGGCCTCTCACTGTTGTGGCCTCTCCCATTGCAGAGCACAGGCTCCGGACGCACAGGCTCAGCGGCCATGGCTTACGGGCCCAGCCGCTCCGCGGCATGTGGGATATTCCCGGACCGGGGCACGAACCCGTGTCCCCTGCATCGGCAGGCAGACTCTCAACCACTGTGCCACCAAGGAAGCCCTATTCAGTTGGTTTTTACTCATATTTTTGTTGCATAGAAGTTGCCAGAAGACATAGAAGCAAAGTATTTTGGCTTAATGTTTTTTTTTTCAAGAATCCATAACTGCTAACCCCCCAAAAGAACTTTGCATTGAGGTATGGTTTTTCAGTACATTTGGAAATACGCACATCCAAATACAGAAGTGAGACCTCTGCTTATGTCAACCAAAATAATTAGGTAACACTACTTAACATTAGCTATCATTTCTTCAACATTTTCACTGTCACATTGGGCTAAATGTTAATGTGGATTATCCCATTCAATCCTTAAAGCAATTGTATCAGTTAGTCTAGGTAACCTTTCCAAGGTTACACAGAGCATCCAAAAATACAGACCATTGCCACTTTTCAAGTTTGAATATTGTGCTTTTCCAGACAAAGGAAACAGGAAAAGCATCTCCAGGGAACCTGTTCTGCGCCTGCTCAGGACCCAACCACGAACAACTTCACAGAGGTAGGACGCCAAGCAGCCCTTGGTATGAAGATGCTGTTGGTCCTGCTCTGCGTGAAGTAGGGGACTGAGCTGCACTCTTATAGATGAACACAGCCCAGTGAGAAGTGGGGGCCTGGGTCGTGGAATCACAGACTCATTAAAGAGTGAACAGAAACATTACAAGCAAGGAGCTCCTCAGAGAATTCTGGATTTTTTTTTTTTTTTTTTTTTTAGTACAAATATAAATGTTCACTTGGGGAACGTGACCTTCAAACTTTATTTCTACTGCTTTCACTCCAACATAGAGTGTGCTTCTGTCACACAATACAGCTGCCCCTCGTGCAAGCCAGAAACCGGGGCAACGCTGAAGCTGGCAGCCTTGCAAGGGCCATCAGGCTGTCTCCCCAGGAAGGTAAACATCTCACTAATAAAATAACTGACTCATGAAACAAAGAGCAAAGTATTTGGAAGCAATTTAGTCTAAAAAAAAATCAAAGTCCTGATGTATATAAATGCTATCACCACGGTTAACTTAATAGGGAACTCTTATGTAAAGAATGTATTTTTTATTTCTTACAAAATTCTCAAATTTCTGTGTATGTGAGTGCTTCTAAAGAATGGTAATCAAATGTAAAATAGATAGCTAGTGGGAAGCAGCCTCATAGCACAGGGAGATCAGGTCAGTGCTTTGTGACCACCTAGAGGGGTGGGATAGGGAGGGTGGGAGGGAGGGAGATGCAAGAGGGAAGAAATGTGGGGATATATGTATATGTATAACTGATTCACTTTGTTATAAAGCAGAAACTAATACACCATTGTAGAGCAATTATACTCCAATAAAGATGTTTAAAAAAATAAAGAACGGTAGGCTGAGCTGTTTTGATTGTGGAGCTGGTTGACATTTGGACTGTTTATCGGTGTCTCTGTCTCCCTGTCAATGCACAGCCGGGCTAAACAGTAAAACAAACTTCAGTGGTGGAAGGGACTTTTACCCCAGGTTGATATTTAAATCTACGTGACCATGAGTTTTTGGAGGTATCGTATATGATGCAATGTGACCATTTTGTTCTTGGAATCAGGAGGCATGGTTCATGCCAGCCCGCTCAGCCTGCATGATGATAGCGTCATCTGTGTTTTATTTGGTTTATATGAAATGCTTCCTCCTTGCCCCATCTTCTTCTGAGCTTCCGGCAGGATGGTGTCAGTTCCACTGTCTTAGCCACGTGGAAAGGCAGATGGCCTTTGTGGGAAGACTTTCTCTCATTCTCTCTTCCTCCTTTCCTACTACTGGTGACCACCCTGCTTGAACAGTGTTTTGGCTACTTTCCCACTGATGAATTTCCCAAACCCTGTCAGTGGCCGGCAGTTAAATGTCCTGCCGCCGGCTAACAGAAAATGCAATGTGGATTGCCTTCCCCCCACCCCCCACCCCGCAAACTTGCGTGTTTATCCTTCTTCACCTTGATTCCTGGAAGAGTCAGACATCTGACACTCAGGTCAAGCGTGAAGGAAATGGTTGTCCCAGCTGAAAGTAGGCTCAATCTCCATTTGCTTTTAAATGCTCTCACTCAAGATCAATGTCTAATATTTTCTTCATGTGATGCAGTGACTCTCAATAAAAACAAAAAAAGGTGTTTGACCTGAACTTTAAGAGGTCCAGGCAGCAGCGATGTTCAGTGGAGAGAATATTATTCCATTTGCGTGTGTCTGATGAAAGAAATGATTTGACTTGAACATCCAAGCACAGCTGAGGTGGAAGAAGGAGGGCTATTCCCCCAGCAGAACGACACGCTAGCAGGCACTTAACTCCAGATTCTCTCTTGCTTGTATTCCCTTCTCTCAAGAAGGATGCTTGAAATTATTTAATGGAGAAAGGTAGTACTTTGAACTCCAGGAAAATCAAAATGTTACAGCTTTGAGCTTTTTATTTTTTTAGTCTCACTGCATCTAGTTAATAAAAGCAGCTTTATTATTATTTTTTTTAACTAACGAGCAAACTTGCCTCATTTTTAAGAAAGCAAGTTCAAACATTTGGTACAGACGAACGCTGGTCAAGCATTTAAACAAAGCATTTCGGTGTCTGATGGTTATATAATAAAAGGCGTTTGATTCAAAACCATGTGTCATATTGGTCAGCAAATACCTGCTTCCACTAAATAACCAAAATACACAAATTGAAATAAAGTGAGATTCTTTTTCCAAAGTTAATGAAAGGTTCCTGTTTGTGAATTGTAGGCTTTGAAGTTCAAACCTTCCCAACAGCACCAGGAATTTACCAGTGATTTATGACTATTTGGACAAGTGGCGACCAGAGCGTTACTCTCTGGAAAGCTGACATTCCCTACCTGTCAAAGCAGCTTTCCTACAACCCGGACTCTAGCTCCCCTGCCCAAGGCTCCTGCTTGCCTGGGCCTTTTGGCTTGGCCTGGCCTCCTCTCTCCTTCGGGGCCCTCGCCTTTTCTCTCTCCACCTGCCCCAAGTCCACACGCTCCCCTTCTCGTCCCTCTGCCCACTCCCCCCAGGCCCAGAAAAGGCCCGCTTCCCCTCTGCCCTCTGTGCCGTCTCTTCTGCTCCTTTCTTTGTGACACTTAGCTGATCCAGTGAACTAATCTAAGGCCAGTCTGCCTGCATGAGTAGGGGGTAATTATTGGGTCCGAGAGGCTCTTTCAGACCCTTCCAGAATTTCCCCGGATGGACAGTGGCCTATTCTGCGTAAACAAATTGTGGCCGAGGTTCTATCCCCATCTTTAAGCCCATACTGCCCATCTTGGGAGAGGATCAGGCCCTGGGATGGTCCAGACTGGCAGAGTCTGTGGGAGAACAAAGGGCCTCACTGGGACAGGTGGGTTCTGGAGGAAGGGCATCCCACAACCTCAGGTGCTGGGGCATCCACAGTCCTTTCTGGGTGGCATCCAGGGCAGAGACTCAGCCTGGAGGCGAGGCTGGGTTTTGACTCGACAGGAGTTGGAGTGACTGAACAGCCCTCCCAACCCCTCATGTCCTACTGCAGTGTGGTCATTAAAAAACATGATCCAATACATTCATCAAAGCTAATGTGTGTTACTGAGTTGTTTTCTTTTCTTATTTTGATAACTTGCTTGGAAGCCGTGTGATTTTCATGACCATTAATATAAACTAGTACTAACAAGACATAGAATGATTCCCTTTATCTTAAAGTTTATTTTCCTATTCTTTTAGTCTCTGGTTTTCTCTATCCCCATATGACTTTTCATTTTAGTCCGCTGGCATTTCTGGTACGTTCCTGCACATCTCCTTTAGTGGCGCAACATCCGGATGTAAAGAAAGCCCAAGACACGAGCTGTCCTCAAGGGCTTCATGGTCTAGCTGGAGACGAAAGAATAAGCATGAAAGGAATAATGAGCGAGGTTACTGCGGAGGACAGAGGCACTGGAGAAACCTGAAGAGCTGACCCCCCTGGTCAGGGGCTTAGGACCTGGTTTTGTCACGTACTAACTGTATGGCCTTGACACAAGGGGCAGCTTCTGGAGCCTCTGAGCTTTGGTCCACATGTCTGAAAAGGGAAGATAATGTGGTATCTGCCTCATAGGTTTCAGTGAGCATTGAATGTGAGGACGGGGCCGTGCTTGGTGCTCTGTAAAACACATGACACGTGTCCACAGTCACTGGAGTGTCCTGGGGTCATGAAGAAAAGCCTGGCTCCCGGGAAAGGTATTACGTGGTGGATAGGGGGTAGACCAGGTGGGGTCAGGACGGAAAGGAATGTCTCTTTCGAGAAAAAGAGAAGAATGAATAACACATCTTTATCTGCCTTTGTGTTCCAAAGTTATGTCTTGTTTTCTAGGTCTAATGGAAACTTCTCACTCACTGAAGGGGAAAAAAAGGAGCGTATTCCTATTTTAGGTGGAATATTTAAGATCGGAGACACCAGGTACAGCTTTGCTGCATACAAAAAGCGTAAAAGAGACAGGGACAGAAAAATGTTGTTTGTTTAATGTGCATGGAGGATGAAGGAAAAAATGATCTTCAGAGTCCTGTCGCTTGGCTGCAATTCATTTCCAAATAAAACTCTCCCCGGGACCATCCTGGCCCTACCTCCTCTGCCTGCCAGCCCTCACTCACGCTTCCTCAGAACCACCCGCATCTTTCCCAAGGCAGCACTGAAGGAAAACTACACCCTTGTACTTCTAGATAATTTCCTAAGCAAAAACACAGGACCCCTCAGAACTGAATTCTGGGTGAGGAGTCCAAGCTCCGAGATACATTCTGGAAACATCAAGCTTGTCGAGATTTATGAATGTGTTAATTTTGATCGTAACTCCGTCCACAGAATGAGATCAGGACATCTGAATCTGAAATTTATGTTTCCACGATGCCAACTATCTGGAAAGAAAAATAAGGATGCTTTTTCATTCATATTAGACAAGTTGAAAAATTGTTGGAGGTTCCTTGAGATGTTGGTGAAGAAACAGCAGAGCAGACACGTGGTCCTACGTGGACCTTTGGGCGAGACAGAATGCATCTGTACCACTGCGCTAGACTCTGCTCTTTACCAAATGTTGTATCTGGCTTCCCTTCGCGCGCAAAAGATGAATTCTTTCAAAACTCTCATTGCTATCCAAGTGCGATGTGCAAATGTCTCAAAATCACCGCTTACTCAGCTGTTTCCACAAAAGGTACCTGGAAGGCTGGCCGGAATTTTTTCCACTTTATGCATCTATGCTCTCACTTTTATTGCCATTTCTGTGCATTATGTGAAGAGATAGAAAGAAGGATGGAGATGTTGGGCAGGGGGCGCCTTGGGATACCCTGGTGTTTCCACGGACCCAAACCCAGCTTGATGGGAGGATGGAAGTTAACTCTGGGCTCACATATGCGTCATCAGAGCTCCCAACGCCAGGAACATTCTCATGCACAATTTTTCTCCCGAGATTTTGTTATTCTTCATTAGGACCAAGAGCAGTCAGGGATGCCGCTGGAACGTCTGCTGTGGCTGTAATCCACAACTTCTCTGCAGAAAGATCTGCGCTGCCCTTGTAAAGGGACATGTGACGTTTAAGCAGCCTGGGAAAGTGGAAATATCAGGTTGGCAGTTAGAATAGGATTCTGGAAAGATTCACAAAGCTGATATTTAAAGCCACGGACACCGATGAGTCACCTAGAAAGAGAAACAGAAGGAGAAAAAGTGGCCCGGGACTGAATGGCAAGGGTCTCCAACATTTAGAGTTCAAGAAGGTGATTTATTCAGGTATGAAATAAAGCAATTTAAAAATCTCTAAAATGTCAGCTATCGCACCGTGTCTCTAATGGGTCAGTGGAATAAGAAATGGCGAGAGACTCCAAGGAGTCCGGCATCAGATATGGAGCGAGGGGGGCGGGGAGGTGGGTGGAGTGGGGGGAAAATGTGAATGTGGAATGTCCACTGCCCTTCCATAGGTTCTGAGCTTGGTATAGTCTGCTGCCCGGGATAGAGTCTACACAATTCATGCCTTGTCACCTCTGGAACGCAAATTGAGAGCCTCAAGCCATGTTTCACTTCCAAAAGCAGCACTCATTTCTAATCATCTTTACATCCTCCACAGAAAAGACATTCTGAGGCTTTGGAGGTCAACAGGGAGATGTTCATATTCCAGAAACTCTAGCAGGTACCTCTTAGCCTGAGTCAGTACCTTACCAAGAGCGCAAACCACCGTTTCTTTATTACAGAGATTTCACATTCTGTGACTGTGTGTGTCTATGAAATGTTAGATGCCTCTGTGTCACAGTGGCTTCTTAGAACCATGTACAAAAAAAAAAAAGTTTGCACAGATTGGCTGAAAAACTACTGCTAATATCCACGGTTTATGATGTCCCAAAGATATTTTTGCCTTCATCTATCACAATTTGAACCCCATCTCTCCTAAGAAGTTAGCCCCTCTGTATGGCTGCAGATAAGTCCGTGTTGACCTGTTATGGTTACAATTTATGAGTCACACCAGTCCACAAGCCTGGGAAATTGTGCTGAGGCTGATTCCACTGTCACCGAACCTGGAGACATTCTATGTCTTGTTCGCTGCAGCCATGAAAGGCTCCCACATTGACACAAATGCTTATCCACCTCATCCTGACGATAAACTTGCAAAATAAGCCTCACGTCATTCCAGGCTGGTCTCTGTCTTAACTGGATGTGGAAGGGACAGCCAACTAAAGGAGGGATTGCTGGGTGACTTCGAGTCATACCCCAACACGGATGACCTGCGTGTAGAAGATGAGACAGTTGCTTTTGGGTTTGCAAAGCCGGCTGCTGTGTTTTCTAAGTCACACCTCAAGCAGGACATCTGGGGAACGTCTTCCTGGAGGAAGGCTTGGTGCCTAAGCCTGTCTGCCTATCACAGTCACGTGGGAAAGCTCATTTAAAAATATGGAGCCTCTGGAGTTTCCCATTCAAGACATCTGGCTTAGAGCCCAGGAATCTGTATTTTTTAACCAGTTTGGCTTGTGCATTGCTACAGAGTCACATCGAATGCATGGGATTTTCTAGAACATAGGATCAAACCAGAGGAAGAATGTCTCTGATTGGAGGGCTCTGAAAATGTTGCAGACGCCATCGCCTGGTTAGAGTTGAATAATCCGCTGTGCTTATGACCCTCCAGTGAAGTCACTGGTCACACAGAGTGGACCGGATTTGATCATTACTGTGCTTTATCTCAGTTGATAGGAGGATCGTAAAAAGGGCCTATTAGAGTTTTCTTCATTTTTCCCCCTCAAATAAATGCTGAGCAGTAGGTCATCTAAGAGACCCTGCAGGATATACCCAGGGATTTTCACCAATGAGCCCTGCGAGGTTGCCCACTTCTCAGCCCATCTTTTTGGACTCAACGACTGAGTCCATTCTCTCTCAGGTGATAACAGGAGACATCTCAAGGTTGCTTCAGCCAACCCTTCAGACGCTGATGAGGTTTGGAAGCATGTGTCCTCCTCATCCTTCTTCTCACGTAGGATCCCGTTGCCTTTGCTGGGTGGGTTTGAGTCCTCTGAGCAGAGAACATGGGATCTTTATCATGGATGGTCCAGGACTGATGGGCTGGCTGATGTCAACCTACAAGAAATGTATTCTCCCCAGAATGTTCTTGATGACCCCAAAACCATCAAGTGCATCTCCTCTAACACAGACTCCCTGCATCTCCTGAGTAGTTGCTAAAAGTACCCACTCCATTTTTGGACTCCTCTCCCAGCCTTTTGAATCAGGATTTCTGCTACTCTCTGGAATCTATGTTTTTAACTATTTGTCTGGATGAGTCAAATACGCAATAATGTTTTGGAACTTGGGCTCTAGTTACAGACTCCCAGAGAGAAGGAAGCAGTCATCTGCCGCCTTCACCATGTCCAGCTCTGGAAAAACATGAAAAAAGCCTTGGAAAGAAGTGTTCCACTCCAGTGTGTAACTGTTAGCTTAAAGGTGTTGTTGCCAAATCTGAAACCACTAGACTCTCCAGTTTGCTCATCTCAGTAAAAGACTCCTTGAAGCCGAATCCAGCCTCTGTAGTCCAATGCTGAATTAAATCTCAAAGACAAGAGTTTTGGGTGAAATAGAAAAGAAAAGCTTTATTGCTTTGCCAGGTGGAGGGGGCCACAGGGGGCTAGGGCCCTCAAGACTGTGTGTCCCGACCTGGAGGGGGTAGTGAGGAGTTTTATAGCAATGGTTCAAAGAGGGCGTGATCAGCTTGTGGGCATTCTTCTGATTGGTTGGTGGTGAGGTAAGTGGGAGTCAGCATCGTCAACCTTCTCTTTAAAACAGGACTGGGTCTAAGTGCTTGTGGGCAGCATACAGGTAACTTCTCCCACCTGGTGGGGGGGGTTTCAGTATCTGCAAAAGAGCTCAAAGATGTTGTTATGTGTATCCCTTGAGGGGGAACCAGGACCCTGCCTCAAGGCTGCACTATTGTTTCTTAGCTGCTCCTCCCTTGTCTCTGCATCCCTCTCCTTTCCCTAATTAGCATCTGTTTGAATCTGCCCCTTGGAACTCAGGAAAGGTCATGGAGGCAGAATGAAGACTATTTCTTGTAATCAAGAAATGGGGGGCTTCCCTGGTGGCGCAGTGGTTGAGAGTCCACCTGCCAATGCAGGGGACATGGGTTCGTGCCCCGGTCCGGGAAGATCGCACATGCTGCAGAGCGGCTGGGCCCGTGAGCCATGGCTGCTGAGCCTGTGCATCCTGAGCCTGTGCTCCGCAAGGGGAGAGGCCACAACAGTGAGAGGCCCGCGTACCGCAAAAAAAAAAGAATATTGAATGGAGTTCCCTGTGCTATGCACTAGGTCCTTATTGGTTACTTATGGGGAATGCATTTTAAATCCACTAATGTGAAGTGGACTTGGGGTGGTGGCCTAGGACACACTTTCCCATCTCTGACTCAATTCAAGACTCTTTCCAGCCCAGATTCCTCTGCAGACTTTTCCAATATGATTTGGGAGGTTTCAACAGAATGCTTTGGTCAGTTACATAATTTGAAAAAAAAAATTAAGCAGGGGTGTGAAGTGGTCGCGTACATTTCCATCTGCTCTGACTTGTCTGGAAGAAGAAAAGACCTGTTTCTTTTTCGCCTCTGTTCTTAGTGTCCAGCCCATGTTCAATAACCCCGACATAAAATACACTCTGTTCAGTCTGTAGGAGCCCAGAGCCATACCAAACAGGAAGTACGAACTTGGCCGTGGTGCCTGAGGTCCTGGTCTGTGGTCTTTCCCCACAGGTGGCACCTTCCCTCTGAGGCTCGGAGGCACCCCCATTAGCTCAGCAACAGGGACGGAAAGGCACATCCAATTAAAGAGAGAAATGAGAGGCCCTTGCTCCTGAAACTCAATGCCAAAGAATAACCATTGCCCAGAGTGGGATGAGGGCTCATGGCAGGCTCCCCGGGGCTGGGCCCGCTGAGGCCACGTGGCCAACCCCACCTGCTCATCTCCCCTCAGCATCCCAGTGGGTCTTCCCAGTGCGGGGGCAGTGAGAAGCTGGAGCCAGAAGCACAGAGGAGCAGATGATCTAGGCAGGGCCTATACAACAAATATGTAAATATTAGGTAACAGTTTCATGATTTTTTTAACGTCTTATACTGATGACTTTTCATTCTTTTCCAGTCTTTTGTTCAATGGATATTTATTACACACTGACTGTATGCTGAATCTATGGCAACGTCATACACATCTTCTCTCCTTCGGAGCTTACCAAACCAATTTTAAATATCATTCTTTATCAGCATTTATTTTTTTTCCAGTAATGGACATGACATTCCTTACCACGTGGGCTTGTGGAGAGGACTGACGGGGGTGAGGGTGGAGGTGAAGAATTTAGTGCAAAGGAAGCACCCACCACATCACTGCATTGTCTCTGCTTTTTCAGATTTTGCTATAGAGCAATGGACGGACCACCTGCAGATGCTCTGGGTTCAGATTTCACTGCTGTTCACAAAAGTACTGTGAAGATGATGTCTTTGCTAATAGTCCACGCTGTGCACGTTTCAGAAATAACCACTGCAAACCGCTCTGCCTAGAACCTAAATATATCCACCACAGTCGGTTTATCTATCGTCTATCTATCTATCGCACGGGCGCGCATGTGTCAGTGGGTTTTAATGGTTATTTTCTTGGATTTCGTTACTATTATGCTTTACCTTTCCACTTTTCCTGAAGAAAACATTTTCCTCAAATTCTCAGTAACTGTGTGAATGAATTGTTAAAAACGGGAGGAGTAGGTGCCTGCACTCTACCTTCAATACGTTAGCACAGACACTCTGAGATCTCATGCTGGTACAGCTGCATCACTCCTGGCTGTCCAGCCACGGCCCCACTCCCCATCAGAGAGGCAACCCCTCTCCTGAGTCAGCCATTGTAGGAGCTTCTATTATTCATGTCACATATGCCGAGGCTTGGCTAATGAGAATGAGTATTTGGAGTGACGTTTGTGGCTTGTAAAGTTGCTACGCTACACTTTGAAATGCATTCTCATTTGGAGAAATTGAGGGAGTCAGGTGCAGGGGCTGGATAATGTATCGTGGAGACACTGCATGGACAGAGCATCCAGCATCCCCTGAGGGACTCTGCCCAAGGCTGGATCTTTCCCTGGTTCCATAGCCAGCGAGGAGTCCAGAGGGTTCCCTCTGCCTGAAGGGGTCACCATGTGAGCAGAAGCCTGTCTGTGGGATCACATGGACTTCCAAGCAAGGCCGGGGTTAGGTCACCTGAGTGGACAGGGGTGGGGCTTCACTGAGCTCGCAGGACAAGGGCCTGAGCTACTTCTGTGTTTCCCTGGTAATGACTGTTTCACTGAAGAGGTCTGCATGAGTGTCAGAATTTTATCTGCAACTGGCTTTCCTCATGGCCTAGGAACCAGGCTGTGGGAGAGAAGTCGAGATTCGCCTCTAACTTTATGGGGAGCTGTTGTTTTCTACCAAAAAAGCCGTAAGAGTTTTGCCTGACCAAATCACCTGAGGTCAGCTGGTAATATTAAAAAAAATGAAGTAATCATCACAAAAATGATCGCTACTGATCATCCTTGTGCATGAGGGGCTTTCTCCAGGGTTTATGCCTGGCAGAGAAATGGAGGTCATCTGGAATAAAACCCAACTTGGCTAAAAAATGGACAAACTGCCCTCTGAAGTGCTTCTACCACTTTACACTTCAACCATCAGAAGAGAAATTTCCCATCCCTCCATATCCTAAACGGCAAATCCTCAAAAGGGGTCAGGGAATGAACAGGAAACAAAAAGTAAGGAATGAAAAAGGAAGAAGCAGCTGGAGATGTGTAAGGGGCTTCAGGTCGCCCCGAGAGGTGGGGCTTTACCCTGTGAGACCTGGAAAACCCTCAAAATCCCGCCTATGCCCTTGGACTCACAGGGGAATCGTCTCCTTGCCTTTTTCTTGAACCTTAAATGAATTGCTTGAGCAAGACCCCTGAAAACTAGCCTCAGGTAAGTATTAATTCAGATCCAGGAACACCAAGAGCCAGGGCTGTGGGTTCCCTCCTGCCCTTGGTTTCTTGGAGGTAATTTAATGAATAGTCTCTTGCCTCCAACATCCGTCAGCTGGAAACCTTATAACAAGTATTACATGTCTAGCTCCTTCTGGGCCCATGGAGAAGCCACCAAATTTAGGCTTAAATGTGTTTAAAATGTTGAGTGATTTTTCCACAAAGTCCTGATGCTGAGGGGTTTGGCTAATTGGATACGATTCAGAGAACATTTTCTAGGTCTCTCTTGTCCTCATTTCTTCCTTTTTATCCCAAAGGTCACTCACTGCTCAGGGTATCAGAGAACCATGAGTGACTGTCCTAGCCGGAACCAGTGGCTGAAGGGAATGAATAGGCATTTCCCGTGAAAGAAAGGAACAGGCAAGATCATGGATATCCACTGCTCGTGGTGACACATCTGGGTTTTGTCACAAGGGCCTTGTGCCAGAACGTGCCAGAACTTCCCAGCTTCATTTAGCTTTGCCTTGACCAGCCCTGCACAGAAAAGAATTTTCTTCTGTTCCTGAATCTTTTCTGGTCTTCCAATTCCAGAGATCACGTTTCTTGTCAGTTCCCGTAACTGACTACGCTCTGGACTTTCTTCTGGTCCAGGAGTCTCTTTAAGGTAAACAGTTAATGCAAACATCGCCCAAAGCATTAAGGTCCAAGGGCTTTGCTGAGGCCACCGTGTCCTGTCCTATTTCGTGGCCAGTGAAACCCACTTTGTTGTGCTTCCTCGCTCTGTGGTAAAAGGGGCCGTGTCCAAACAGGATGGAGGAAATGCTGAAAGAACCTCTTAGACTAACCAGGGACGTGCCTTTCATAACAAACCCACCTCTACGGCCTCCCCCGCCTCTGGTTCAGGGGCTGCTGCCTTCTTAGAACAGATTTCAGGGGAAAGGGGAGACTTCATCTCAGGAAAGTCTCTCATTTTACAGATGAGGAAGCCGAGGTCCAGAGATGTCACATGACAGACCCATGCGGCATGCAAGCAGGGGACCCGAGATCCATAAGGAACTTCACCACCAGCAGCATCTATTAGATGCCTACTGTGTGCATCGCCAGGGCCTTGGGGTAGGACAGGAGTAAGCATGGTCCCCACCTCCTGTGAGCTAATCTCCCCAACCACACCCACGAAAACTCTGAGAACTCACAGCGCATTTGACGTTTTTTCCCCTGATGGAGGACCTTGCAATTAGTTAAAGGCATTTCAACATGCAGGTTGTCACCAACGGTCTCTCTAGCGCTTCTGATGCCCTAAGTAAATTCTTTACCATCTAGAGACTCCCGGTGTACTTCTCGCACGCTACTCCGTGTGCCTACAGCAACCGTGAGTGAACGGTGCTGAGCACCCGACTTGGGACCACCAGCTCCCCTTGACCATGGACCGTCTCAGGCTGGGCAGCTGTGGTCTCCTAAGGGTTAACCGGGGGCTCCAGGGTCGGCAGTGATTTCTGAGAGTCACTGCTTGTAGGGCCAACGCCAGCATGACATCTGGTGCGCACCTGAACAAATCCCAGAAGTTTCCTTTTCAGTATTGTGTAAATTCTGTACCTCGATCCCTGGCTATGAAACCCACTGTGGTAGGAGCTCCAGCAGGCAGGGCAGCATTTCCTTCACGCAAGGACCACGCCCAGAGGAGCAGCGGGAAGCCCCCTCCACCCGCCTGTGCCCCGGAGCCCTCAGCGAGGCTCCTTCTGCCAATAATTCCATTTGGCTCACTCACATTTTGAAGCCGAGTTTTCCATCTGAAGATGGGTCGTCTCTTTTTCTCTCCTTCTCTCCCTCTTCCAGACTCAGTTTTCCCCCAAAAGATACACACTGCCCACACTGCCCACCCCTCCTTGCGTGTTTCCGTCAAACAAGTCTCATCACTTAGGGTGGCTTGAATTAAAAGCAGGCCTCCAGGGTTTCCCTGGTGGCGCAGTGGTTGAGAGTCTGCCTGCTGATGCAGGGGACATGGGTTCGTGCCCCGGTCCGGGAAGATCCCACATGCCGCAGAGCGGCTGGGCCCATGAGGCATGGCCGCTGAGCCTGCGCGTCCGGAGCCTGTGCTCCGCAACGGGAGGGGCCACAACAGTGAGAGGCCCGCGTACTGCAAAAAAAAAAAAGAAGTAGGATCTGAAATAGGTCTTCTCCGAGGGGCCAGCTCATGTCTGGTGTCCCGAACCCCACTCATCCCTGCCCACTCACCGGGCGGGCACTCTTACACCAAAGCAGTTGTGAGGGATCGTCTGTCCTTAGAGGTGAGGTGCCCGAAGTCGGTGCTTGTCCCCATCACGGCCTTTCCCAGATGCCCCTTTGTGCCTCGCAGAAGCCACATCACTCTTCGCCCCACACGGTGCCAGGCCTTCAGGCTCCGTGTCCCCTTTCTCCCTCTGTGGGCTTGGTTTTTCCCGTAGCCCGGGTCACACATCAGCCCCCATGCCCTAATACCTGGCCCACTAAAGCCTAAGGGACCCTGTGATAACAAGTATCCAGCATCCTTAAAAGGAATCGGGGTGGTTCCAAATACAAATGCTTCTTTTTCTTCTTGTATCCCCTGTGACCAAAAGCAGAAGCAGGAGAAGAAACTCCAAGTCCATCTTCATTTGCCATGGAACATCTGATGCTCCATCTTTAGTCCGAACGTTTCATACCAGAAAATGCAGACAGTAACATCGAGTTCATAGTTTAAATATTGTCAGTTATACATACACACACCCACCCACACATGTGTACACATACATTTATATAATATTAATGGGTACGTATACACACTCATACACACTGATATATTTCAAATTGCATGGCATTTGAGAAGAAGCATTGGGTGGACCTGCTTCTCTGCTTTTCTTGCCTGCCTTTTCTCCTTTGCCAAATCTCCAGAGCCCATTCCTCCCTCAGCTCTGATGTCACCGCCTCCAGGAAGTCTTCCTGGGAACCCCCTCAAGGTGGGGTTCGTGGCCACCTCTTTGCTCTTTCAGTCTGTTTGGCACCTACATTCTGGTGTATTAGAGACAGATGCTACATCAGGCGGGGCTCCCCGCAAAGAGATGGTGAGACAAGGATCCCAGTGCAAGTGGTTTACCCGAGAGGTGAGTGATCCCAGGCAAGTCGATGCAACCCTGCAACGCACGTAACCCCAGTTCCAGCTGCCGGTGCTTTGCTGCCACTGCCCGCTTTGCCACCCCTCTGCTCTGACCTGGAGGTTCCTCTGAGGGGTTAGGGTTAGGGGGTGGGACGCTGCAGGCAGAAATCACCCTCCAAATGCACCGTTTCCTCCTGCACAGGCTGCAGATTGCTTGGCTCTGTGGATTTCTCTCTCCATATATGCCCATCTGTGCTTCATCTGCCAGAACTTTCTCACAGTTCTGCTTTGTCCAAAGCTCCCTCCTTGCTTCCCAGAGCCACAGTGGATTTTGTTGAGTGGACACTCACGATGGGTCAGACAGGGAATCCACTGTGTTGGCGGGGGGGCGGGCAGAGGGAAGAAACGTATTAAGAACGGTTGGTAGAAAAAAAAGGGCTAAGTTAGTGAAGAGACAAGAGCATATGGGCAAAGCAGGCGTTGGGAGTGACAGTCCATCTGGGGGAGAAGCCAGCAGACTTGTGAGCTGTTTCTCTGTCCTACAATCCTTTGCATTAAGAGAGCCAAGTGCCCAGCATTTCAATGAGTAGAATGAAGGCTTTTTCACAGACAAAGCTTCACCGACTACTCCACAGGTTACTCGGACACTCTGCTCCTGAGTTATAACTGGAAAAAACGACGTAGATAAAGTCACTGGGGGCAGGACAAACCTTGCTCTTGCCTTGGGGGAAAGTCTAGAGATTTGTGCCAGAAGGACCATCAGAACGCAGCTGAGATCCTAAAGAACAATCGTTTGGATTTTGTGTAAAAAGGGAAAGAGGCTTACAGGCTGGAGAGCTTCTGGGCACAGTGTGTGTGTCTGATTTCTCTCTGTGGCTGGTGGCAGCCGCAATCAGGTGGGTGTGTACCTCCGTTCTCTCATCGGTCCTGACCCACCTTTGCTGAGCACCCACCTCAAGCCAAAATCAAGGCCAATGGCATGAGGCCAGGTGACAGGTTACAATGGCGTCATCACCTGTGAACCCGGTCCAGCTGGCAACTCACCCCATCCCATCCCTCAGGTCACTGCATCGTTTCTCTGCTTGAACCCTCTAGGGTTGGGGTTTCTATCCCTTGCTGGTGGAAGGGTCTAGCCAATATTTTCTCAATTCAGATCAAAGTTCTTGAAGGAGAGTCTTCTGAGTTCTCAGCAAGTCAAAAGATTTCAGAAGAATGTGAGAAAAGCCTAGAATTTGATGTAAAGTATCAAGAAGCCCCAGTTTTCTTCAAGGTAGAAGGTCTAGATCATAGGCTCAGTTAAAGATTGAATAAGACAATCGACATACATGTATGTTTACATACACATACATGTGCATGCATTTGTCACACACGTATGTGTATCTCTGTGTGTGTATAAATACCTGCACACAAATGGAAGTAACCCCTCAGCCCGAGTGGTCTGCTCTCCACATGAGGTCAACTCCAGAGAACCTCAGCCCAGTCACCACCGAGTGACCTAAGAGGAATCCCAATGGCTGTTTATTCTACCATCTCGCCAGTGAAGGGCATCAAAGTCATTACCCATGGTCACACGTCTCAAAATCTTCAGGAGTTCCCTCCCAGTAGTCTGGCCCCTCGCCCAGCACACCTCAAACCTACCCTTTGGTCTGTGATTTCTCCCTGTCTTTCTTCCTCTTCCCTTTCTGCTCTCTGGTCCAGAGGTTGACGTAGGGGATGGTCCTTGTCTGTCTGTTGAATATCAGCCTTACTGGGCCATCTCAACAAGAACAGAAGCTTACAGGTCCTCTTACCATAGAAATGTCAGAGACTGTGATTACTGTTGCTAGAATAGTAGGAAGGGGACTGTGTAATTGCTAAGAATGTCATCAAGAGCAGGGCCTTTTCGGAGGATACAGTACAGCCTTTAGAGGCTGGTCAGTTCTTGGGGGGGAGGGGTGGTGGGAGCCCCCAGAAGGAAGAAATGGACCACGGCCATCAGCACGGTGGCTGCAGGATGGGTGTGGATGCCTGGATCATTACACCCCTAGTTTTTCCTTGGTGTATATTTGGGCTCTGCTCTCTCTACATAATCGGTAATATTTGTCCTTTGAAAGTTCTTTGATGCTGATCACAGAGGGCCCAGCGCGGGGCAGCGGGACAGAGAAGACCATGAAGACTCAGGTGGAGGAAGGGCATCCACCCTCAGTCCAGGAATGAAGACCTCGCCTGCTCCTAGGCGGCAGATGGCACTGGGGACCGTCCGTGGGAATCCAGGCATGACAGAAGAGGCCACAGTGCTGAGGAGCAGCCTGGGGGAGATGGACCCAAGAAAGCCAGGACCGAACCTTCCACCTGCTGTCCTAACTCAGCAGGCACAGCGCCCTGAAAGGAAGCCATCGGCCAGAGAACTCCGGGGTGACGTTATGAGGAGCCCTAACGAGAGCCACACATTCCTGACGCCTGTACCTGCACACAGGCATGGTCAGAAATGGGATCTGTGGGGCTCCCCTGGTGGCACAGTGATTGAGAGTCCACCTGCCGATGCAGGGGACGTGGGTTCGTGCCCCAGTCCGGGAAGATCCCACATGCCGCAGAGCGGCTGGGCACATGAGCCATGGCCGCTGAGCCTGCGCGTCCGGAGCCTGTGCTCCGCGACGGGAGAGGCCACAACAGTGAGAGGCCCGCGTACCGCAAAAAAAAAAAAAAAGAAAGAAATGGGATCTGTGAACCATTGGGGCTGCAAGGGTAACAAAATAATTGTTTGCTCTTGGTGAGTGTACCATTCCCACAGCTTTTGAGCAAAGTTAGTTTACCTGTCTTCCTGGGTATCTGAGGACAGAAGGCTGCTAGCAGCACGGTGGTTGGCGCTGGTTGCAGAGCACCTACTGGCGTGGACCTTGTGTCCACTCCTACATCCGTGTTTTAAAGATGCCCAGCCAGTAACGAAGGGATGACGCCAATTAGCTCTGCTTTCTTTCTATGGTTCTAAAAAGAACAACTCCCTCCTTTTATGTTTTATTCAAAACTGGCCCATGAATTCACAAGGATGCATCTCCTTTTAATGTGTGTTCATTCAGATCCCCAGCAGCAACAGCAGAAAAGATAAGTATTTTGACATGTGTTCTTTGAAAATTCTGAAGATCTGAGAAGCCAAAGGCAAAATATGCTCAGAAATGAATGAAAACACGTGAAGCCAAAATGTGCATTGTGGCCTGTGAGTGTGATCCTGCTTCCCAAGTGCCCTGCCCGTCCTTCTCACCAAAGTGTCCCTCAGGTCAAGTCTTCCAAGGGTCACCGTCTGGTCATTCTAACCCCAAACATACCCTCCTTGTCGGATCACCTGTTAATTGTCCTGCACATCTGGTATCTGGTATCACGACGAGGAGACATGCAGGCTGGGATAGCTTCACAAGACTTGTCCAGATCCCGCCCAGCACGTCCTATGATTCTGAGTCCCCATTTCTTCCCCTTGCCTGACCTGACGTTACAGGGCTGTGTGTAGGCTTATGTGAAACCCAGTAGACCCTCAATGCCTACTTTTCCTCTCTGTGTCCTTGCCTTCTTCGTGTGACCCATTATCTTTTCTGCAGCTGTGTGTGTCGTGGTTTCCAACCTTATTGCAAGCTACTCAGGTGTGGAGGGTCCAAGCACAAGGTGATCCCAGGAGAGCCCAGGGCGCGGGTGGGGAGGTGAGGTTGAGAAGGAGATCATCAAGCAAGTTACTGCTGTGGGTCATCGCAGCTTAATGCTACGAAAATCTGGAAAAAGATATAAAACTTACATCTCAAAGTTGCCCAGCCTGAGGGGCTGGGGACTGGGGTATCAGGGCTCCACCCCCAACAGTCATTGTTTACATGCTGTCCCAGGCCACTGCTCTACTCTCAGTCACCTTCCTGGGTTCCAGAGGAAGACCCAATAAAGAGAGGCAGCCATTGGCTGCTTGAAAGGCTGCCCTAAGGTGGTCTAGCCTGAAGGAAGTGGCTGGGCCTTGAGAGAACCTCACATAGGTGACTTTGGCTGAGCAAAATGTTTATAATAATGACTGACTGCAAAACAAAATGTTTGAGTGTAAATATTGACCTTTCTTCAATGCAGTGCACGGAGTTAGGTGTGGCCTGCTGTTACTGACAAGAGGGGGAACAGCCTCAATCCTACAACAAAGATCTTATTTAGTTCTAACTAGAGGACAGGACATCTCTGCAAGTCCAGTTAGCTTGACTCATACAGCTTAGAGGTATAAAAGTGCACTCATACACGTGTTTCTGTATGTATGTCCCATAACAAGCCGATGGCAAAATCTCCATGCAGAAGTTTAGCCAAGAAACCAGTAAGATTTCCCGAAATTATTACAAGGAAATGCATAAGTACAGGCTGAGAAGGATGACGAAGGGTGGCGTGGTGAGTCCTGACCCACTGGAAGTGGGATCGTTGGAGGAAGTGACACTGGCCTGAGTGCCGAGGGCTGCGTGGCAGTTAAGTAGATGGAGGGTGGAGGTGGGGAGAGGGCCATGGATGTCTTAGGAGGAAAGGTCATGGGGTGAGAGACCCATGGCAAGAGGGACGTGAAAGGAAACCAAGGTGAGAGACACGACTTCAAGAGTTTTGACTCAGAGTCCCAAAGGGACGTGCATTCACAGCGTGACCTTGACCAAGTGATTTAGCTTATCCACAGCTCACCTTTTGCATCTGAACAATGAAAAAAACAATGCCTCCTTGACATCAGCACTGCCCCATAGAAACTTCTGGAATGATGGAAAAGTCCTATAGTTGTGCTATCCAGGTTAGCAGTCACTGGCCATCTGTGGCCATTGAGCACATCATACCTGTCTACCGAGACTGAGAAATTAAATTTTACATTTCATTTCATTTCAATCAGTTTAAATTTAAATGCCCACAGGTGACCCATGGCTGCCATACTGGACAGCGCTGCTTTAGGACATGGTTTTAGGGATTAAACAAAGCAACAGTGCTCTATCCATGCTGCCCCTTGGTGAGACCCTGGCCTTATCAGCCAGGTCTCAGTACCCGATGCTAATTTAAAATTGCCTCTTGAACAGAAGTGTGTTTGATTTCAGTGTGGCTGCTACCAGCCATCCCCACTAGCAGCGACTACTTTCCTGGCTGGCATTCTTCCAGCCCGTGATTGACTTGGCCGGCCGAAGACAAAATTCAAATGGCAGCCACTAAACGGTATGAAATATCTTAATTTTAACCTAAACTGGGGGGCAAGAACAGTCTCCAAGTCTACAGAAGCAGGGGCTCAGCAGATGACCCAAAAGACAAGAAGAAAAGCCTGTTTAAAGGAAAACAATCAGTGGCTGAAAGCTATTAAGTTCACTCTTCTAGTTCAAAGGGATTTGCAATGGCAATTTGTCAGGCAACTGTTGTCACTTTAGATGCCCCTAGTTGTTTTCTTTGAAGCCCTTGATTGATTGCAGGAGGCTGTGCCAGATTCTTCTGAGGACAGGATTTCCACAATTGAACACATTTATGTCACAGTAATTATGACTCTTCCCAAACTTAATCAACAAAGGCAAAAGAGTGCAAGTTTGCGAAAGTATGCGTGTGCTCTGCAGGGTCCAGGCAATAGTCTGGGTGACTGTGGACGAGACCAGACAACCAGCCGGATGGTTTTGGTCACTTAATTGTGTGGACCCCAAGCTGGAGAAAGTTGTCTGTTGGCAAGCCAACAATGAAACAGGCTTCCACTTGAGAAGGATCATGCCTATGAATGAACAACCTACTGAGAATAATCAACCGAACTAACTAACATTGTATTATCTCTCTGGCCAGCAGAGGTGGGATCCAGAAAGACATCTTTTGCCAGTTGTGTGCAAAGGCAAGTGTGCCTCAGGGGAGCAGTGAAAGGCTTCCTCAGGGATGGGAGCAAAGGAAAATCAGCAAGTGTGAAAGAGCTATAGCAGCTGCTGTGCTCCTCACTCAGACTTGCTTCTAGAAATGCACAGAATGGAGAGAGGATGGGAGAAGCCCTTGGAAGCTTTTTGACATTAGGAAGAATTATTTGCAAGTTGATTTGCTACTTGCGAGGCTGTCAATAACCTCACCAATGATGGAAGTGTGCCCATGGGTATTTGCAGATGGGGCATGCAGGGTGAAATCTGCCAGGGCAGGGGTCCAGCTGAAGTGTCCACAAGGAAGGTCAAACCAGAAGGATTGGGGTTGAAAGGGATACAACTGTCTTCACAGACCAGCCCCCTTTCCAAACTCTTACACACCCCATGCATGACCCAAGCAACAGCAGTGTCCCAGGTAGAAGCGTCGAGAGTCATACAGATGATAAAGATGGGAGCTGAGGGACCCTGAGGAGAGAACCAGCGAGGTGGACCATTGCCCAGCAGCTGTGTGCCAGATGTCCCCACGATGTAGCCTTGGGGACACATCCATGACATGTAACTCCAGCAGGAAAATAAAAAGTGATGTCTGCATACGACACATGGGCTCAGGGCCAGGAGTGAGGTCAGGAAAGCTACTCAACAAAGTTGGGAAGAACAGAAGGAAAGAAGGCGAAGCTGGGAAGGACCAGGAAAGCTGGGATGGGAGCTTTTCACAGTCGTATAACCCAAGTACAGTACAAGAAGCCAGGCGACGTGTGTGGAGCTAAAGCTCATATCCACACCTGGTAGGAGGCTCCAAGGTCAAAGCCCCCCAGGGCATTTTGCACTCAGTCCCTGAAGTGAGTGTGCTGGTCACACAAAGAGCCTGGTATGAAGGCAATATTTTTAATCACTGGAACTTTCAGAATTCCTTCATTCATTCACTCGTTCATTCATTCACACCACCAACTACATATAAATTTTAGGGCCCCATGTGTTAACCAGTAACCTTTGGCTGCAGCCTTTCGATCAGTTGCAAAATCAAATAGTATCTAGGTTTTGTGCATTTAGATACATTCTAGATGAATGGGACAGAAAATAAAAAGTAAATAAATACTACAATATCTGATGGAGATAAGAACCATTAAGTAATAGATCAAGATAACATCGCAGAGGAGGACTGAGAAAATTAGGGGAAATTTTAAATTAGAAGATCGGGACAGACCTCCTTGATGAGGAGCTTATCTTGGGAAGAGCGCAAGGAAAAGTGTTTCAGGAGAGGGAACAGAAAATGTAAAGCCTGGAAGGAGGGAAAAACACTGGGTGTTTACCTTCTGTTTAGCATGGATGTCCAGACTGAATAATGATTTTTACCGGGATTTTCTTGTTTAGGACATTTGTGATCACAAGGGCTGCAGATCACACTCAATGAAGAGTCTCAAGCTTTCATATACATACACGTTCATACATGTATATAAGTGTATGTGCGTGTGCATGTATACAGGCCTCTCCTACGACATGACCTGCTTGGCCTGTTTGACCTGTGGTACTATTCTGGATCATCCCTGTGATGGAGAACAGTAGGGCGTACGTGGCCTGGGAGCCAGGTGGCCTGCATGGAATCCCAGCTCCGCTCAGCGCCAGCTCTATGGTCTCGGGTAAACAGCTCATTTGTGTGCCTTGATTTCTCATATGTAAAATGGGGATAAAAATAGTGCATCTCTCCTAGGACTGTCATGATTATTAAATGAGTGAATATATGCCAAGTACTCAGAGCAGTGCCTAGCGCCGTAAGCAAGCTGCAAGATTTAACTATTTTTATGATGTGCTCCTCAGGTCACCAGGACACTTACTGCTATGTATCTAAGCAGAGGGGGATTAAATAGACTTTAAGGATAGTTTATTTTTACCCTGCTTGACTCCCCTCAACCTCATTCCCTAAATGGTCTTCCAGATTTTAACACTTGGCCAACAGAGAGTTTACTGCATCCTGGGGAAACCTTTATGTTTCTTGGAAAAATCTTTTGTATGTTGCATGGAAACCTGTGTCTGCAGTTTTCTGTTCCTCGCTCAGGTTCTGTCCCTGGCAGCCACACCAAACCAACCCGGTCTGCTTCCACAGAGGAGTGTTTCAAGGACAAGATGACTGGCGAGGTCCTGAGTCTTCCGTCCTCCAGGTGTCACACCCACAGCCTTCCTCAATACTCCCCGAGACACAGCTTCAGCATCTTCCATTTCATGACTGGCTCAGATTACCCATGGTGCCGGGGGTGAGCTCATTCTGCTGGTGATCCAACCAGGGCAGCATGGAGCAGACGATCTATGATCTTCTTTGTTCAAGACCCAATAGTCACTGTAAGATCACCAAATAGTGAAGTCAAATGTGTGGCTTCTGCGTCTCCTGATTCCTCTTAAAGATCTTATGGCACAGTACCATGAAGCGGTCTTCACCAATGCCATTTGGGGGTCATTTCTTCACCATTTTTACTTAGCCTCATTGACATTTGCGTCCCAGATGTAAAAAGGTCATTTGTCCCTGCCAATTGTTTGAAGCAGTTCATCAGTTTTGAACCCTAATTTTGTTAGACAATGTCATGGATAACCTCGTGCATCATTAGATAACCCGAGAGACGCACCGTGGGAATTTTCATCAAAGTTACTCATAAGACATGTAACTCGATGGGGCTGTGTCACACAGCTTGGGTCCTCCCTCTGGGCCAGAGCTGCTCCATCATGGGAATATTGGGGGTACAGCCTTGCAACTAATTACTGACCCTAAAAATCATCAGAAGGGTCTCTCTACGTTTCCCCTTATTTTCCAAAATGTATCATGAAACACCCTGTCAAAAGCTGACAGTAGTCCAGCAGGCCACAGGGGCCTCTTGGCCATTTGCTAGGTGACAGCACCACCTTCTGCGGTGGACCAAGGGGATTGTTGAACGATCACTGTCAGAGCAGAGTCCAGAAGGACCAGGCCCTTCTGCTACACAAGGAAACTTACATAAGCAGCACGTAATGTCCGTGCTCCATGCCGTGGAGCCCGAATTCTCCATCTCAGGGCGTAGAATCCCCCGAGGGCTTGTGTGTTAACACAGAATGCAAAGGTCCCAGCCCCAGCATTTCTGACTCAGCAGGCCTGGGGCAGGGCCCTGGGATTTGTATTTCTCACACATTCCCAGGTGGTGCTGATGCTACCTGTCTGGAGGCCACCCGTGGAGAACATCTGACTTAGATGAACTTCTCTTTCCACTGCTGTTAAGATGGAAGGAGTAAGGATAGGGCGTGAAGTTGATCTTCAGATCTGCCCACACCTTTGAGACTGTTCAAATAGGAAAATTCTGTAGCAGAGGACCGCGTATTTATGAATAAGGTCTTTAGCTTTTATTGAAAAGGCCTTTGACTATTGTCTATTTCTTATCAGAATTGTGATTTTCCCCCCCCACTGCGTCATAAATAGAGCCTCTTGATTAAATTAGGTTTTGGCAAGAGGAGAAGGGTCTTCTCTGATCTTTGGCCAAATGTTTCACTAAAACATAATGCCCACCATATAGTTTAATCCAGTATTCCTTAAAAAAAAAATGAAAGAAGGTTTAGTGTGAAATTGTTATTTCTCAGTGAACTCACGCTAGCTTCTTGTGATCAGATTCCTTTTGCAAGGGAAGCAGAGTGAGTAACCTATTCCAGAATCCTGCCTGCGACAGACGTTTTAGGTGTCTGCTCCCCTCACTGAGGTTCACTCGGAAGGAAAATAAAATTCAAAGAATTCCCTTTTCTCCAAGCGGTTTAGCCTCTTTACCTCGTCATTTGTGAGTAATGGGTTGTGTCTTCGGTCATCCACTTGCTTCTCTCATGTGTTCAGGAGCCCTTATTTTTCCAGCAGGCATCACGGTCCTCTGCCAATTCAGGACTGCAGACCCACCCACCCTGCAAGAACCTTCTTTCTGCTCCCAGCCAAGGCCCCAGGGGCAGGAAGCATCCCGTTGCCGAAGGAATCTCCGTGGGTCCTGGTCCATTCCTCCACATTCTCAGGAGTTTCACTCTTGAGGGCAAAAGGCTGCAAAGGGCCAGATGGTCTTTAACTTGCTGGACAGTATCCCGACTGTAGCCCATCTGACAGTGGCAGTCTTGGTGTGACGCACAGCAGTCCCGTGATTGGTTGCATCAGACAAGATCGGACAACGTAAAAAGATGCTCTATGAGGAAAGATGCTGCTTCCCCACAGTCCTTCACCTTGTTCCCATGGGCTCCTCACTCAAGACCTCGCTTGGCCTCCATACCCGGGGATCTGCCCCTTCTCCTGGGACATCCTTACCCCAGAAACCAGCAGGCTGACTCCCTCACTTCATTTGGACCTTTACCCAAATGTCCTCTACTTCCCTAAATAGTCCACCTAAAATTACAACTCCCCCCGCCCCCTCCAATCCCCCTTTCTGCTTTATTTCTCTCCTTAGCAAGTGTCACCATTAAAAATGTTATCTATTCTACTGGTTTTACCTTGTTTACTGTCTGTCTTCTCACAAGTGCAGAGATTTTTGTCTGTTTGCTCCGCTGTTGTATCCTGAGCACGGAGAGCAGTGCCTAGGGCATAGAGGGTCCTCCTCAGTGAATATCAAATGAATGAATGAGTGAATGAATGAAGTAGAGGAGGGAAGCTGTGAAAGGGAACGTGGGAATGGAGAGCCACGTGCTATTTTACCTGCAGGCATGTCCTCGGGTACACCCACTTTGAGCTAACAGGTCACATGAAGTCAGGGATTTGAAATTGGTTATCTCAAAACTTCCATGCCCGTGTACTTCCCCAAAAGACACCAGGGACCCCTGGCAGCACCACTAGCGCATTCTGAGGGCATCTGGTCTCTTAGCCTCAAAGGGTTATCTAGTTATTACATTTCCTGCGCCTCCAGATGCTGAGATGGGACACAGAGCTGGAACCTCAGACGGGCTGGTGCTCTGATTCCCCCTCCCTTCCCAGGCTGTGTAAACTAGAACCAGACTTCTTCTATCTAATACAAAGGGACCCCTAAACATCCTGGATGGGGTTGGAGAACCTTCACACAGCAAACTTGGTCAGTTGCTACCATGTCAGACTCTCAGTAAGAATGTGACCCTAGGGGGCCGTGCTAGTTATCAAGTAACTAGTATGTGACAAGCTCTGGTTTACAGAGACCAGCTCATTTAATCCTCCCAGTAAATTGGTTGGGTTGGTAACCTCCTTTTTAAAGATGAAGGAATGGAGGCTTAGAGAGGTTGCTTAGCTTTCCCAATTATGTGCAGTTAGCAAATTGGGTGGAAGGTTGGAACTCAGGTGAGTCTGACCCCAGAGCCCTGTGTCCTCTGTGTAGGCCCTGGGTCCAAGTCCAGCTCCCCAGGGAACTTTGGAAGATGCTCTGGAATTGACAGTTCTGCTGTGATTCCAGAATTTCTTACAGCGCTGGTTTCAGAAAGATGGGCCAGGCCCACGTGCTCTAAGCCTAGAAACCCATCCGTTGGGAGCCCATCTCTGGGCCTGTGGTGGAAACCACTGGGGTCCAAGGAGACCTCTCCCTCCCCTCCCCACCCCCCGTCTTCTTTCCCATTGAGATGCAGGGCTTACATCTTTAACACCGAGCGTGGCCAAGGGGCCCAAAGGCACATCTGTGTTTCTACACAGTTTCCCTTCATATGCACAAATAAAATAAGGGATCGCCAAGTAGACACCTGTATATACAGTCACCCTCTCGGCCAGACAGATATTTATTTGCTGTTGTATAAATGAGGGAAATTTGCACTCAGCCCTGAACATTTGGCCACCCCGGGCCATCCTTCCTTCTCCCCAGTGACTTCTTCCCTGAGAATGGCCACAGTCCGTGACACTTCATTCTGCTCTACTTAAAGACCAGGCGCCGTCCCGGGAAGATCTGTTTTGCACCTGTACTCAGGCCTCGTAAGGTGCTTGGGCTGTCAGGGAAATCCCATGCACCAAGGCGAAATCAAGTCTTCCGTGACAGGGAGGAAGTGCTTTAAAAGGCAGGTGTTCTGGTCCTGTCACACATTGTTTTATGGGATGGTCCCTTGAAACAGACCCTGTGCAATGGGGCTTGCTTTAAAGGGGTCCGCCCATCTTCCCAGGCTGAGCGGAAAAGATGTGAAAACAAGGCAGGGATGTAAACCAGGAATGTCAAGTTCTAACCCTCCTCCACGGGATGAAACACCAGTGGGGAAATGTCAGGGTTCTCCCTCAGCAAACTGTGAATGTGTGATGCATTGGTTGTGGTGACAGATGCTGGGAGAATATCTCAAGGGCTTTCTTACAGCAACAGGGTGACGGCAAACAGCGTTTCAGAATTGTGAGGAAGTTAATTATTTTTCTTGACTAGTTGTATTTTAAAATTAAAATATTTTAAGCAATTCCTATTTAATTGCAGAATTTCTAGAATGGGTGCAAGTGATAGCATTTTTAAAAATATCTTTTTCAAACAACTTCCTGTGTTAAGAAACAGCATTCACATGCCATGTCATCAGTAGCCCCAGGAATGACTGAGGGGCTGGGCTGGCATGGACGCACGGGTGGATGTACTCTTGGGCACTCCAAGCAAAATAAGAGAAAAGCATCAAGAGACCACATCGCGTCAGAATTTGGGTCTAAGTCCCAGCCCTTCTGGGGACATGGTCCCCTACACGGCTGCATGCCAGGTGTCATGTAGATAGTCTCGTGCCATTATTAAGTGACCCAACCTTGTGGGATGGCTCACACCACTTCCAGAGTTCTGCTTGGGAATGAAATTCTTTTTTTTATTTTAATTGAATTATAGTTGATTTACAATGTTGTGTTACTGCTGTACAGCAAAGTGATTCAGTTATGCATATATATACATATATATATATATACACACACACACACATACATTCTTTTTTAAAATATTCTTTTCCATTATGGTTTATCATGGGTTATTGAATATAGTTCCCTGTGCTATGCAGTAGGACCTTGTTGTTTATCCATCCTATATATGCTAGCTTACATCTGCTGACCACAACCTCCCATTCCATCCCTCCCCCAACCCTCTCCCCCTTGGCAACCACAAGTCTGTTCTCTATGCCCGAGAGTCCATTTCCGTTTCATAGATAGGTTCATTTGTATCATATTTTAGATTCCATGTATAAGTGATATCATATGGTGTCTGTCTTTCTTTTTCTGACTTACTTCACTTAGTACGATAATCTCTAGGTTCATCCATGTTGCTGCAAATGGCAGTATTTCATTCTTTTTATGGCTGAGTAATATTCTACTGTATACATGTACCACATCTTCTTTATCTATTCATCTGTCAGTAGACATTTAGGTTGTTTCCATGTCTTGGTTATTGTAAATAGTGCTGATAGGAACATAGGGGTGCGTGTATCTTTTTGAATTAGAGTCTTCTCCAGGTATATACCCATGAGTGAGATTGCCAGACCGTATGGTAGCTCTGTGTTTAGTTTTCTAGGAACCTCCATACTGTTTTCCCTAATGGCTGCACCAATTTACATTCCCACCAAGTGTGGGAGGGTTCCCTAGTCTCCACATCCTCACCAACTAATCTTTATTTTTTGAGGGGTCTCTGCACTCCGATGCTTCTGGACCTTCGTGTAGGCAGTTCCCTGAGCCTGGACATCTCCCCCTTCCTCATTTCCAATGATCACAATACTTCACCTTTGTCAAGACCTCCCTTTACTGCTCCCTTTTGTGTGATGTCTTCTCTGGGGTCAGCAGCTGGAGGTCACTGATGTCCTCTTCTCATTCTCAGGAAATGGGAGCGTTTCCTCCACACCCTTTTGTGTGTCTTACTGGCCTTGAGTTATTTATTGAAGTTTTATGTTATTTATCTATTCCTCCAGCCGGATGACGTTTCGGGGAATGAAATTCTTATTCCTCGGGTTCATCTATAGATTCCACACATTTAAAAGACCACTTCTTCTACTTAGACATGGATCCCTATGAACCCTTTCTAACGTTCCAACCTCCTTCTCACAGATTCTCCCAGACTGTCAGTCACCTTTGAATCCAATTCCCGCATTTACAGGTCCTCACTCACTACAAGTTTTGTTCTACTTTTAGACACTCACTTGCTCACCACGTTTCTGCCCACGTCACCCTCGTTACCCGTGAGCTGTGCCTTTGCTCATTCAGTGCTGGATTTTTCCATGCTCTAAGGAGCCTGCCCACAGAAATGCCTGCAAGCAAGAGGCGGGTAGGGGGAGCTGGGGGGTGTCACTTTTATACCACTGAGGTAAACAGTGCGTGACAACAGATGACACGACAGAACAGCTCCCCTCCACATCCCACTCAAGACCCTAATCTTCTAAGGCTCCCTGAGCCATGACCTGGGAGCAGGGACCACACAGTGGGGGCAACGGGAGCAGGGATCCTCATTATTTGTCAGTCCCTGAATTCTAAAATAAGGATACCTGTGTTTCGGGTAGATTTACCTGGAAAAATATGGCTAATGCATTGGGAAGGGCAGAGATGTGCATCAAAGGAATCCGTGGGAAGGTTGGACCCAGTGACACTTGTCTGTGGTGACGGTGGACACAGAAAGGCAGAGCAGGCTGTAAGTTGAAAAGGTTCCTCTTCACCACCCAAATAAAAAGAAAGAACAGCCATTAGCTTGGGAGTCTACCCCTGGCACCCCTCTCATCTCATCTCATTTCACTCCTCCTATTCCAAGATTTTCTGGATAGTTTTACTGCGTATAAAAGTATCCCTAAAATATAGTATTTAGCGCTGCATTCATTGAGCTTCATTTAGAAATGAAGTCATAAGGTGTGTCCTTTGCTGCCATTTGCTTTTTTCACCCAATATTACGTTCCTGAGATTTGTTCATGATTTTCCTGCAGCTGTCATTCATCCATTGACGCTCATGGGTGATTTTCCCTCTTTCTGCATATCTCACAATTTTTTTTCTGTTTTCTTTTCATGAGCATTTGGGTTGCATCCTGTTTGTGTCTGCACGTACACATGCACTGTCCAAGTCAAAGCTGCTGTGAATGTTCTCATACAAATAGAGGAGCCAGAGTTTCTCTCTGGAATGTGTGTGGGAGGTAGAGCGGCTGGGTGGTAGGGGGTCCACGTGTTAATATCCCCAGCTAGAAACAAACTGCTCTCAGGGACAGTGTAGAAATTGACCATCTCTCCACAAATTACTCCCATTTCTGCACACTCTTGCCAACCCTTGATATTACCAAGATTTTTAATTCATTTTAGTTCTGTGAGTGTGAAATGGCATCTCATCTGATTTTATGATTTTCAGTTCCCTTACATCTACCTAATTCGCTTGAATATCTTTCGTGTGTTTATTAGCCAATTGAGTTTTCTCCTGTAGAGTTCCTCTTCCAATGTTTTGTTTATTTATCTGTTGTGGTTTGTTGCTGTTAACATTCTTAGCATAGTTTCATACATCCTGTCTCCTACCCCTTTGTCCCTCACCTGTGCTGCAAGAACCTTTCCCCCCACAGGCTTTTCGTCCTTTTTACCTCCGTTTTTTATTAACCTTACTTCTTAATTAAAATGTGACTGAATTTGTTTATCTCATTTCTTACAGTTTGTGCTTTCTGACAATTGTTTAAGAACTCCTACCTTCCCCAAGGTCATAGAGATATTCACTTATATTGGCTGCTAAAACTACTAGGCTTTGCCTTTCGCATTGAAGTCTTTAATCCACCTTTTCTGTTTGTTTGTTTTGAGTATGGCACGAGGCAGTTTTAACTTCACTTTTTTTCTGTGGATGATCAGCCTCCAGGGTACCCTTTGTTGAAAGCCTTTTGCATCCCACTGACCTGTAGAAGCAGCTCTGCCTCCAATCAGAGTTGCTGATATATGCATAGATACATTCTTAGGACACCTATTCAGTTCTGGGTTTTTTTGTTTTGTTTTGTTTTGTGTCTATCCCTGTACCTATACAATATTTCTTAGCTGCAGTAGCTTTAAGTCTTATTTTCTGATTGGGCAATTTCTCCCTTGTAGGAGTGTATAGTGTTTTCCTTGATAGATCTGCATAGATTTTATTTTATTTTTTATTTTTTAAATATTTTGGCAGCACTGCATGGTTTGCAGGATCTTAGTTCCCTAACCAGGGATCGAACCTGTGTTCCCTGAAGTGGAAGTGTGGAGTCCTAACCACAGGACTGCTCCGGAATTCCCATCTGCATAAACTTTATTTTATTTTATTTATTTCATTTATTTTGCATTTTTGGCATAGATTTTAGAATCAGCTTTTCGAGTTCGCACAGTAACGTTTCATGGAATTTCATCGAATCTATAGGCTCCCAGAGGACACTACGGCTTCTTCACGATCAAAATCGACCTCCAAGTGAAGATCTAGTGGAGTTTTCCTTTGAAGCAGCCACTGAAGCACAGAGCAAACAGTGGACCACGTAAGAACGGCCACGGCTCCAAGCCACGCAGAACACTTTATGTGCCTCGGACCCCAGATGCCAACGGGGATTGCACAGCAGCCTCAGGCCTGTCTTCTATCAACCCGAGAGGCCTTTAGCTCAGGTTTATATGAGCAAGGCCTGAGGCTTCTTTATACAAAGCCTTGTGTCCTGATTTGGCAGAAATGGAGAAAGAGACAAGGAAAGAGACAATATTCAAAAGAGAACACATGTCAAGGAAAGCAAGAAGAAAGGAGATTCTGTAATTAAGAAAGTTATCTTGTTAAATGAAGACTGTTTGTTTTATAAATTATGAATATCAAATAAGATTGTATTAAATCAACCTAAATTCAGCATTTATTATGCACTTTGCTGGAAATCATTGCCATAGGCTATAACACGCAAAAGAAAATATTATTTTTATTATATTATGTGAAATCATGATTTTTTAAATGTTTGAATAATGTGTCTGTGGAAGAGGGGTTGGAACTTTTATTTTGCGGCCGTAGAATTTATCTAATCTATACGAATTATAGTTTCCTCATTTGAAAAATCAGGTTAATAATACTCAACTTATGAAACTGTGCTAAAAACGAAGTTACAAAATATATGCTCGTGTTTTCAAATGTTTCTTAGCTACAGGGGATTTTGTCCAAATGTCCTTTGGGAAAGGAAGGGAAAGGAAGGGCATCCACCACAAATCCATTCATTTGTGGTGGATGGATTCGCGTGTGGTCGGTCATCACTCTGTCCTTTCTCTCTTCTGTTGCGGTGTCTAGTCATCCCAGAGTTTCTGGGAATTGGCTGTGTCGAAGAATCAGGGTCATCAGTAGACCTCAGAGTACAACCCAGGACAGAAAACTGCAGAAGCTGTTGAAGCTAAGTAGTTTAAGGGGAAAAATATAAAATTACTGGTCAGAAATAAAAGGATATATCAAGCACGTAAATGAGGCAGGGAAGAAAGACAAGAATCCACTCCCTACGCAGGAGAGATTTTTTTTTTTCCAGACAGGAAGAGACAAACGTGGGAAGAATGAAAATCAGAGCTTTAAAAGAAATAGATATCAATGTAGTCCCTTAGGGCATTGCTTGAGAGAAGGAAGTAAAGGTTGACATTGTCTTGTAATTGGATTATCTTTCTCTGGTTGTGATTCTCTGCCGGAACTGGACCTCGAGGTAGCTGGTCTTTAGATAGTTTACATAGGAAGCTCAGAAAGGTAGAGCTACCTGTGCTAAATAGTGCACAGGAATGAGAGGGTAGGTCTCCCGAGAAGCTGCCACATGGGAATGCTTGGGACTCCTTAGGGCACAAAGTCCTTGAAAACACTTTGTAAACTTGAAAGTGACCTGCACCTGAAGCACAACCAACTACGAGAAGTGGCTGCTGCCTAGAGAGCTGCTTGTTGAAGCTTGTCTGCACATCCTGAGACGCTCTGTGAGATGCAGACTCCTGGTCTGTCACCCTAGTCAGCTCTACCAGGCTCTACCTTATTAGCAGGTGCCTTGAATCGTTGTTTTACATCCCGAGGTTTGAGAGCTGCGATGTTTGTGGAGCAGGGAATTTGGAAGCTGCTAAGAAAGATTTGCACAGGGCTCTACCGCACAGCAAAGAGCAAGTTTTGTGGCTTCAGTGTCTTGAAATAATAAGTGTTGGCTTCACTTCGCTCAAGTGAACAATATTTTCCCTAGTCCTCAAAGTCCCTGGAGAAGCAAAGAGTTATTGATGGAAACTGCAAGGCCATTTGTGCATGGGGTCTCAATTGATTCTTTGATTTGCACCTATAAGTACTACAATTTGCCAAAAGTAAAAGGATTTTGTTGTTATTCATATACAAAATTATTAAACTTTTTGTTGCACTTAAAGTAGTAGAATGAAAAATTATTTGGTTCAGTTATAACTACGTGAGGCTTGAGAAAAAAAAGAACTCGTGAAGTCTTTTTTTTCTTTCCTAATTTGGGAGATACTCAATGTCTCTTTTTTTTAACTTTTTAAAAAATTTTATTTTAGAGAAAGATAATTGATTTACAATATGGTGTTAATTTCTACTGTAAGCAAAGTAATTCAGATATATATATATATAAAGAATGTATATACATATATATATATATATACATTCTTTTTCATATTCTTTTCCATTATGGTTTATCACAGGATACTGTCTATAGTTCCCTGTGCTATACAGGACTGTGTTTTTTATCCATTCTATATATAATAGTTTGCATCTGCTAATCCCAAATTCCTAATCCCTTCCTCCCCCATCCCCCTCCCCCTTGGCAACCACAAGTCTGTTCTGTATGTCTGTGAGTCTGTTTCTGTTTTGTAGATAAGTTCAGTTGTGTCGTATTTTAGATTCCACATATAAGGGTCTCTGATAAGCAGAAACTATCAGCCAGGGCAGAACTTTTGACGTAACCCAGAACACTGCCCTCTAGTGTTTGAACAGGCAAATCCAGCTGAAGTGCTTCAGAGCTGAGCCCCCAAGGTGCTCCATCCATCTACATGGAATTTCCTGGCCATGTGGTCTCAGCAGAGAGGTTAAGTTGTGGCTGCCCTGTTTCTGGTCCCCTCCCCTATGCCACTTCAGGGGTGCAGGCACATGCCACTGAAGCTTTGGGAACCACTTATTTACTTAAGTGATTCATGGGACATCATTAACGGAAGTCAGGGAGAGGAACTACACTCAGCAAAACACCACAGTTTGGTCCATACCTTGCTCGGGAGATGAACTCTGTATACGAGGTTTCTAGTGCTTTTGAACTTTGACCAAAGCACTAACTGATAAAGGTTACAGCAGAGAGCATCCTGCAGTCACATCAGATGTGAGAAGAAGATTCAGTTCACTTTTCAATGTGTTAATATTTGGTTAGAGATTCATATTCTTATATTAGTATAGCATATAATTATATTATGTTATTGAGTTATCATATCATAACTCAAATTATTAGAATTTAAAAGTTTAAAACTGGGACTTCCCTGTTGGCTCAGTGGTTAAGAATCTGCCTGCCAATGCAGGGGACACGGGTTCGATCCCTGGTCCGGGAAGATCCCACATGCCGCGGAGCAACTAAGCCCAGTCAGCCACAACTACTAAGCCTGCACTCTAGAGCCTGCAAACCACAACTATGGAGCCCACGTGCCACAACTACCGAAGCCCATGCACCTGGAGTCCGTGCACCACAACAAAAGAAGCCACCGCAATGAGAAGCCCGCCCACCTTAACAAAGAGTAATCCTTGCCACAGCTAGAGAAAGCCCGCACGCGGCAAAACCCAGCGCAGCCAAAAATAAATAAATTTTAAAATAAAAAGTTTAAAAAGTTTAAAACTTATATGAAACTTTAGTGTGAATGAGAAAGGGATTTTGTAAAACACACACGTGCACTCTCTCTCACACACACACACACACACACACAGGAACACATGGCGCCACCCATGAAACAAGAGTTTCAAATGTTTCTGGGTTTCTTTTCGTTGTATATTTCTTTTCCTCCAGGAAATGGTAGAGGCAAAAATCTCTCAAATATTTAAAAACTAGTGGTTCTACAGAGTGACTGATAGTATTTTTCCCCTTTTTAATCATGCACCTAGATATTTGTGTTTCCTAAATCTGGAGCCAGAAAACCTGAGGCAGAGGAAAGCATTCTTATGGAAAAGAATTCAATGCCGGCTCAGAATACATGCAATGAGAAATTTTCACAAACCAATCATTCTCTTTAGATTCAGAGAGCTGATTGGGTTGACTTGGTGAACAACTGACATTTTCCAGGAGAAAGCGAATTTCCCACTGGGAGGTTTGCTGATAAAACTACTGGAACTAGTGCGCCACCTAATGGTCATTCCATGCATTGTGGCTTACTAGGAAAATGCAAGAAATACAGGAAATTTCCTTTAGCAAATGTACTCTAACTTGAGTCAGGTAAGATTCTCATAGAATACTAAAATTTGCTATTTATCCTAAATACCCATCCATTTTCTATGGAAAAATCTTAGCCATGGCTTCAAGCCCTGATCATCTATCTAATTAGTTAAATGCCAAATGGATCTGTTCATTTCTATTTTTCTTCTTTAGTTACAGGTGTATATTTGAAAGGTCTATAGCAGAGGCAAAAGGATAATTTTCCTAACCCTCAAAGTAAAATAAGCCTTCCAGTAATTCAGAATCAGCCCTCCAAATGTGGGATCTACCCAGGGTCGTTTCATTCAACATGCACCCAAAATTAATTGAGCTCAATGTTAACACCATCATTCTTGGGACAAACACATCCTGTGGGTCCTGAAAGATGCACTCAATAGGATGCAATGTCACTTCTGTGATTTTCCTGCCCCAAATGAAAGATGTCGGAGAAATCCAAATGAAGTGATATTCTACAAAATAACTGACCTTCGCTCTTCAAAACATCCATGTCTAGAACCACATGGAAAGGTTGAGGGAATGTCCACTTCAAAGGCAGCTAAAGAGATGTGACATGGGAATCCAGGTGTGATTGGGTCCTGGACTGGGGGAAATAGCCAATCAGGACATTATTTGGACAAGTGCTGACATTTGAAATTGGATTCTGGGATAGAAAACAGCCCTGTCTCAATGCTAAGTTTTCTTGCTTTGACAGTAACACGATGGTTATGTAAGAAAAGCTCCTCGGTCATAGGAAATACACACCTCGACTACCCCTGTAAGAGTTGAACCGACACAGCCCCAGAGTGTGGATGTAAGTGTGCTTGTACCTGGATCTCTTCCCCGCTGGACTGGGGTCCTGAGTCTCTGCTTCCTGCTCCCTGCCCTTACCTGGGGCTGCCTGGCTGAGCTCGAATCCTTTGAGCCTCGACTTCTATATCTGTCCAAGGAGAGACCAATTTCCTTCAACCTGTTCTACTGCACGTCTCTCCCAGGGATTCCCCAAAGATCAAAGTAGGCATCGGTCTCAAGGTCCAGGAAGAGCGTGCGGACCCTGCATGGAGAGAGGGTACAGAATCCCCTCGTGGTCAGGGATGAGGAACCAGGAGAGCGTGTGTCTACACGGCCTGGTGAAATGAAGTCAGGTCCCAGGACAGAGCCCGTCCTCAGTTACTCCTGACCTGTGCAGCTGCGGTCATTCTCAGGGCCCAATGCACCTCCTCTACGCTGTCTCCTCAGACTCACACGAGGGCTTTGCAAACCACGGCTGAGATATTACAAAGGACGTTGTATTAAAGCAGGTTAAAGCAGGGCTCATATATGAACAGCAATGCCTCAAGTTAGTTTGTGATTCATCCGGGCATTTGGTGTGGGTTAACAGTTCCATGGTCTCTTGGGCATTCACTACCCTGGGTTTGATAAAAGATTCTCAGTTGGCAGCCACACCTTAGTATTTTT
Source organism: Neophocaena asiaeorientalis asiaeorientalis (assembly GCF_003031525.2). Classification (NCBI taxonomy): domain Eukaryota; kingdom Metazoa; phylum Chordata; class Mammalia; order Artiodactyla; family Phocoenidae; genus Neophocaena; species Neophocaena asiaeorientalis. The sequence continues at coordinate 804,321 of NW_020173728.1, read as the reverse complement.
TAAACATTTTTATTGGAGTATAGTTGACTTCCAATGTTGTGTTAGCTTCAGGTGTACAGCAAAGTGAATAGTTAAGTGTGTATGTATATATGTATATGTATATATATATATATATATATATATATGTATATATATATATATTCTTTTTCAGATTCTTTTCCCATGTAGGTTAATTACAGAATATAGAGTAGTGTTCCCTTTGAGTAGGTCCTTGTTAGTCATCTGTTTTACATATAGTAGTGTGTTTCTGTTAATCCCAGTCTCCTAATTTACCACTTCCCCACACGCTTCCCCTTTGGTAACCATACATTTGATTTCAAAATCTGTAAGTCTGTTTGTTTTGTAAATAAGTCCATTTGTATCATTTTTATTCGATTCCACATATAAGTGATATCATATGATATTTGTCTTTCTCTGTCTGACCTGCTTCACTTAGTATGACCATTCCTAGGTCCATCAATATTGCTGCAAAGCCGTACCTTAGCACTGATTGCCGGAGGGACTGCGTCTGAAATACTCCAGGATCGTCAGCTTGTCCCCACTGCTTCCTGAACACGCATACTTCAGCCTGAGATGTTGACCTTTCTGGGCCTCAGTTTCCTCATGGTCTTATGCGTTTAACCACATATGCATGTCCATATACGAGACACAGCATTGTTTGCTGTGTTGATTCACCATAATTTACTGTAACTTCATGGAAGTATCACATAGATGGGGAAAAGTACTGTGTCCCAAGTGTCCAGTTCATATACCTTCCCAGTGGAATGCACTCGTGTAACTACCACCCGGATCATGAAGATACACGTCATGGCACCCAAACCCCTCCTCCTGTATTTCTAATTACGTCCATTCTGTTTGACTGTTTACATCATTTTATAATCAGCATCCCGTTTCTGAGCTCTAAACTGTTGTGTTGAATTTAGTTCAAATAGAGAATAAGTTTCTATGGAACATTTTTAGCAGTTTATCATTTAATGAAATAAAATGATGTACAAAAGAGAGAAGAGGGTAGAGAGCAGAGATGAAGGAGAGGCGGGGCGGGAAGGGAATGGAAGTCCCGAATCATCCCCGCACCACCTGGCACGGTGAATGAGAAGACCCAAGTATGGCCTGACTTGTAACGGGCTCCCCGCTGAAGGTTCTGCATCCCTTGTCTTTGTTCATGTGAGAGAGACTGTTCTGGAATGTCCACTCACACGGGGCTCTCTGGTCCCTGCATCCACCATCAGGAAACATCCATTTCCTGTCTCTTTGTCATAACTCATTTTCAGAACCCAGGGGTTGCTCGCCAAGCATTTATTGATATTATATTTATTTTTCCTTCCTGGTTAATCCTGGCCTCTGCTCCTTTTTCAGCCAAAGTGGAATAGACACAAATTCTGGAAAGGGGTCCTGGCCACCCATGCTGGAGGGCAGTAGGGGCTATTGGACTGCGGCTGAGGTGGAGATTTGACCCCTACCTTATTGTGTAGCCAGTATAATGACCATCATTAGGACACGCTGCCCAGAGCCCCACCTAAACCCAGCAACATCGGGTGCCCTCGGTCACCGCGTGGGTTGACTCTCATCTGAAAGTGCAGCCATGATGTTTCCCAGTTCTGTTCATCCTTCCTCCGTGGCTCGAGGTCCTGGGTGGGTTGGAGGAACCAGTCAGACCCTACAGGATGTGTTTGAGCTGGCGGTCCCCTCGCCGGGTGCACAGACCTCTGTCTGCCTGTTCCTGGGCTCCTGGTACTCTCAGCAGGGGTGGAGGAAAGAGGTCAGGGACTCTGCAGCCTGAACAGGCAGGGTTCAAATGCAGGGGTACCCTAGTAGCTCTGTGATCTTAGAATGTGGTTACCCCAATCAGGAAGCAATTTCCTGACCTGTTCTCGTCTTCTAAGAGAATTAAATGAAATAGAGAATATAAAACACAGGTCACAGAACCTGACCCATGTTAGACACTAAGAGATGGTATTTCCTTTCCTTTTTTCACTCCTTTCTTATCTTTAAATCTTCCACCTGCCTTCTCCTCCCTCCCTCTTTTCTTTCCTTCCTCCCTCTTTTCCGCCCCTAAAGCAAAGGAGTATGTTGCCAAGTCTAGGTGGTAGGTCCTCGGGTATGTGCTATGTATTCACTGTGTTTCTCTATATGTTTGGAATATTTCATCATCAAAAAATAAAATATTAAAACAACACCCACTGGAAAATAAATGCCTAAAGGTCCACATCAGACAAACTGAAGCAGTATCTCGGAGGCTGGGCCTGTTTGCCTTTTTCAGAGGCACACAGGTGATTCTACTGTGTAGCCGGAGCTGACCCTCACTGGTCACTCCCTCTATCACAACTGCTCATTGGGTTGGAGGCCCCAGCCCAAGGCAGCTTCTCTTAGTTGACATAGGCATGTGCCAGAGCAGTTGTTGGGGCAGATCTTTGAAGATTTTGGCAATAGCAGAGGTAAAAGATGTCCACCAGCCCTCACCCATTTGTTTGGGTCAGAGAAGGGTGGAGAATTGACCCTAAGGAATACTAAACAAATATAAGTTCACTTTACGTCCCTCCCCCAATGCTGGGATGGGAACCAGAGGTCCGGGGGAGACCTGGGCAAACCCCACTTGCTCTGAGTTTCCCTCAAGTGAGTGAATCTTGGGAGATCAGTGTCAGAGCCAAGGTGCGTTACGTTCTTCCCCAGAGTGGACTTGACTCCTGGCCAGCCTTCAACTTCCCGGACCTTAGCCTTGGCCACGGACCAGGTGCTTGTGCTTCCAACAAAACCTGATTCAGCCTCTGGGCTCTGAGACTCTAGGGACGTGGGAGACATGGGGAGACGAACTCAGACATTAAAAAGCTGCTCTTTATCTTCTCTCCAATAGACTTGCAAAGAAAAGCAGGCGCTGTGCGATGTGCGCTCAGGGCAAAATATTAGGGTTAAAAGGCAGGCTTGATTTGAGGTAATCTGTCAACGAGGAAAAAAAAAAAAAGCAAGTCATGTAGGACTGTTCTGTTGCATGCAGCCCCGAAGCCATCACAATGTGGGTCATTATAGAAAAGTGCAGACCTGAGCTAAGACCAATTTCAGGAATTAGAGGGCACCGGTGACACGGTGTTAGGAATTTAAGTCAATCCTAGAGGTGGTGTCTGTCATGTGCTGAGCCCCTCGATTCAAAGTAACAAATGATTGTAGAGCATTAACAAAAATATAAGCATCATTAAAATGAAGGAGATGTACATAATGGTTTTTGGGTTTTATTCAAAACTGTCTTTGATCTGGGTATTTTGAGAATCGATTTGTGTGTTTTCCTTGATGTTAATGAGAGTAGTGACCCTCCTCAGATGCAGCAGATAGAAGAGCTGTGTCTGGAATATTACTCAGCCATAAAAAGAAACGAAATTGAGCTATTTGTAATGAGGTGGATAGACCTAGAGTCTGTCATACAGAGTGAAGTAAGTCAGCAAGAGAAAGACAAATACCGTATGCTAACACATATATATGGAATTTAAGAAAAAAAATGTCATGAAGAACCTAGGGGTAAGACAGGAATAAAGACACAGACCTACTGGAGAACGGACTTGACGATATGGGGAGGGGGAAGGGTAAGCTGTGACAAAGCGAGAGAGAGGCATGGACATATACACACTACCAAACGTAAGGTAGATAGCGAGTGGGAAGCAGCAGCATAGCACAGGGATATCAGCTGGGTGCTTTGTGACCGCTTGGAGGGGTGGGATAGGGAGGGTGGGAGGGAGGGAGATGCAAGAGGGAAGAGATATAGGAACATATGTATATGTATAACTGATTCACTTTGTTATAAAGCAGAAATGAACACACCATTGTAAAGCAATTATACTCCAATAAAGATGTAATAAAAAAAAAAAAAAAGCTGTGTCTGCTGTTCTGCTGGGTGTTTTCCTTTGCGTGGTTTTGGGGGGAGGGGCACACTTCCCCGAGCACCTCCCTTTCTCTTTAACACAAGAGTGACTAAGTCACCAGTCCTTTGCTTCCGCCTGTATTAATCCCCAGGCAGTGTCCCCAGCATTGGCCCCCGATAATTTCATCTGGAGGCCAGCAGGTAACTGAAGTTGCTTTCCAACAGTTGAAGGTGGTAGCTGTCGGCCCATGTTCCCGGTGGGCCCCCCTGGATGTGATATCTTTCCTCCAGACACAGCCAAAGCCTGCGTGTCATCCGTCTCCGAGCCAAGTCTTCCAGCATGGTGAGCTTGAGCATTTTTCTACTTCCCTGTACCCCCCGCACTAAGTCTGGGGATTCCTGTGCTCTTATTTTCATAAGGCTCTTCTATGTTTTTTCACCTATTTCAACAGCGTTTGAATCTGTCAGCGTCTGACGTGCCGGTGTGTGGTATTTGGACTTTCAAATGCAGAAGGGATGTTCAAATGTAAAGTAAATAAATAAAGCCCCACTCCCTCTCCAACTGGATTTGTGTAATTGTGTCAGACAAAATTGAGGGTGTGTATAAGTGCACGGTGTGTACGTGTGTTGAGAGATGGTTTCCACACACTATGAATATAGGTTTGAACTCTTTATGGTCTGATAAATGAGAAATTAGTGGAACCAACTATTGGAGGAATCAGCACCTCGTACTTGACAGCAAGAAACGAAACTCGAGAAGATTCAGGCGTGTGTGAGATCTTCATCTGAAAGTAGCATCGATCTGTCCTAACTCTGTCCGATGAGAAGGTCTTAAGGCAATGGATCCTCAAGTAATATGGCATCTAACACCCAGATGTCAGCTACTAGACACCATTCTCCACTGAAAGGAATCTGGGATCTTTAGAGAAATGGCTGGGGCAAGGAGAGGTCAAAATAAGCCTGTAACGTGAGCTAGAAAGTGAAGAAGCACTCAGAGGATGGTGGGGCTGTATTAGTCCACTCAACTGCCATAGTAACAAAGACTGGGGACTTAAATAACAGGAACCCATTTTCTTAAAGTTCTGGAAGCTGGTGGTCCAAGATCAAGGTGCCAGGTAGGTTGGTTTCTGGTGAGACCTCTCTCCTTGGGTTGCAGATGGGCTGTGTTCTCACCTGGCTTTTCCTCTCTGCATGCATGGAGAGAGAAACAGAGGCAGAGACAGAAACAGAGAGACAGGTGTCTCTTCCTCCACTTACAAGGCCGACACCAGTCCTATGGGATCAGGACCCCACACTTACACATTCATTTAACCTTAATTACCTTCTTAAAGGCCCCAACACAATCATATTAGAAGTTAAGTCTTCAACGTATGGATTTTGGAGGAAACAGTTCAGTCCGTAACAAATTCCAAAAGTACACAGGAGTCAGCAGGCAGGGTTTCCGCTAGCTAAACATGGTACCACTTGAGGATCAAAATAAATATTGGTAGCTACAGAGTATAACCTTGAACAAAATTAGAATTCATGCTCCCAGGTAACTAAATGAATGAATAAACAATTAACTGAGGTGGAAAAGAGAGCTCTTCCTGGCAGTAGAAAACCTGTTTAATAAATGTATATAAAATAATGGAATTAGACAATCACAACCACCATTCAACAGGCATCCAGTGATAACTAATTCAGACAAAAACTGAAAGTAGTGAGTAAAATTTTGAGGAACAGAATATTTACAAGATCTCAAAGTATGTCCCCTTAGAAATATACATTTTACAAAGGGAAAACTAGAGCTCTGCAGCAGAGAAACTACCTTGACCAAGTGAGCAAATATAACTGAAGCCATGACAGACCCCATCCTGTGCCTCCTGATACCATGCACGGAGACCAGTACTGCCTTTCTGGGTTCTTCCTGTTGAAATGTGCGTAACTTGAATCTCTTCACAGGGAAACATCAGACAAATGCAAAGTGAGCAAATTCTACAAAACAACTAGCACTTCACAAAGGACAGGGTTGTGAAAAAAATAGACCGAGAATGAGAAAGCATTCCAGGTTTTTAAAGACTCAAGAGGCAAGACAACTGAACACACAGTGTGATCTTGGCTTGGGTTCTAAACCAGTAAACACACACATACCGAACAACACGTATATACACAGATAAAGGATATTGGTACAGCTGATGAAATTTAAATGTGGACTGTGGATTAGATAACAGTATTACATGAACATTAAATGTCCTAATTTTACTAATTCTATTGTGATTATGTAAGAAAATGTCCTTGTTCTTAGAAAATATACATTATAGTATTTAGGGGAAAAGGGAAACAATGTCTGTAACTTACTCTCAAATTACTTGGAAAAAAGAGAGTGTATGTATGTGTGTGTGTGTGTGTGTGTGTGTGTAAATAGGCATGTGCATGTATAGATGGATGGATGGATACATAGATAAATGATAGATAGATAGATAGATCATATAAATGGAACAAAATGTGAACTACGAGTGAATTTGATGAAAGGGTATATGAAAGTTCTTGGTACTATTCTAGCCAGATATTGTCAATTTATATCAGTTTATATCAGTGTATTTTAAAAGAGACTTGGGTCCAAAGAGGTGAGTGACTTAGTCACGTAGTTGAATAGTGGCAACATGGGGACAGGAGCTGAGATGGCATGCCTGTCGATTTCCTGATCTTACTCCTTCCTTGGATGACAGAGGTTGTGGAAATCTACCGTGTTTCTATATTTGTCTCAGCTTTACCACCCAGTAACTCAGGCCTGTCTGAAATGCTTTACCCTTTCCACTTTTGGAAGTCAAAACACCAAACAATAGTGAACTCTTTGTACTGGCAACCTACCTGCTTTATGAAAATCACATGGACTTGAGGGCTCTCCTGATACAACCTCAACCACTAATTCTGAAACAGGAGGGAAGGAGGCAGGGGACAACTTAAACGAATGACACAGCCGTTGGATATGACATAAACGGTTTAGAATCAATTAGGTCCAAGATGGTGGAAGATTCAACTTCCTGTAGACCTTGAGCCACATTATATGCTCATCGTAATACATCAGCTAAATGACACACCCACAGATGCCATGACACTTCTGAGGCCAACCATAAAAGGCCAAAAGGTGGGCGGTGGCCCAGCTTATGGAAATCCCCGCCCCTTCTCCAAGATAGTTGGAATAATCCTCTCACTCATTAGCCTATGAAATTACCCAGCCCATAAAAACTAACCACGCCATATTTCAGGGCCTCTCACCTTCTGAGATGGCCCACACTCTGTCTGTGGAGTGTGTTTCTCTCTAAACAAATCCACTTCTTACCTATCACTTACCTACCTTACCTACCTATTCAGTGTCTCTCACTGAATTTGTTCTGTGATGAGACATAAAGAACCTGAGCTTCATTAAGTCCTGAGACCAGGTGTGTGATCTCAGCAAAAAGACAGTGGGTTCAAGTCCCAATCTGGGTTCTGGCTGGGTTAGAGTCATGGCCTGTGGGTTCGAGTCCCATCTGAGGTGTGCAGTTTCAATTCCTCCTGCAGTGGGTTTAGTGACAACCCACCTTACACCAAATTCCACTTGATAGCAGTTAGTCTACACCATAACTCTATGAGTATTTCCACTCTGATCTGATCTCAGACTGAAATAAGTTTCCAGAGAAATAAAATTTTAATATGCAGACCCTCCTGAGGAGAGACAGTTTCCTCCAACTCAATGGTATAATTCAACGCCTATTCCAAAGCCTGAGTATAACAAGCAACACCTTCCTAAAAGGAGGCTTAAAGTCAAGAAGGTGAGATAGACCCCAGGGGCCATTGTCATGGTAAAATCTGAGAGGGATTTTGATAAGGCTTTTGTCAAAAACATTGATTATCAGTGGCAACCGTTCTTCCATGATTGCTGTATGCTTTTAGTTCTTTGGGTCTTAAATATTTCCTTTAAATTACAACCCCTCACCACCCGCCTCTACAAAGTTAACTAGCCAGTGCTGGTCTCAGTTAATAACTTCAAGATAGTTAATGCCAGCAAAGATGAGCCTGGGTGAATTGTTCAGATGGACATTAATAATTAGAATGCTTTGGGAAAGGGCCTGCACTTGGTGTTTAGATGACCCTGGTGGCAGAATTGCACGGTCTGCAGACAGTGGCCATCCATCCACCACAGCCAACTCACCTGTTATCACCTCCCTTTATCCTGCTGGGAAGCTGGGGTTGTGGGTTATCCTCACACCTTTGCGCAGCTCAACCACGTTCTTAGAAATTACTACTTCAAATGCCAGATTCACAAGTGGACAACCATTGGTAGGGCATTTCCCACCTTCCCCTCCACTTCTCTCCTCTCATTCCACACTCCTTACTCTGAGTACTAAATACATGAACAGGGAACACTGGTTTTCCAAAGCACAAATCCTAGAACGATGGTGCCATGCACTGTACAGCAGCGACCTTCAACCTGGGGAACTCTTACTCCTGGATGAAGGTGAACACTTTCCCACAGGTATTCAGGCAAGGGTTGTGTAAGAATACCTCTGTTCACACCTTAACTCCTGCACAAGCAATTCCTAAAATTGATCTAAATAGCCCATGTCCCGCTCTCTATGGAAGGCAGACCCCTCCCCCATCCTAAATCAAGCTGTGCTGCTCTCCAGGGTGGAAAACCCTCCGAGGCATCAGCAGGAGAGGTGTGTTCCTTAGTGATGAATCCAGCCATTATAAGACTCAAGGGAGATTCCTGTCTTTGACTGGCTTCTCCTAAGAGTGAAACATGTCCTTAATAGCACACATTTGGAGCCTTTTGGGGATATTCTGAGTTGCATATGTTGGATGGATATGATACACTGATGAGAGCTATCTGATGATACAGATATTTAAGGACAGGTGAGCCCTAGGATCTTTGTATGGCTAAACTTGACAATTCCAAATGAAGAGACCTTTACCCACAGAAATCAGTTACTATTTGCTTAGTTCCTTTCAACTAGAGCCTCAGTGCTATGTTTCTCACAAAGACCAGTAACCTAGGAAAGGTCTACTTCTTCTGCTAAGCACATCACCCAGTTACCAGAATCCCTAAACCTGCTGATTTGCCACCCTGCCTTGATGAACAAAAGAGGTAGACCAGTTGTCTGCGCCCACATAATTTTATGTTTGGGCTCAGTGATTTGTGCTAATTAGACATGGGGCAAAATAAACTCCAAGCCCCTTAAGAGAATGATCTCTCTTTCTTTCACTTGGTTTGCCCCAGTCCTTGACCCTCCATAAACTTTTGTTAACTGAAGGAATTACCGAACACGCATATTACCAAGACCGAAGTGTGCCTGAGTCCCTATCATCATCAACACAACTCTAGAGAGAGTAACTGAACAAAAGCTTATATTCCTACAGTTCAGTTTTATTTGGCTTAAAATAAAACCCCCCATTTTTAGGTAACAGCTTACAGCTTCCTGCCCACTTTCCCGGCAGGTAAGATGTTCATCTCTTAGTTGAAATTTCTTAGAGATGGGTTGGCAGTCAGTGCCAGTAGAGACCACTGCCAGTGTTAGGCACAAACCACAACTCCAACAAGAACTAGGAGGTGAAGGTGAAGGATGGAGGGGAAGGGGCTGGGAGCATGATAGCTGTTTTCCAAGATCTATTTGGCTACAGCACTGCTGGGTTCATCTTAGGGTTTTTGAAATACCCAGGAGCATTTGTTTCGTTTTGTGTTTTCCTAAAGGAGACACCACAGAGCAGGGGGAAGAGCATGGATTTCACAGCCCATGAATTTCAATTTGAAAATCACTCCCAACTTAATAACAAACTAGTGGAGTGGTCAGAAGACAGGGAGATCTGAGTTTTGGGGTTCTGGTTCAACCACCTAAATTACCTTGTGAGCCTATGCATGTTTCTAAACCCTTCTAATCCTCAGTTTCTTCATCTGTAAAGTGGGGGTAAACCATACAATCTCCCAAAAGACTTCATAGCCAGGGTCTGACATACAGCACGTGCTCGTGAAGGCTGTGTTCAAGTTTAACCATGTGAGGATCATTTAACTTCTCTGACCCTCATTTATCTTCCTCCTTGTCTGTGCAATGCTGAGGACAACCTCAAAGTGTTTACAAGGGGGTCTGGCACCTGGTGGCTCTAACGAACAAGTTATGATTAGTGATCTTAGTGTTAATAGTATTATTAATGTCATTGCTATTAAATTTAATACTACTTAATACGAGTACGATTACTGGCTTTAGTGACAGTTTTAACAATATTTTAATAATCAGGAACGTGTAAGAGAGAAAATGCAATCAAGACGCAGACCTGGTCTGGAAAAGTGATGATCCCAGGTATATTTTGATTATTTTGCATTTTTCAAATCAAATGTAAGTTCGCCTCAATTCTCACCCCTTCATTTCTCTCTTCTGCCCTTTCGAGGCCATTCATCTCGTATTTTCAGATTGATTAAAAAAAGCAAGCCACAAGGCCGGTGTCTGCCCTCGTTCCTCAGCTGAAGTGATTTCAGTTTCCTCTAAAATATTAGATTTTTCTCTGGCTTGTATTTACTACGCACAGATGCAGAAGGAGAATTACTCAAGTTTTGCAATAAAAATAAGCTTGGCTTTGCAAGCACCTGCTTTCCGCCGTTTAATAATGCCGAGCTCCCTTCTCCTACGTGCTTCTGTTTACTCTTCTGCAAATTATTTTTGTTCTCAGTTGACAAAGATAAATGATGGGATTAATATATATTGAAGAAGTCTCCGGGAACAGTATGCCAGCCCAGAGGAAGGGTGGGTATTATTTCCCTCAGGTAAGGCAACACAGCAAACTGGATTAAGAGTAATTTGCTGTGGGGCTTACAGATGATTGTGATCCATTAGTGGTACACCATTTATGAAAATTGCTTTTTCTTAAATAAAAATTAGAATGACTTTCATTACCTTGTCAGGACTGAGCGGAGCCATCCGCATTTTTCCCCCAAGGGAAAACAAAACGCCAGTGACAAGGTTAAGATTTTTGATTTAACCTCGAAGCAATCTCCAAACTGTTGAAAGTAACAGTGAAAAAAAATGTGTGGCAAGGAACTTCGGTCTGTAAGGCGCACGGATACTGTTGTACACTTAGAGCTGAAAACTAGAAAAGAAAATGTTTGTCAGAACAAGGAGGAAACTGAATCCAGGCTTGTATCTTTTGAGGATTGTTTTTAGAATTACACACATTGGTGTGATTTAAGTAGAGATTTTGCAAAATGGCGTCAAGACTTTCAAGACGAAGGCATTTTTGTTTCAATCTCACTGAACCTTTTTGAGTTATAAAAGTTGTATTTTCAACCAACTGATTCAAATTTCATCTAAATATCTCCCTTATCTTGGCATCCCCAGCATCAAGTCCCGAGACTCACACAATTGGTCTGATGTGTCGTAAAACCTTATTTATGATCTTGGCTGTCCAATTAGAGAACATTTTTCCCTCGTGAGGAACGTATCATTTATTGTTGAGCCCAAGATGAATGTTAAGACCTTTTAATATGTGGACAGATTTTTTTAAAGTGCATTAATAATGATAGTGAAAAGTATCAAATGTGCTCTTTAATTAAAAGTGTTGAAATGTTTTCACCTTCCCTGTTTTGGTGCCTGCGCAAAAGAGTCTCTTCCTCTTACATTACATTTCCAATTCGCATCTTAGGGTGGAGTTGCCATCAGGTCAATACCTTCAAAGAGAAACAAAAAGAAGGTAGGGCTCAGCCATGCCCGTACATTGAGCTTACACCAACCCTGGGTTTGCCAAGATCAAAGGCAGCTGTGGGTTTGGTACAAGATTATGCCATGGGTGGTTGCAAAGTCATGGATCTCCTGCAGGAGAATTGGGGTGTGGATCATACGCATGATTCAGAAAAGAGAAAGGAAGACTTGTGTGTTCAGGGTAATTGGGTGAGGTTAGAGTAACACACGTTTCTGCCCCAAGTTAACCATCAGGCGATTGGACTTCTCTTGAAATGAGAAGAGTTACCAACCAGATGCATTTCAAAAATGGAGATTCTAAACCTCTCACTGGCCCTGACACCTTGATGGACCAGGTGAGCCTGGCATGACCTCAGTGGTTCCCTCGGTCGAGTGGATGGTCTTTAGCGATGGTGATAGGGCCCCTGAAGCAGTGGCTGGCTCCCACCTCTGCATTTGTCCAGCTCATGGACACATAAACCCCAAGGTCACCAGCCTTCACCCCGGCACTTAGACCTGGGCAAGCACAGAAAACACAGACTCCGTGTAAAAGATTCACCAACAAGGGGAACTGGATGGAAGGATTCAGCAGAGCGTAAACCCCCAAAACTTGGCCTTATTGCTTTTGTAATTTTTATGGCACCTGAGTGAACCAAGTTTTGGCCGGAGCCTTGGGAATATCCCACTGAGGCAAATTCCACACAGGCCAATGGGTAACAGGTCTTCTCACACCCAATGGTCCACAGCGGAATTTTCCAAAGCTGTCCTCGGATATTTGCTCAATGCCCAAGTGAGCCAGAAACCTTCATGTTGGCTGGAGGCTAGTAGCTGACTAATGATATAACCCAGGATCAATGAGGGGTTAACTTTCACCTCCACATGAATCCCCTCATCCTCAAAATTACAAAGCGGGCCATTAAGTGCTGCATTTACACAACATCTAAGGATGGACTGGACAGGAAGAACAGAGACTCACTCGGTTCAGAGATATTGAGTTCTCTCTCCGGTAGAGAGAACCACAAGCAATTTCAACTGATTTCACAAGCAATTAAACCAATTCAGGGCCTTCTATCCAAGAAACTAGAAGTCTCTTGGTGTGCTTACCAGTGAAAGATAAAGACCAATGAGATTCATGGTGGAGATCAGTTCCCTCCTAGGTGCCACATGTCATAGAAATATGGGTTACCTGGGAGCACCCTTTTTATCACTGTCTTTTAAATATCAGGGCTGCATTTCATGTAAAAGTTGCCTTCAGGAATCCTATAAATATTGGTTAAGAGAATGAGTGATTAATCACACCATCTTCTGCAATTGGGGCTCAAATCAACCCAGAGACAAGATTTGGGGAACATGTATCAAAAGGATCCCTGAAAAACATACTTATTAAAGGATGAGAGAATAAAGTGTAGAGATCATCAGAGGCCAGGGTCTTTATTATAGGGGAGGAACCACTTTAAAAAATCCCTTTGCCAGGACACCTCATAGTTCAAATTATCTTCAGTACTGTTTTCAGTATGTTCCATATAAAATAAAAATGCAGGGCTTCCCTGGTGGCGCAGTGGTTGAGAGTCGGCCTGCCGATACAGGGGACATGGGTTCGTGCCCTGGTCCAGGAAGATCCCACGTGCCGCGGAGCGGCTGGGCCCGTGAGCCATGGCTGCTGGGCCTGCGCGTCCGGAGCCTGTGCTCCGCAGCGGGAGAGGCCACAGCAGTGAGAGGCCCGTGTACCGCAAAAAAAAAAAAAAAAAAAAAAAAAAAAAAAAAAAGCATACCAACAGGTATTCTGAACATATTAAATACACTAAAAAAATTTTGCTTAGGACAGAGAAATTCCCAATAGCCATCACCTTTTTTTTTTTTTTCTGGGTTAATTTCTGTACCTATAATCTACCTTCCTATGTTGTGCTGAAAAAGATACATCATTAAAAAGTAAAGTATGTTGATGGACAGTTACATGTAAAAGAATGAGATTAGAACATTTCCTCACACCATATACAAAAATAAACCCAAAATGGATTAAAGACCTAAAGGTAAGAATGGAAATCATAAAACTCCTGGAAAAGAACATAGGCGGAATACTCTATGACGTAAGTCATAGTCATAGTTTTTTGGATCCGTCCCCTAGAGTAATGGAAATAAAACCAAAGATAAACAAATGGTACCCAATTAAACTTAAAAGCTTTTGCACAGCAAAGGAAACCACTGACAAAATGAAAAGACAACCTACTGAATGGGAGAAAATATCTGCAAATATGATTGATAAGGGGTTAATATTCAAAATGTATCAACAGCTCATACAACTCAGAAAACAAAACAACCCAATCAAAAAATAGGCAGAAGAGCTGAGTAGACATTTTTCCAAAGAAGAAATACAGATGGCCAACAGGCACATGAAAAGATGCTCAACATCACTAATTGTTAGAGAAATGCAGATTAAAACTATAATGAGGTATCACCTCACACCACTCAGAATGGCCATCATTAAAATCTTCAGATAACAAATGTTGGTGAGGATGTAGAGAAAAGGGATCCTTCCTACACTGTTGGTAGGAATGTAAATTGGTGCAGCCACTATGGAAAACAGTATGGAGGTTCCTTAAAAAACTAAAAATAGGGTTACCATATGATCCAGCAATTCCACTCCTGGGCATGTATCCAGAAAAAACAAAAATACTAACTCAAAAAGATATATGTACCCCAATGTTGATAGCAGCACTATTTACAATTGCCAAGTCATGGAAGCAACCCAAGTGTCCATCAACAGATGACTGATGTAAGAAGATGTGGTAAATATATACAATAGAATAGAACTCAGCCATAAAAAAGAATGAAATCCTGACATTTGCAGCAATATGGATGGACCTAGAGAATATTATCCTTAATGAAATAAGTCAGACAGAGAAGGACAAATACTGTATGCTATCACTTATACGTGGAATCTAAAAAATAATACAGACAATTGTAGCAGAACAGAAACAGACTCACAGACGTAGAAAAAAAAAACTATTGGGAAGGGAAGGGGGAGAGGCAAGTTATGGGTAAGGGACTAAGAGGTACAAACTACTATGTATCAAATAGATAAGCAGCAAGGATATATTGTACAACACAGTAAATTATAGCCAGTATTTTTTCATAACTTTAAATGTAGTATAATCTATAAAAGTATTGAATCACTATATTGGATACCTGAGAGTAATATAATGTTGTAAATCAATTATATTTCAATAAAAGGTTAAAATAAAGTATGTTGTTCCTGTGTCGTGCTTAAAAAGGTACATCATTTAAAAGTAAAGTATGTTGTTTTTGCTTTTCTGCCCTTTCTTTTGGTGCTTGTCTTCCTGTTCAAGCACTCACTTCCCTGGTCCCCTGTGCCCCAGAGCTAAACCCTCTCTGTTCTCATTTTGATTTTGGGAGACACAGAGCTGAGCTTATTCCCTAAGCAACAGCTGTGGTCCTCTGTCTGTTCTGTGTCCTCTCAATGCAGATGGGCAGGGATCTCTTCATCATCTCCTAGTGCCTGCAGACCAGAGAATGAGCTTGTTCTTGCTAAAATGTACAAGAATTTATTGAGCTTGTATTATGATAATTAACATGTATTAAGGTTTATAGTACTTAATTTTTTAAAGTGTTTTCATATGTTGAAATCCAGAGCTGTTGTCTTGCCTAACCTGTATCCCTCCTTCTGGTGGAAGAGCTGCCTTCGTCGTTTAGGGCAGGGCTTGTGGTTTGACTGAGGTGGCTCGTCTAGCAGGGATTAGCACCCCACCCAAGCCCGGTCATGGTCAGCCCACGGTCAGGGGTCTTCCGCTGAAAGAGACGTGTTCTCTGGGGTAGCCGAGAAGGAAAATCAAGTCTCAGGCTATTGGGATCCATTTTTCCTGCAATGTGGGAGAACTGGTCCAGCGAAGTCAACAGAGTAAAGCAGAGGGGGCCAGTGAGGGGAGAGCACAGTATAACTGGGCTGCTGGATCCTTCTATGCCTGCGCTCCCATCTGGGTGAGCCAATCAATCCCATGTTCTGCTTCAGCAAATTTAAATTAAGTTTCTCTCTCTTCCAACTGAAAGAGTCCTAATGAATACATAATTTGACAATTTATTAAGCTCGCACTGTGTACCACATGCATAGTCCTAGATGTTTTGGTTCTAGAATCACTTTAGTTGTCACTACAAACTGGGAGGTAAGGCTGCTCAACTTTAGAGAAATGTTAGACACATAGAAAAGGGAAGCGATGATAATATTAATGGTATTATTATTATTAAATTAAAAAGAAACTGAACAAAATTTAATAAATATTTCTAGAATTAACAGCTTTTTTGGAGCTAAGAGAAAGTGAAGTTAAAAGCCACTTTAATATGAGGCCAAGCAATTGTATACAGGTATAGAGTGGCTGAATGCTCAAAACCGTTAGGTTCGTTGATTCTAATTTCAGATGAAACTTGTTAGAAACAACTGCACTCATGTAAGAATTAGTTCAGCTAAGTTTCCTTGCCTTCCAATCTTGTTAAATGCATTGCTTTTAAATTCTAAATGGTATTCAAAAACCAGTTAATAAGAAGTAACAATATCTTAGAGGGTTTTTCTGTACCTATAGATCTATATATCTATATATGCATGCACATGTATACACACATATATACACATATTATATATGTTATAAAATTATATATAATATATAATAAATATATAATAAAATTATTTACCATTTTGATTTAATCTTGTTCTTATTGACTTTGACGGGGATTTATCATTTCAAATCTTATGTATTATGGTAATTTTGGTAGTTGATTTCTTTTCCTATTAAAGTGAACTAAAGTTGGTTAAGCTTTTCTTGTTTATAAAATAATTAAAATGAGAAAAATAAAAAGAATCACTTTACTTATGTTATCTTAAAGGGGGTAGTTTTATTTTTAACAGCACTTTGAAAATCGGCCAGCTGAGACTCCAGGGAGTAATTACCTCCATTTCACAGAGGAGGAAACTGAGGCTCAGAGGGATTTATTTAATTTATTTTTTAATTTTTGGCTGCTTTAGGTCTTCGTTGCTGTGCTGTAGTTGTGGCGAGGGGGGGCTGCTCTTCGTTGCGGTGCGCGGACTTCTCATTGCGGTGGCTTCTCTCGTTGCGGAGCATGGGCTCTAGGCACTTGGGCTTCAGTAGTTGTGGCGCACGGGCTCTAGGGCACAGGCTCAGTAGTTGTGGCACACGGGCTTAGTTGCTCCACAGCATGTGGGATCTTCGTGGACTAGGGGTTGAACCCGTGTCCCCTGCATTGGCAGGCGGATTCTTAACCACTGCGCCACGGAAGCCCCTCAGAGCGATTTAGCCACATGCCTCTTTCCTTCTCCCCCTGCTCCCAGCACTCTCCCCTCCTCTCTCCTTTCCTCCCCACTGAGGTCTCCCATGTCCTAGTCCTTCTCAGACACCCAGGATCGGGAGCTCCAACAGAGGACACTGGATGTAGAATCAGGATATATTGTTCCCAAGCCTGTCTCCACTTACAAATATACGTGACCTGGATGAAGGTGTTTAACCTCTCTTAGCCTCAGTTTCTCTGTCTGCAGAATGGGGAGAATCCTTCCCCAAATGCTTGCCAATGCCTGTCCCTCACATGAACTTTTGGCCCGTCTGGTTCACATTCTGCTTTTTGCTTTGAATGAGGTTTTCCAAGCACAGTAGAATCCCCTTGTCCCAGCCTACCTTCCACGGATCTTTGAGCTAAGACAATCGTGTCCTCAGAGGCCAAGTCCTCTCCCGTGGTCCTCATTTCCCAGCCTGCTCGTGGAGGGAACGTAGCCTCAGGCCGTCTCCCCATCAGCAGCTTCGGCAGCCCCTGGGGCTTGTCAGAAATGCACAGTCTCAGGCCCCCAGGACCCTTGAGCCAGAGCCCATTTTTTAATTGGACCCAGGAAAGGGGCGTGTGGGCCCGAGGTGGGAAGCTCTGCTCAGACTCCGTGGTTTCACACCACATTGGCTCCCTGACTGTGTGAATCACACCTCAGTGCGGCTGATTTAAAAAGTGAGACATGCACGTTCCATCCCTCCTGGACTCCTCCCTAAGGTTCAAATCACCCACTGGCGAGTCTCAGACATCAGGAGAAGCAGCAGGAAAGGGAGGGTCTTCCTATTGGATCTAACTTTGAAAGCTGGGAAGCATTAATAAGATGCAAATTGAAGTACTCGAGGGTTCTGAATCCAAGGAAGGGTGTTGACAGAAGCTGGTCTGGCTTTAGTGTGTAGGGCATGGAAGTGGGGGACACCGGGTCAGGAGAGCAGGGGTACTGCCCCCGGGGTGCAGAGTGAGGGGACCACCGAGCCAGATGACAAAGCAGCATTTCCGTCCAGCTCCTCCTCCGATGTCCCTGGCCCCATCCCTGCTCCCTCAGACTCCAGAACCCCGTGCAGGGGACGGTCTGGTCTGGATCACCCCAGCTCACTTGCTCCGGAACCCGGGCTCCTGTCACTTCACTGTGGTTGAACCTGGGTGAGGAAAGCCAACCTGGGAGATGTATTCATCCTGCAATTTTAACCACTGGAGATGCTCAGGCTGAAGGAGTAGCCCCTGATGGGCCAGCCTGGGCTGTCCTGTGGTCGGGGGTTCTCTGTCCTCCCCAGGCCCCCTCTTCACCGGTTTTGGGTCACCCTTCTCCCAGTTGCTGGTGTCGTCTGGTGCCTGTGCCCCCAGACCCAGGCTGGACTTGCCACCCGGTGTCTGCAAGGCCCCCTTCCCAACAGGGACCTCACTTCCCATCTGCTGGCGGACAGCAAGTGGGAAACGATGCCCCAATCAGTCTCTCCCGTTCCTGCGTGATGAACGGGCCTCTCACCTGGGAACAGGGGCCGAGGGGCAGAGAAGGAGCAAAGCCCAGGAGTCAGCAGACGGGGGAATGATGGGTCCAGCAGGGAAGCAGAGCTGGACATCCACGGAGCAGACCTCACATCACCAGGAGGGCAGACCCCAGCCACGGCTGCCTGTACCCCAACTCCCCTAATAACGCTGGAACCCCTGACTGCAAATAGTCTCAAATCCGGGGAAGCATACACCCTGAGGCCTTCCAGATGCCTCAGTGAATAAGCCTGCTGACATTTCCGTAACTAAAATCATAGTCGAGTGAACTCACAACACTACCATCCCCACCTCAGAAGAGGTTACCTGCTCGCCGCTGGAGGGACGGAGGTGGGTAGTGCCTGTACATTTTAGTAAATGATCTGGAAATTGGTGCTTCCCCAGGCACCCAGGATGCTGGTCACTCCTTTGGGCCCTGTCCCTAATGCCCGTACCTCCTCACCCCACCTGGGTATTAGCCTCACCCAGAGAACTTTCTCCAAGTGTGAAAACTGGGTCCCACCCCCGAGACTCCCATTCAGCTGGTCTGGGGCAGGGCCAGGAACTGGTATTTTTTTAAGCTCCTAGATAATGTCACTGGGCACACACCATCACCAACCTTTGTTCTGTATTCCTGGAATTTGGGCGGCGGGGAGGAGGCTAAAGGGAGAGAGGACCAAGGCCCAGAGAGGTTAAGCCACTCACCCAGAGGTCACACAGCTTAACTAGTCCCTGAGCCAGGACTGGCACCTAAGAGGCAGAATCCTCACCTAGCTGCCTCCAGGGAGCTCTTTCCCTCCCTTTTCCTGCTGTTGACATCTGGGGACATCTATGGGCTTACTGTGGACCCTCAGGGCTTCCTGAGTCAAACGTTGGAATTAATTCCAGCTCCACCAAGCCAAGTCGGCCTGCGTCATCAGAGTCAATGCCGGGAGCCGGCTTCCTGGGTACAGTGCAGTGGGGTCTACCACAGTCGTGAGGAGGCCCCCCAAACAATGAGGGAATCCTTGCTGCTTTGATTTCCCAGACACAGACCTTTGATTAAATTTGTGGGTTACAAATTTAGAAAAAATAAGCTTCCATATTCTATCCCTTCCAACCCACCCCAAACAGCGCTGCAAAGTGAATCTTGCAAAACTCAGTGCTTACCTGCCCTTTTGCTGGCTCTCCATCACCTACAGGACAAAATCCTGACTCTCAGATGAATGTCCACTGCTCTCCTCTGGGCCTTAATGCTCAGCTTACTGCCCACCGGTATATTTCACAAACCTTCAGTGCCACCAAACCAGTCTATTCATTATTCCCCAGGATCCCTTGTTCACACCATGTCTCAGGATTTAGAAAGATGAATTCTCCAGATGCATTTCTCTATCCTTCCTCTCTCAGTGACCCTGTAAAAGGCCACTGTCTCCGCCAAACATCCTGCTCTAGACAGCGACGCCCGATCCAAATTCCTAGATTACTGTTTATTCCTCTGTTCCTGCTCCAGGGTCTTTTGTACTTGCTCTGGTTCGATCTTCCTAGCTTTTTCTCCTAACAGCTCCTTCTACAGTCTCACCCCCCTCCCCACCCGGTGACACTCTTACATCACCTGTTTTACCTTCTTCCAGGGCACATCAGTATTTGAAATCATCTTGACTCTTTGGCCCACGTGTGTGTTGTCTGCCTTGCCCCACGTAAACATAGACTCCAAATGTGGAACTTCCTCTGTTGCTGAGGGCTGACCTCCCAGCCCCTAGCACAGTGCAAGCTCATAGGAGTCTCAGTCAGTGTCAGTGCGATGAATTAACCCATGACTGCAATTATTTGTGGCCACAGTGTGCCAGATACACCTTCTTGGGCTTGTCATGCAGCCCACACCTGGCCTCTGCTCAGCATCTGGGCTAACATCTGCCTCTCACCTCCACAGGTGAGCTCTTCTTTTCACCAATTAAATGGTAAGTGCATTCAGAGATGGGGCCTTAGACATCTGACTTCACTAGTGAACAAGTGATCAGGAAATACACGAAGCTGACCTGCCCCCCTCCCTGCTGTGATCCAGGAGGCCAAGCTCTGTGACCTAGGGGGTGAAGGACAGCTCTGTCTTTGCCCAGGGAGAGGATAGGCTATCTTGAAAACAAAAAAGCTGCCTTGTTTGCAAAAACATTGAGTCACAAAACTTTATAATCTGCAAAATAAATCATAAACAAAGGCAGGGACCAGGAAACTACGACCCCTGGGCCAAATGCCGCCAGCCACCTGCTTTTCTGTGTCCCAGTAAGAACAGGTTTCATGGTTTTAAATGGTACCCTTTTAAATGGCTGTATATGCCCCCAGATAATATTCTTGAATTTTCCCTCTTGACTTGCAAGCCTAAAATGTTTACACTCAGGTTCTTTAATGAAAGTTTGCCAACCTCTGGCTTAGAGGAAACTTTATCTTCCAAAAATCTTACAAACCAACAAGTGGATGATTGTGCTGTTTCTCAGGATGAAATGAGCACATGGATACCGTGTACTTTCGCCAGGAGACCAACTGACAGCCTCGTAGGGAAGGGGCCGGTCAAGGAGCAAGCTGTCCACCACATGACGGGAACAAACGTCAGGGTCAGAGAGCAGGTCCAACAACAAGTGAGGACCGTGGGACCCTGTATGGAATCTGTCCTATGGAATAGGAATGTGCCCAGTCCTACGAATTCATGGCCGAAAATGCCCACTTGACGTGTTTCAGCCCGTTTTCACTCATCAGCATTCAGAACGGCCCCTGAGGTCTCACGTTTAAGCACAGTGGGCACGTCATCATCCTTTCCATCAGATCAGTGCCTGCGGGGTCTGTGGACCATCCTCACTTGCGCACTGAAGGCTCACCTGTTCTTCCAGCCCAGCGGCCGGACACGGAGCCGCAGGTCTGCGCGCATCCACTGGGGGGCGCCATCGAGCCAGATCTGTGTTCAGTGTCGATAAAAGATATGTAAACCAACAGTATCTCCACCGCTTGCTCAGGCTAAATGTAACCCATATCTGCATCGCCCGCCCAAATTTGTAATTTTTGCAGATACGTGAATAAAAATGATCTGATGTTTTCATTATTGAGAAAGAAGGGGTTTTAGGTGATATTTGTTCCAGCCAGAGAAGCGGATCCAGGAGTTAAGACATAAACCTTGTTCCCATTCACGTAAGTGGACTTGGGGACTGGGGGCCGCCTGCCTGGGAGAAGCTGGGAGTTTAGGGGTCACTACCTCGCCGTCTCTGAAAGGAACACTCTCTCATGAGCCCCAGGCACCGGCATGTCATACCAGCCTGGGGCTGTCAAAAGTCCATTTTCTAAACCAAACGATGCCTGGTCTGAAAGAAGAGAGCATTCCTAGCGGTCCTAATTCCACTAGAAGTAACATACAAATGGTGTCCTTTTGATAAGAAAGCTATTCATGTCATCTGGACCTCTTCAGACTCTGGAAGACATTTAGTAATGATTATGACGTTCATTTTTTACAGCTCTTTGTCATTTTTCTGGACTTTCACTTGTATATTTCATTTTATCTCTTAAAACATACATAGGCTAGTATGTGACTGAAATGAAAGTCCCTGAATTAAAGGTCTAACTTTTATAATCTCCGACCCAGTACTTACCATTCCTTGACTCTCTTTCAGAGGTGGAGTTAGTTTACTTTAAACATCTGTATGCCTTCCTTTCAGACTTCCTGAACTTTATGAAGCATAGCTGCGCGTTGTAAACAGATAAATCTGAGCTGTTTCGAGGCATCAATCATTGGTACCTTAAGTTTGTAAAACCCTTCCCTGATGCACCTGGTTACCCAAGAGGTAAGGCGGGGTCCTCTCCTTGGGGTCCTCGTGCATTTTTCTGAAATAAAAAACAAATATCACCAGCTCCATTTAAACTCTATCCTGCTATTAAACTAGAACAATAACTATATCCATGCTGTCGTGGCCTTATATTTCTCCTCCCCAGTTTGAATAAATGTTACCAGTTTCAAAGCTTTTGGAATTATTACCAGATAATGATTTCACTAGCTCTCTGGGTTTAGAAAACAATACTTGGGGTAAGCCCGTTTTGATGGCCTGCTAATCCGAGATATTTGCTTGTGGGCTTCATGGGGAAGCTGAGATTCTCAACGCCGATTCACTGAATTGCTCTACTGGAAGGAGATGTGTGGGGTGTTTGGCCTCTGCCAGCAAACCTGTAGAGGTTCTATAGCAAAAGTACCTCTTCCTTTGATGACCCCCAACTGCCAACTCCCTGTAAAATCATTGCATTCACTGAGCAATTCTAAGCTACTCTTTTACAAATTCCCTCCTTCCTCCCGCCCTCTCTTTTCAGCTCTCTTTCCTTTCCATATTTCTTCATGTAGTTGTTTTCCAGTTGCTTAACAGGTGTCTGGTAAACCCCTAGACAGTGGCCATCGAGGATGGTTCTCTGCTGCTTGGAGGATTTGAGTAGGTTTGAGTGGGAAAGCCCATCCCTGGGCTCGGCTTCTTGGTTCCTAGGAGGGAACGTCAGGATGGTGTTGGTTTGTTTGAGGCTCTGCTGGTAAAATCCCCAGACGCTCTGCCAGTTCGCTTTGAATTCTCTGACCTGCCACTTGGCAGTTGGTTCTAAGAATTTACATTAAGCTCAGACCTCATCACCTCAAACAAAGAACGCTGGGGGCCGGTACTTACTGCCCAGTTGCCCAGAAACTGTGCTTTCAGGAATAGGGCAGGAGGGGCTGGAAATCGGAAGTGCAAGGCTCACGATGGAGAAGCAGCATCTCCTAGGACCACGTGCGTGCTCTTTGCGAAAGTGCAAACCCAGCTGTTCCCCAGGCCCTGGAGTCTCCTGGATGCGATGCTTTCACACTCTGGAAGGATTTCTCACACCTCCATTTTGCAGGAGAATCGAACATCATGGCCAAGGGCTCTGTCAGCCAAGTCAGTAAACCCACCCTGCAGCTAGTTTTCTGGGGAAATTCAGATTCATAACTGCTGTCTTTAGGCCTCAGAGTGTTTCCACGTGTTTGCATTTCTCCCCAGCTGCCTGCTTGTTCCCTCTGCAACGTGGAGGCTCAGGTGTCCCCTTGTCCCAGGTTGGCTATAAATTCCCCCTGGAGTTAGATTTGGGTCTTTGGAGGTATCATCACAGCAGAACTTAAGGGACTACTAAGAAAGCCAAAGGTCACTGAATGTCTGTACTTCCTTTGCAGCCCAGGGGCTCAGATGTACTCCAGTGCAGAAAACGAATTTTGAACGCTAACAGCAAAAATCTTAAAGCCAGGCCTGTCTTGATGATTTTCCTGTTGGTTGGTTTGTTTTTTTTTTTCATTCTCCTGTTGAAATCAAGCAATTAAACATTGAAGAGCTACAAAATTGTATCAGTTTTCTAATATTTTGCAGTAAAATATATCATTCGTATTCATCAATGGTATTAACTCTGTACAGCAGAGTTGATACAATGTTCTAAGTTTCTTTTAATATAAGAATAGATTTAAAGTACATGATGTCTATGAAAGAATGTCCACCACACAATAAATGGTCATATGTGAAGGAAAAATTTATCTTTGTAAATATCTTCAGAGTTGATGTTTGGACCTTTGTTACAAAAGAAGTGCATGAGGTATTATGTGATTTTTCTCCTTTACCCTCATAGGAAATACATCAGGTGGTAACTATTAGTGATTCCCCACCTCACAGAGAAGGAACTAACCTTGGACAGTTTAGGTCAATTTCCCAAGGTCATAGAGGTAGAGTCCACAATGATGTCCATCTCATGATCTGTACAGTAAAGGACACCCATTCTGCAGGACATGTCTCAGAAGGCAGGGCAAACAGTGCTCCCCAGGGCTTGGTTGTGTTATGTATGTTCATTGTTGAGGGACCAGAAACACCACCAAGAGAAACCTGTTGGCCCAGCAAAGCTGAATTTATTACACATGCTGCAGTCGAGGGGACAGCATGAGACAGTAGGCCCTCAAAACGAGGATGTCAGGAAAGGTTATTTACCAGGTCTTGGGGCTGGAGTGATTTTTAAATCAGGTCTTGTGAAGTGGGGAGCTGTTGGCATTGAGCAGAGATTTTTTCCCTTATCAGCTATGGATTGGTGGACACAGAAATGTGACGGGCATGAAATGGACCTCGAGGAGCTAGTGTTAGTCTTGATAAGTAAGCTATTTAGTGGCTTCAGAGTCTTATTTTCCGGGAGCAGAAATTTCCTAGAGTACCCCAGTGAGTTATATTTTCCCTGTTCTCAATTTTTTTTAACAGGGCATATTGGTTTCTTCTTTTTTTTTAATTAATTAATTTATTTATATTTTTGGCTGCATTGGGCCTTCGTTGCTGGGCGCGGGCTTTCTCTAGTTGCGGTGAGCGGGGGCCACTCTTCATCGCGGTGTACGGGCCTCTCACTGTCGTGGCCTCTCTTGTTGCGGAGCACAGGCTCCAGACATGCAGGCTCAGTAGTTGTGGCTCACGGGCCCAGTTGCTCCGTGGCAGGTGGGATCTTCCCAGACCAGGGCCGAACCCGTGTCCCCTGCATTGGCAGGCAGATTCTCAACCACTGCGCCACAAGGAAAGCCCGGTTTCTTCTTTTTTTCAATTTTTTAAAAAATTGAAGTGCAGTTGATTTACAGTGTTGTGTTAATTCCTGCTGTACAGTAAAGTGATTCAGATATATATATATATACATTCCTTTCTTAATATTCTCTTCTATTATGATTTATCATAGGATATTGAATATAGTTCCCTGTGCTATATAGTAGGACCTTGCTGTTGATGAGGTCATATTGGTTTTGATTCTCAAGGATTAAGGACAGAAAGGTGACCACAAACAGATAAAATGGCTGTTTTCAGGGAGTTGGGTCCCCTGCGAGGTAGCCACTGTCCTTACTGGACAGCTGAGAAAACAAAGGCTCAGGGAGGGGGTGACAAGATTCCAACTCACACGGGGGTGAAAGCTAGGCCTGGGCTTGGAGTCAGAGTTTGCACTTTGACCCCAGGAAAGTCAGTGCCCCACCTGGGAACGTTCCTCTACTTCAGGCCACTGGTGTACCTAGAGCAGGGTCAGTGGAGAGAGAAGAAAGTGCCCCTGGGAGGAATTTATTCAGAGATGATTCCAGAAAAGTAGTCTATCGCAGAGTCACCTGAGGATACCAGTCACCTGGCTTCTCTCTCAAGGTCGTTAAACCTCTGGGAGTTCTGATGGACTTTATTAACCTACAGATCACTGAACTTTCACATTTTAAGTTATGAAATATCCTGGGTGGTGCAGTGGGGATACTGTGTCTTATTGAACAATAAAGGACGCTTGCTTTTTATCAAATTATAGGTCACTAAAGGCCCACTGCCATATCTTTAGTCTCAGACGTGAACCCTCTGATTTGTCTCAACAGCAGAAACTATGAGGTAGCAGCAGAATATTAGAAAACAGCCTGGAGTTTGAGGCATTCATAAAAACAACCAGAAATATGTGAAAAATCTAATAAAAAATGGAGTGACTGTCTTTTTTAAACATAAACATATTTTTATCACAGAAATGGTGTGATTTTAATTTTTTTAGTCAGTTTTTTTTCATATTCTGGCTTTATACCTTTTTTTTTTTTAAGTCCCTGAAGGTGGCAAGCCTGGGAACACCTAGGACACCTTGAGTCATTTGGCCACCAGGGGGCGAATTAGACCAGCAAATTGATATTGTACAACCTCCATCCGCGGGCTGCTCAGCCCTGAACACTTGGGGAGGTCAGTGAAGAACAGGAGCTTCCTTTTGAGATGGATTGAGGGTAAATAAAGATGGAGGTGAGCTTGATCAGATGTGATTATAGGGAAATGAGGAGGGTAGAGGAATATTGGAAACAGAACTCGGAGGTCCCTTCTGCTCAATTCAGCCAGGCACTGTCTTTCTTTCCCCACCATCCACGGATGAACTTGTGGCAGGGGCTGAGGAGGGGCGATCTCCTGAAAATGGCAGGGGCTGTGGTTTGCGCTGAGCTGCTCCAAACTGGTGGCCGGCCGCTCTTACAGGAACCCAGCTTTCTGGAGGCTCAGTCTCTTCAGGACAACTCAAGGAAGACTGGGGTGGGCAGATACGAGACAAAGTTACGTGAGGCCTCTTTTATGAGTCCAACAGGGAGGCAGTATTAGATCAGACAGGAGACCTGGTACCAAGTCCAGTACAATAATGAGCCTGGGGCTTGTCACGGCAGCGGTCGGGTGATGCCCGACTCAGAGCCGGCCTTGGGATGCAATGCTGGGGCCCTGCAGAACCTCAGTGCGGCTCTGCCAGCCGCTCCCCGTGGGCTCTGTCTCTGCTCAGCGTGCCAGAGAGGGACCAGCTCCCTCCCCCAGGACGCCCCTCTTCCCGCCAGCATCTCCAAGCAGTGCCTCTTCACCCCGGCAGTGGCAGCTCCTCCATGGCACCAGCTGAACTCTGTTTGCCGTTTTCCAACGCCCAGAAGCAGCCTGCAGCACAAGCCACTATCCCTCCCAACTCCTGGTTGATCATCACAACCTCTTCCTCTTGGACCCCCAGCCCAAGGGGGGCAGCTGCCTCTGCTGTGGCTGCCTTGTGACACCTTGGGGTCCCCCTTTGCCCTTTCAGTTCTGTATTAATAGGAACAACCCTTTATTTTAAACTCTGTGTTACAGTAACTGCGGGGGTTTGTTTCTCTGGCTAATGGATGTTCTACCATCATCCGACAGCTCATCAGCAGTGCAGATAACTTGGGCTTCAGGTGTGAATTGGAGGAAATATGGAAGAAGGCAAGAACAGAGCTGGAAGAGAGGAGACAGGGTCCTGTAAGAGTTAGCACTCATTCCAGATGGGGGAGGAAGGGCAGAAACCTGGAGGACTAGAGGCAACTTTCAGCAGATCAGTTCTGGCCCACCAAGAGGCCTGGCAGAGGGCGCTGATTCTCACAGTTGCAGTCTTCCCTTTCTGGGCCTTTCTCCTCCTCAGTGTGAATCTGGTCTCTTCCCCTGGTAGAGCCTCCTTGGAAAATGATCTTCGGGTCACATTCACGCTAAATATAAACAGCTGAAAAAACTCTAACACATCACACGGAAACTTGAATTTGAAAAATTACCTCCATGACTAAAATCCCGAACACTGACAACACCAAATGCTGGGGAGGCACGGGAATTCTCATCCACCGCCACCGGGTTACTGCTCATCCCTTCCAGCAACGCTCTCACGTTCTGTTTATGTTACATGGAATGGGTTTATCCTTTTATTTTAAATGAACTACTAAATAAATATTTTTAAATGTCTCAGTTTTAATATCCAGTACATGAACTCTTTCAATAGATAAAGCCCACACAGTGCGAAGCTCTTGAAGTCCTCGATACTTTTTAGAACTGTAAAGGGGTTCAGAGACCACAAAGCTCGAGAACCTTTGGTCTAGACTCTAATATTGAGATAAAGAGCAGGTTTAGACGTTCGGCAACAATAGGATTAACAGGAGGATTTAAAAATATATCGATGTACGCTTCCCTGGTGGCGCAGTGGTTGAGAGTCCGCCTGCCGATGCAGGGGACACGGGTTCGTGCCC
>NW_020173728.1:675703-776344 GCF_003031525.2 Neophocaena asiaeorientalis asiaeorientalis | reverse complement strand
AAAAAAAAAAAAAAAAAAATATATATATATATATATATATTGACGTGTACACACTGCTCTATTTAAAATAGATAACTAATAAGGACAGGGAACTATATAGCACAGGGAACTCTGCTCAATATTCTGTAATAACCTAACTGGGAAAAGAATTTGAAAAAGAATAGATACAGGTATAACTG
Organism: Neophocaena asiaeorientalis asiaeorientalis; assembly: GCF_003031525.2. Taxonomy (NCBI): domain Eukaryota; kingdom Metazoa; phylum Chordata; class Mammalia; order Artiodactyla; family Phocoenidae; genus Neophocaena; species Neophocaena asiaeorientalis. The sequence goes on along the minus strand of NW_020173728.1, from coordinate 776,165 downwards.
AATCACTTTGCTGTACTCCTGAAACTAATACAGCATTGTTAATCTACTGTACTCCAATATACAGTAAAATTTATAAATAAATTAATATATACATACTTAAAATAAAAAATATATTCATTTACAGAAGGTTGGGCTTGAATGGAACTTTGACACCCAAGCAGGCCAGGTCCAGAAAGGCCATATTTCTAGTCTCCTGACCCTCCCTCCTCCTTCCTCATCAATTCTCATCCGCCAGGAGTTCAGATTTGACCTGCAATAATGAGCCCCTAATTTCAAGTCTCCCCCTATTCACCTTGTCCTTTGTACAAGCTGAATTCATGATAAACTAAGAGCAAGGAGGACTTTGAAAGATCTGCTGATGTTAATTCTTCCTTCTATTTTTTTTTTTTAAGATTTTTTTGATGTGGACCATCTTTAAAGTCTTTATTGAATTTGTTACAACATTGTTTTTGCTTTATGTTTCGGTTTTTTGGCTACAAGGCATGTGGGATCTTAGCTCCCTGGCCAGGGATTGAATCCACACCCCCTGCATTGGAAGTCAAAGTCTTAACCACTGGACCACCAGGGAAGTCCCATTCCTTCTATTTCTTAGATTCATTTTCCTAAGAGGTTTGCCAATCCATCATGGCCATTACTTTCTTTCTTACAACTTAACCAAAGATCAGGTTGGGTCACATACAATTATTCTTGTAGGTTGAAAAACCTTAGTTGGATATTGGCAATTTTCATATTAGGTAACCAAATAAAATAATGTCTTACTTAACCCAGAGAAAAAAAAATGTGTTTTGCAGAATCACACTTGCCTGCAAAAACACACAAACGCACATGCACACGTACGCACACTCCTACACACTAAGTACATTTGCATGAATACTTACACACGTCAGAGTGAAGAAAGATGAAGACGGTAGCCTCTTACAACACTGTGCGTATGTGGATACTTCAGACAGCGCTGGGGAATGGAAGGAACACGAACCCAGAAATCAAAAGCCTGCTTCTTACTCCACTGCATTGTTCTTTGCTGTATTATGTTGGTTGCAAAATCCTTCATCCTCTGGGCCAAGTTTCCTCACCTGCAAGATGAAGGCATGGAAGATGACTGCAGCCTCCTGGGGTTAACAAACTGTTCTTTGACAAACATGAACAATGGCTTCAGAGTCTGCAGGGCACGAGTTCAAACCCCAGCCTCATCTGGGGTATTGCCTTCAGGGCTTCCTTGAAAGCCCTGCTTCCTCCTTGGTTATGGTGGGGAGCACTGCCAGCCTGGTGGGTCTTTGTGAGAAATAAATGAAATACAGGACACACCTAACCACTCTTAGGTTCAACAGAAGGACACCTACCAGGTGACACTCTCATTCCTCAGGCAGAGGCCCCACTCCTTTCCAGACAGTGAAGCAGAGATCTTCCTGCCTTCTCTAGATGAACTTAACACCATGTTCAAGCATCATATAAGGAAAAAAGAAAAGAAGAAAACCCCTCACACCCACTCTGCTACACCTTGGTGTTTGCCATTATTAGAACAGCAAACTGAATGCTATTGATTCAGAGGGTTTGTGGTTTACTGACCTGGTGCAGCTCAGTTCCTCTTTCTACCCCATGACTCATGAATACACATCAAATCCTAAATAGTTCGTTTACCTTTTGAATAGTTTTTTTGCTTCTTGTCCCATTTCCCTTTGGGCAGATAACACACGTTGTGTCTTTTAGCCACAAAAGCAAATGCAACACAAAAAATGCTGTTTTAGAAATAAAGGAAGATGTAAGACCATAAATTTTATGGGGTAAAAAACCCTCAGTAGAGGGCCTTATATGAAAAACATCTCAGTTCCAATATGTCCCAATATAAGGTATCTTTCACTCCCAAAGTGTCCCAGAATGGATGAGAAATTATATAGTAACTTCACTTAGAAGCAGAACATTTACTTAGGTGGAGTCAAGGCAAAGATGGGGGAATGGGAACCAGGGCAGAACTTGGACTTCCACATGGGGGATGGAGGGGATTTCTCATGAACTCCTCCTAACCCACATGCTCTTTAAAACCTTGCTACTCAGAAGGTGGTACTGAGCCAGCAGCACCGTGTTCTGGAGCTTGTCCCCCAAACAGAATCTCACACCCCATCCCAAACCCACTGAACCAAGATCTGGATTTTAACAGGCCCCCAGGCAATCCCCTTGTTCACTCCAGTCAGAAAGCAGCTCCTCGGAAACCTTGCCTGGAGAACGTGGGTCAGAACTTCAAAACTTTATCAGCAGTTCACTGGAAGTTAAGGGATAACTTTTCCAAAGTCTTGGAATTAGAGAATTTCAAGGTTGAAAAGACCTTTCCTCTGTGTAGTTAATGCATGAGTTCCCTCGGAGTGGCCTCACAGCTCAGCCCCCTAGAAAGGCTTTTTAGAAGTGCTTCCTTAGGGCAAGTTGGAACTTGATTCTCTAGAAATACCACTCACCAGCCCATTGTTTACATTAGAGAACCACTCAGAGAAAAGACTGTCCCTTCCCATGTAAAGAGTTTTTTTGGAACACTAAGACAGGTCCCAAATTTGACCTTATATCCATTCCTTTTTGAAGAACTCCGGTAGGTCCAGAACCCCTACCTGAAGGAACAGCATCCCTCCATGCCCTGGGTCCATGCCTCTGCCGGCTGGGCCACAGGAAATCACAGCAGCAGGATGAGAAGTGGTTCCCTTCATGTTCCCATGCTGCACCAGGGCATTGTTAAATTATGGTTAGCCACTTTTTTCCCAGACGGTCCAGCGGAGAGCTGTAGCTGGCTGGACCCTGAGACTGGTTCTTATCTGTCTGTTGTCAGCAACACCTTGAAGGTGACAGGCAGGGTGATGACAAGCGTTTGGGTCTCAATCAGCAGCAACAATAAATCTTCCTGGAGCAAGACTAGATTCTAGAGATGCCAGCTACGGCAGAAAATTCATAGACCACAGGCACTGATGACCAATAAGACACAGTCGACCCGAAGATATACCATGAGCCTGCAAGTATCAGCAGTGTCGGCCCTCTGTATCTGCGGGTTCTGCATCTGTGGATTTAACCAACCATGGGTGGAAACCTACAAACAAGCCTATCCATCTGGGTGGAGGGATGGGTACTCTTTTTACCCCATCAGAGTAGGGTGGACGCAGGATTTCAAGCACAGCTGGCAATGACTTGCTGTCACATCGTAGATTCAAATTCTCCTACACCACCATAAAACTCTTTTGAATAGTTAGGATGTTGCATCATCCTGAAGAAGTTAACTTATGTCCGGTGTGATCTAAGTGAGATGGCAGATAAATGTGTAAAGTGATTTTGAAATTTTTCCGTTCGAACGGTCAGAATAGTTATTCTTTGTTATTCCGTGGTGCTGTACTGGAAATGAAGTCCTTTTGCATACAATTGGGAATGAGGCTGACCTGGCTTTAAATTCCAGCTCTGTTACTTATTAGTTGGTAAATTTGAGCAAATAACCAAACCTCTCTGGACCTCAGTCTGTCATCTACAGAATGGGCTTACTAATACCACACAGCAATGCATCTGGTACGTAACAAGAAAGGAAATTAAATTTATGAGATAAAAGTGAAAGGATCTATCCATCAGGAAAAGACAGTCCAAGACACAGCTGTGCACAAAAATATATTTGTATACCCTCTGGGAAGGAGAAGATGGCAAACGTGAGGGCTGGGGTTGGAACCTCAGGTGACCCATTCTGCTTCTTTTAGCGCAGACTCATCGAGAAGTTGAATTTGAAGGCTGGGACAGAATGTCAACAATCATTTGGGAGAAGCAGGTGCTCTGTGTTTAGAATATCATGGCTCAAAGAACAAGGATGAACGAGAAAGGAGAGCTGGAAAGAACAGTAACGTGGGTTGATCTTAGAGTGAGAATGAGAGCAGGCATTGGTAGGTCGTGGGAGGCTGGCTTGTATGTCCTACAGCAGGGGTAGGCTAACATTTCCTGTAAAGGGCCAGATAGTCAATATTTTATATTTTGTGTGCTGTACAGTCTTTGTCCCAATGACTCAGCTCTGCCGTGGTAGCAAGAAAGCAGCCATAGACAACCTGTGAATGAATGGGTGTGGCCGTGTTCCAATAAAACTTTATTTACAAAAACAGGTGGTAGGCAGGATTTGGTCCAGGGGCCATGGTTTTCCGACTCCTGCCATAACTGATGGATTTAAAAAATCACTTGGAATCTCACCATCAAGAAACTTCCTAATACAAGAAATCCAAAAGAAGCTATTAAAGTCCTGAAATCCAGTCTGAGAAAATTTATAGGAACAGACGATTTCTGCCATGAAAAATAAACTCTCTTCCTACCTTGAGACGGACTCTCAGGAAAATCTCTCTGGTGGGGGAGTGTTTTCTCTACTCCGTGTCTGAAAATATACCTTGACCAGAGCTCTATTTCATCCAAACAGAGGTGTTGGTTGGGAGTAGTGACAGGCTCGGGAGCCAGAAGTTGCTGCTGAACAGAGAGGTTTGTGTTTGGAGGCAGAGGACGTCATGCGGTTCCCGTGTGTCAGCTGGGCTGGCAGCAATGGCCGCGTTGCTGTAGCTGTGCTTCCCAAGCAGGATAAGCACAAGGAGACTTTCTTTCCCTCTGTGAAGGAGGAAGCTGGATGCCTGAGCCACTTCATGGTTCCATGACTGGCTTATTGAGAATTTATTGGACGAGTTGCACACATGGAGATTCTCTGAAGGAATTCTAAGGCATTTGCTGGGAGGGACTTCTATCTAAAGGTCAAAGGAAAAAATGGTTCCGTCTCCAGAAGAGCCCATGGTTACTACTAGCAAACAAAACAGTGAGCTGGGAATACAGGTTGTTTTCTATAAGCTTCATGAAGGGACGGTGACTCACTTTGTCGTCTTCATCACAAGGCCAAAGTCACTCACTCAGTAATGTTTGCTGCATGTGGGAAAGTTGATTTTTACCATCTGGTGATATATCTGGCCCTATGAACAGCTGGCAAAATGGTTGAAAGGATGTTGGTTGAAAGGATGGGTGAGCAGCGCAGACCCAATTATTTCTGCTCCCTGCATCCATCCTATGACAGATGAGCCATCCCAGAATCCTGAGTTCGCTCGCCACCAAACTGAGAAGAAGAGGAGCTAGGGGCCCAGCTGGCTCCCCAGCATTTGGGACCCTTCTACATCAAGTCCATTTGGAAACTTCCCATGAGGTCTTGCTCCTTCAGAAGAGGGCACATTGTCTTGAATCTGCCTGGAAATCTCGTAAGTTTCAGAGGTAAAATCTTTAGGAGATGGTGGACCTCAGACATTGTCCTGCTTACTCTCAACGATAAACAGAAAGTCCTGTATGCGAGTTGGGGAAAAACAGTAAGCTCAATTTCCAAAGTTCAGAGCTAGTTCTTGTTTTCACTGTTGACCTCTACCCTTCAAGATAGTTTATTCCACAATGTATTTTTTTAAATGACAAAATTTATCATTTTATCTAATGCCAACTAAATGCAATAAGATTTTTTCTTTTCCCATTCTGTATTTTTTTTTTTTTTTTGTGGTACATGGGCCTCTCACTGCTGTGGCCTCTCGCGTTGCGGAGCACAGGCTCCGGACGCGCAGGCTCAGTGGCCATGGCTCACGGGCCCAGCCGCTCCGCGGCATGTAGGATCTTCCCGGACCGGGGCATGAACCCGTATCCCCTGCATTGGCAGGCGGACTCAACCACCGCGCCACCAGGGAAGCCCACCATTCTGTATTTTTAAAAGATTTTTATTGGAGTATCCACAATATATTTTTAACTGGAGTTTAAATATGCTTTGGGTACTAGAAATTAAAAATTGAGGTAAATTTTGAGCTTTTGACGCCATATAAATGTTTGCTTTCCACAAACATATGATAGAATGGTTATCATGTAAAATCAAGCTATTTCTTAGTTCAACTGTAAAATGCTATAAATTTGTATTTCTTTGCTGAATCATACCAGATGTTTCACTACATGTGTGTTCTATGAGGAAAAAAAATTATAAAGGCAAAGCACCTGCTATTTCCATTTTTATAAGTACATTATTTTCTATATCATTTAACTTTTACATTTTTTACTCGAAGGAAGTCTAAGTTATTTTATTCTATGTCCATTATTATCTTATCTTCAAACAAAATTGAGGGATTTAAAAAACTACTACTTAACCTGATATGTACCTGTATAAAGTATTTTCTGTATATTTTGACTATGAGTCAATTTGAAAGCAGCAATTTCAAACTCACTTGAATGCCTAGTTTAGTCTAAACAACAACCACAACATAAAAACTGTTTTACAACCAAATTAGTAGTCAAATAACCAACAGCAAGTGGAAAATTGGTCAACGTATTATTTCTTCTGTAATCTAATTCAAAACGTGACATTTGGGCTCCCCTGGTGGTGCGGTGGTTGAGAGTCTGCCTGCCAATGCAGGGGACACGGGTTCACGCCCTGGTCCGGGAAGATCCCACATGCCGTGGAGCGGGGGCCCATGAACCATGGCCGCTGAGCCTGTGCGTCTGGAGCCTGTGCTCCACAACGTGAGAGGCCACAACAGTGAGAGGCCCACGTGCCACAGAAAAAGAGAAAAAACAAAAACTAAACAGAAAAAAAACGATGAATAGTTCTGAGTAGGAAAATATTTATTAAAATAGTGGCCACCTATTGACAGTTATTCTTTTAACCGTCAACCCTTGGAAGAGACATCTGTGCCAAATAGGACCCAAGGGCAATGGTAATTAGAATGCAAAATACTGTCCAATTGTGATGGCCCACACGAAGAGAGGAAATCACAGTTCCAATGCCGTCAATTTACAAACCTGGAGAACAAAGTAATAAATCGATATTTCATTGCAGAAAAGCTGTCCCCAAAACACTGGTTGGGTGAAGAGTGGCTTCTTTGGGTTTGGTCTTTTACCTTTTTTAAAAAAAAAATTTTTAACTGGGTTGGTCGTATAGAATTCCAGTCCCTTTTCAAATGAGAAATGGATAAAAGTTAAGATAGTCTATCTTCCCAGCTCTTCCTCTTCTTTTCTGCTCTCCACCTTCATTCCCAGAATTCTGCCTGTTCTTAATTGTTCACTTCATACTTCCTTGTAATGGTGATATCAAGTCCACAGATGAATTAATAACTTTACGGAATTACAAGAAGTCTTGCAAAGTAGTGTGAGTGAGCTGATGGTAACTTAGAACTTCTCTATACGGCTAAGCTTGGGCTCATGGCCAGCAATCTACCAGCTCATCATGTGACATTTTTAGAACCAAACTTCAGGAGCAAGCACCAATCACATCAGTAGGAAAAGCATTTTACTGGGGGTCAGAAGTCCTACCTTCTGATCCTACATCTACCAGACTGAACTTTGTAAACTTGGACAACTTACTTATGCTCCTTGAGGCACAGATTCCTCCTCTGTCAAGTCTAACCAGGTCACATCTAACATGAAAATTCTATGATTCTAAACCTTATTCCTAATGGAGGTCTGGATGAAAGGTATTCTACTAAAGTTCCACTGAATTGAGGGGAATATGTGAAGTCCTTTGTGAGGGGGTGGAGCCTGCCTTGTTAGCTATTATTCTCATTCATTTCCCCAGTCACCTACTTCGATAGCTACATCCATAACTTGAGATGATTTTTCCCACCAAGTGTTTTTCCCTTGGGGACCTGGAAGTGAAATGTGTGTGCTATAATGTGAGGGATATTTCTCTGGGATGTTGAACCTCTTTAGCCAAACAGCAGTGTCTCTAGGAGTCACGGTTTGGTTCACAGGACTAGAGTGATTATCCCATTTCCTCAAGGCACATGGGTGGAATTTGCAAATATCTGCAATCACATTTCAGATGGTTGTTTTCAGAGGGACAGCTGTGGCATATGAAAGCAATCTCTACTTCTAAATCAAGTTACAAAGGGAAAATGGAAAATGATGATTGATGAATACACTCACATCTGAATAGTATTTATTCTTGGCCTTCATGTTCACATCTATAGTAGGAAAAATTATAATAGTTTTCTTTATGTGTTGGGGGTATTAAATAAGCTAGTGCATGTGCAATGAATGTAAAAGATTTGAAAAATTTAAAGTGCCACTCAGAAATTCCTAATTTTTGTCATATAATGACCCCAAAACTGAGGACTTGGACTGTAGTGCTCCACATGGGGTCTCAGAAAGCCATTTGCAAAAGTATTGCAGCATATATTCACAAATTTAGAAGCTGGACTTACTCATGGCACCTAGCAAGACCACCCTGTGAAGTAGGTAAGAGAAATATTATAACCTCTATTTAATATGTTAATCTCCATTTAATAATGGAGGCTCATGGGGGTTAAGTGCCTACTTAAAGTCACAGCTCTGGTGACAGTTTCAGGAATTATACCTCCCAACAAGGAAAAGCCCTGAATGAGATGGCTTATAATTGATTAATTCTACCAAACATTTAAAGATTTAACACCAATCCTTCTCAAATTCTTAAAAAATTAAAGAAAACACTTTCTAACTCATTCTGTGAGATCAGGTGTACCTGATACTGAATCCAGACAAAGACTAAAATAAAACTATAGACTAATATTCCTTATGAATACTGATGCAAAAATCCCCAACAAAAGTACTACTAAACTGAATTAAACAGCATATTAAAATGATCATATACCATGACAGGGGGATTTATTCCTGGAATTCAAGGATGGCTCAATACATGAAAATCAATCAATGTAATATACCACATTTACAGACTGAAGGGAGGGGAGACCACAGAGGATTATCTCAATTGATGCAGAAAAACCACTTGACAAAATTCAACACCTATTCCTGATAAAAATGCTTAACAAACTAGGAGTAGCAGGAAATTACCTTGATAAAATAAAAACCATATATGAAAATCTGACAGCTAATATCATACTCTACAGTGAAAAACTGAAAGCATTTCCTTTAAGATTAGGAACAACACAAGTGTGTCTGCTTTCATCACTTCCAGCATTTATTGAAAGTTCTAGCCAAGGCAATAGGCAAGACAAAACGTATAAGTCATCCACATCAGAAAGGAAGAAATAAAATCATCACTGCCAGCAGACGATATAAGCTTATAAGTAGAAAACTCTAAAGATTACACACACACACACACACACACCTGTTAGAATAACTAAATTTGCAAAATTTCAATATATAAAACCAACACAAAAAATAAATTGCATTTCTATACACTAACAATGAACAATCTGCAAAAGAAATTAAGAAACCAATTCGATTTATAATAACATTAAAAAGAATAAAATACTTAAGAATAAGCTTAGCCAAGAAGGTGAATGTCTTATACACTGGAAACTATGAAATTTAATTTAATTTGCTAAAAGAAATTAAAGTAGACACATATAAATGGAAAGACATCCATGCTCATGGATTGGAAGACTCAATATTCTGAAGATATCATTAATACCCAAAGTGATCTACAGATTGAATGCCATCCATATCAAATTCCCAGTAATTTTTTTGCAGAAATGGAAAAATGCACCTTAAAATTCATGTGGACTCTCAGGAACCCCAAATAGCCTAAACTATCTCGGAGAAAAGAAAAACAACAATGAAGTTGGAAGACTCACATTTCCTATTTTCAAGCTTACTACAAAGCTATAGTAATCAAAACAGTGTGGTATTGGCATAAAGTCAGACATAAAGACCAGTGGAATAAAAAAAAGAGACCTCAAAAATAAATCCTTGCATATACAGTCAAATGATTTTCAACAAGTTTGCCAAAACCATTCAATGAGGAAATGACAGTCTTTTTAACAAATGTTGTTCAGTAAACTGGATATCCACATGCAAAATGAAATTGAACACTTACCTTAAACCATATAAAAAATGAACTTGAAACAGATCAAAGATCTAAATACAATACCTGAAGCCATTAAACTCTTAGAAGAAAACATAGGAGAAAAGCTTCATGACATTGGATTTGGTAAGAATTTCTTTGATATGACACCGAAAGCACTGGCAACAAAAGAAAAAGTAGATAAATGAAAAATTTTGTATATCAAAGGACTATCAACAGAGTGACAAGGCAGCCATAGAATGGAAGAAAATATTTTCAAATCGTATATCTGATAAGGGATTAATATCCAGAAAATATGAAGGACTCTTATAATGCAACAACAAAACAAACAACCCAATTAAAAAATGGGCAAAGGACTTGAACTGACTTTTCACCCAAAAAAGTTTACGGATGGCCAAAAAGCACATGAAAAGATGTTCAATATCAATAATCATTAGGGAAATGCAAATCAAAAGCACACATAGAGATAACATTTTACACCCATCAGCATAACCATTATAAAGAGACAAAAAGAAAGAAAAGAACAAAACGTGTTGATAATGATGTGGAGAGTGTGGAACCCTTGTGCACTGCTGATGGAAAGGGAAAATGGTGCTGGCATTGTGGGAAACAGGACGGAGGTTCCTCAAAAAATTAAACATAGAAGTACCATATGACCTAGTAATTCCACTTCTGGGTATATACTCAAATTAATTAAAAGTAGAAACTTGAACAGATATATGTACCCCAATGTTCATAGCAGCATTATCCACACTAGCTAAAAGGAAGAAACAACTCAAATGTCCATCAAGAGGTGAAAGGATAAACAAAATGTGGTATGTACCTGCAATAGAATATTGTTCAGTCTTTAAAAGGAAGGAAATCCTGAAACCTGCTACAACACTGATTAATCTGGAAAACATTATAATAAGCCACACACATGTCACATAAGTGTATGATTTCACTTATATGTGGTACCTACAGTAGTCAAATTCATTTAAAAAAAGTAAAATGATGGTTTCCCAGGGCTACAGAATGAAGAGTTAGTATGTAATGGGAACAAAGTTTCAGTTTGGGAAGATGAAAAAATCTGGAGATGGAGGGTGGTGATGGTTGCACAACAGTACCTAAAGCTGTTGAATTGTACACGTAAAAATGGTTAAAATGTTAACATTTTGTGTTATGTATATTTTACCATGATAAGAAAAAGAGAAAAACCCCACGATGAGTGGAAAGTCTACTGTTCAGAAGTTGAACCCCCCTTCCCGGACAGGGCAACTAAAGAAAACCCAGGTTAGTATATCTTTATGTGACTCACAGTGAAGCAGAACTCCCTCATCTTACTTGTCTCCATCCACTTCATCCAGTTCAACTTCTGCTTTCTCTCCAAGGAGGTGTAGACTCGGAACTCAACGTGATGGAGTGAGCACGCTGCAGGCAGGGTTGTCATTCCCTCCTACCTCTGCATCAAGCAAACCTCACAAGTTCGGAGGCTTTTGTTCTCTGATATAGAGGGGGGCTTCATGAGAACATGTAGCTCAGATAGACCCTCTACTGTGTGGGTTTGCAGAGCTAATACTTGTGGAGGCAGATTACAAGCAGGGCTTGCAAACTCAAGGTACTTAAATGAGTGGAGTTGATGGGGAGACACCTGCAGTGTGTGTGCCCCACCTGAAGGGGGCAGCCTTGAAGAGGTGGGTCTGTACCCGTTTCATTTCTCCAGATAAGCCAGAAAATATATAATTCTGTGACATATTCTTATTTTTACATGTAGAAACTTAATTTTTAAAATGCTGGCAAGTGAAACAAAACCTATCTGTGGGTTGAATAAGGCCCTTGTGTTCCAGTTTGCAACCTCTGTCCTGTATGAATATAATTTATAATATGCAGTATTTCCATTTCCTAGGGTCCTGGGCATGTGGTGAATAATTAATTCATTCATCTGTGAAAAGAATGAGTAGGAAATGGATTTCTGCGTATTTGGTATCTTCCAAGAATCACGCTTCTGACCTGAGAATATCCAACTAGATGCCATTATGAGAAAGGTTATGTTTTCTTCAAAGGAAAAGATTTTAGAAGACAGTCCAGTGGATTTCTGTTCTTTCAAATCTTCTCTTCATTCTCTTCTTGTGACTCACAGCCCTGGCAGGGTCCTGCTCTCCTTACGTGGTGATGGGACCAAGGTTGTTCAATGACTTCCTGAAGCACCAGTGGCCCCCTCCTGCCCTTCAACCTTCGACCACACACAGCACAGACTACGACTGTACAGGCGCCTTTCTGTCTTAAGAGCCAAGGACATTTGTCATCATTCTTTCCTTAGAAGAAAACATCACCCTTCCCAAAGTAGCTAGTTGGGTATTCTCAGCTCAGGTCTGTGAGGTTAAAACAATCAGACATGCTCTGTCCAGTTGCAACGAATCTTTTTTCTGTTGCAAGTTTTAAATGATTTTCCAGGCTCCTATAATTTCTACCTTTGAAGGAATAGTTTTGAGATGAAAGGATTAGGCCACTCACACTGAGCTGAAAGTTCGTGAAATTTTTAAATATACTGCCTTCCTGTTATTTCCTCCAAATAATAAACACATGGAGTAGACGTAGAGTTAAAATGATATTATTTGCTTTTATCAAGCTGCTTCTCTTCCTCCTTGGCCTCCTGCCTGTCCTCTGTGCCCTGGTGGGGTTCCCTCCTCGACCTATCCCTGCTCCTGTGATTAGGATCAAGTGATCTCATGTGTGTAAAGCCCAGGGATGCAAAAATTATCAGATGTCTACGTGCAGAACTGTGAAATAATGAAACGAATTCCTCAAGATGTTCACACAATCCTGTTTCCCTGCAATCACATTTCTACACCAGTCCTAGCACACACATTTGTGATCCATAGAGAAGAAGGAAGTTGTACCTCCTTGAGGGTGATGACGTGCATACATGCCAACATGTACTGTTCTGAGTTGCCCTGTAGAGTTCTCCTGAGAACACCATGGAACCCCGATTGTCATCTGCCTTTTGTAGGTCGGGAGCTCAGAGGAGGTGAAGAAATGCACGCCCCGCCCCCCCACCCCGCATCCCCGCTCCTTCCACTGGACATGAACCTGACCCCTTGGTGCCCCCATGACAAGGGAGCTCCAAGGAGCCTAAGAATTGAGGTGCATGGGTTGCCATGCTGGTTTTAGTTTCTGGGTTTTGTTTTGTTTTGTTTGTTTCTTTCTTTTCAGGATCCACTGGTGAGGTTGCTCAGACTCCCTGCACGGAGAGAAAAATAACCTTGGGCTACAATTTCCAAAGTAGAATTACAAATGATGAGCTGTCTGGGATCCAGGCTTCCTGAGAATTCACTTGCTGGAACGTTCCAGAAAAAAAGATTAAGTTTTGGAACCAGATCTCCGAAAAATGCTCCTTCTTTGGAATGAATTCAACAAAAGTGAGTCCTTGGCTTTGTTTTACAGCAGGAAACGGCCTGTTCGATACTATTTTTTCCACAGGCCTCTGGCCCTGCTTTTTCTGCAGAGGGTCATAAAGGCAGGTGCCAGGAGGAGCTGGAGAGCCGACAAGACTGACCTTTAAAGTTTTGTCTCAGGCCAGTGTGGACGGCTCCCCAAAGCACACTGACCAGCACACATAACTTTTGACCTCCGCCCTCCTCGCCTGCGTCCTGCCATTGTGGGCAAGGCATTCGTCTTCTGCAGTGACACGTCTTTTCAAGACATAGAGATTGTTCGTTGAGTTATTACGATTATGGTGACCTTCCTCTGTGACCTGTCATTTTCTTCCACACAATGAACACACTGAGAAGATGCAGATTTAAAATAATACGTATCATTATTTACTTTCATGCAGTTTGCACTGTTGCCTTCTCACCTGGGTCCTGTGTGCTTCTCAAGCTGTGTTTTACCTTCGACTTTTTTCTGTTTCCTAGAACCTAATACGGGGCTGGAGGTGGGGTGAGGAAGACAGATATTGAATTCCTGGGTCATCAGTGTTCATTAGAGGCTAAGCCCGTGCTCAGCACTGTCACAGGCCCTGGAGGAGAGAGTTGATTCCGGGCAGGACCAGGAACAGCAGTCAAGGTTTACTGCCTGTGCCATGTCCTCCATTCCTCTCCTGTTTCCAGTCCAGTCCCCGTGGAGTTTGTGATGGTCCCTATTACACTGAGGTTAACCAGAGTGACTTCCGCAGCATGTGACCAAAGGGCGCCGACTGCTGCAGGGCCGCAGAGACCATCGGACACCAAAGTGGTCCTCCTTTGCGGTGTCTGAGAATCAGAAAACAGTAAAAGAGTGTCCAGTCACAGGCCACTTGGTGGCATAACTCTGCCTGTGCGTGAATGTCTCTACCTCGCCCGAGTTTCTTCCCGGGCCTGAACTCAGCTCCAGTGTGTGTGTGTGTGTGTGTGTGTGGAAGGCATTCCAGAACGACAGTGGAACAGGGACATTAGTGGAGGATGAGGCATGACACGGACCAGAGAAATTCAGGCAACATTTTGAGTGATGCTTACAAAGGAATTATAATAATGTAAACAATGATTTTGCTAAAATGTGAAATGAAAAAGACACATTGGTGTGACATCGGATAAAAATAGGAGTGATAATTTTTTTTCTTAGTTCTACTTTTTTTTTTTTTGCGGTACGCGGGCCTCTCACTTTTGTGGCCTCTCCCGTTGTGGAGCACAGGCTCCGGACACGCAGGCTCAGCGGCCATGGCTCACGGGCCCAGCCACTCCGTGGCATGTGGGATCTTCCCGAACCGGGACACGAACCCATGTCCCCTGCATCGGCAGGCGGACCCCCAACCACTGCGCCACCAGGGAAGCCCTCTTAATTCTACTTTTATGTGATATTTTATTCTTCTGCAATGAGCATGAATCACTCTTATAAAGGAGGATAAAATCTTTGAAAATTAAAGTTTCTCAAGAGTAAAGGACAAAAAGCCAAGGAAAGGACGAATTTATAAACAACATGTAAACCTTCAGATGATTTACATGTCTCCAATTTCTTTCAAAGACACGATTGCTCCAGATCTGCTTAAAACCAGGCTCCTCCACTTGGTGCAAAGCTTGGGCTGATCTCTTCTGGAGTTGGTATGGGTTAAGAAATTCACCTGGATAAAAGGATACCACCTGGATTTCTTCTGCTCTCTATACACAATGCTTTCACTTTTTTAATGTACCTCAGTAGTAGCTTATAGCATCTCTATAATAGCCAGTGAGGGATACAGCTGTTCCTAAATTTTAAACAAAAAGACAAAAAGGCTTGTGAAGCTTGCGCTGTGGTCTCTCTTTGACTGGAAAGAATATGGGGGAACAATGTGTGTGTTGTCAGAGAGAGGTTTTATGGAAAGCTGAGCTGAGACAACCTTCCCCTCGTTACTTGCAGGAAAGTCTCCAAGAGACACTATAGAAAAGGAGGCAGGGCCATCTAGGATGATGGCCAAACACCTGCAGATCTTTGAGATTATTCTGCATTCTTCTCTGTGGATGAAAGTTTGGCCACTTTGTTTTCATTTTTTATGTAACAAATGAATTACATTTTCAGGGTGTCCTTTGAATTTCTACTGACTTGCAGTCAAGTATCTTGCTTGAGATTAACAAGCATATTTCTGAGAGCCGTCAACTTTATTTTTCAAGCACTTTCATATTCTTTGAAAATTGATGGATAGTACCAAGGGAAGCAACCTAGGGATATAACCTAGGGATATAAAAGTAAGAGAAAGTTAGCATATAGAAAATCACTAGGTTTGTGCTATTCCCTGTGAAGCAAGATGCTCTAATACACCAATCTCCAATCCCAGATTAATTGCAGGCACCAATATCCATTACGGCTCTCTTTGTTACTAAACCTACTCTCTTTGTTATGGACAAAATGGCCCCCAGCAGTTGCTACAAAGAGATCAGAGCTACTCGAAAACTGAAACCTCTTTGCTACACCTGCCCTCTTCAAGGTCTGTTAAAATTACCAGCAAAGGGGGGGGTACTCCAAGTGGCAGAAGCTGCTAGTTGTTTGTCAATACGCATTTGCTCCTTCCTTAGTCAAAGTCTGTCCAATGGGATGTGAGCAGAAAGGATGCCGTTATTCTCCTGGGGAAACAGGAGGGGAGCCCTTTTCCTCCTTTGCAAGGGCTGAGAAGGACTCATGCAACCACGATGCACCCAGAGACGGAAGGCAGGCTTGGAGGATGGATCACTGAGTGCAGGAGGAGTAAGCTTCCATCCGTACCAGTCACTGTATTTGCGGTCTTGTCGCTGTAGTCCTTAGCCCGCACCTCCCTCCACCAATGCACGTGGGCAGCAGGAGAGCCCCTTCTCTGCTGTTCCTGGACCCTGTGCACTTTGCTACTCTCCCCCAGCCCTCCATGAGCTAAAGGCTTGAGAAAATAAAACACAGTCATTTTTTATGGAAATATCTAGGATTGCTGCTTTGGAATGAAATGCTAAGAAGGAGTGCAAGAAAGTAATAATTCAGGACGAGAGGAGAATGCTGACCTCACTCCTGCCTTTGACTCGTGTGGTCCAGGAGTTTGAAGAAGGGGCGCCCCACCCCCGACAAAGGAGTGAGGAGCTCACACTGCCTGAGTTCCTGCCTGAAGTTTGTCCTTCGCACAAGCGCTTCCAGATTATTTATTTTTCTGATTAAATGGAGTCTAACCCGAAGTCACTCTTTAATGCAAACTTGTGTTTTATGACCTGTTCTCATTCCTGCCTGGGCGGTTTTGTTTACAGACTCTCAAGACAACTTTCTTTGATATTAGACAATGTCAGTATCTCTAAGTTTTTGTTCTGATAGACAGAAAAAGATGAGTTAGGGCTGAATTCATCGCTCGTTTAAAAAAGAACATCTTTTAAAAAACATCCACTTATACCCTGCCTCTGTTTGCCAGTATTGCTTTTTCTAAGGGAAGGAAGCATGGCATGCCTAGACTGGGGTGAAGACGTCTTGACCTTCACAGGAGAGAGAGTAGGGAAATGGCCCTTTTTCTAAGTGTGAAAAGTCTTCCCTTTGTCATTAGCGATTTCTTGGTGACAGAGACAACAATCTATATAAATTTGCCATGTTTTCTAGCACCTGCTCTTTGGACAACAAACAATTGCCCGCATTGTTTTTTTTAAGTCCAGGTGGGAGAGAAACGACGGGAATGACTCTGAGACCATCACACAGCTCCTCCACATGGGCATGTGCTCCCCTCCCCCCCATAGCAGCCCCTGACACCAGAGGGTCCCATTGTTTGCTGTTCTTTCCTGCCTATGACCTGATGATGATGAAGGAGAAAGCATCGCTGTCCTTCTGGTCGAGCGCCATCCTTGATGAATGAGAGAAAGAGAAATCGTTGGTTGGAGCCCCTCAAATGCCCTTTTGGCTAAATAAAGTGAGACGTTCCAAAGTCTTGCCTAGGGTTTGACATCTGAGTAGAGAGCTCAGAAGTCAATAAAGTGACCTAAGCCCGAACCTTCACAAACAGTTTCTAAAGCCCAGCTGAGAAGAAAGGGCAGGTGCGGTATTTGATGGTGACTCTTTGCCACAAAAGATCCTGCTTGTTTCAAGTTACTCTGTTTGAAGTGCACTTTTCCTGTAGTTTTAATTTGCGTGTGAGTGCAAACCTCCTGAGAACAAGGACTTCTGTGACTTACTCTGGAGGCCTCCTCTCCCCAGGCTAGAAGCTGCATCCTGTATCCTCTCCCTCCTCCATCCTCACCTCTGGCTGGTGCTTCTGGGATCATCTCCCAGTTCAGTTACTACACTCACATCCTCCTTGAAGGCTCACTTCTGGGACAGCCCAAACTAAGATCACACACGTACACACACACGCACATATATTTTAACCAAACTCAGGGCACAAAAGCAGATATGTGAAAATACAATTTTCTTTAGTCTTCATGGCAACTTAATTATTATTTACCCCCATTCCATTTGGAGTCTAAAGGAAATTGGTGTTAACCCAGCCTCCCTGCCCATGCTCCCCCAGGGGCTGTGTGGTTTGGGAGCCTCCGGCACTGAGTCGGCAGCAGGGTCTGGGGGATGCTGGGCCATGCTGTCATCTCCACCACTGCTGAAGCTTCCTTCCTCCCTGGGTCTCCAGGGGTTCATCCTGAGACGTCCTCAGGTCTGCTGGCTCAGCACACCATGTCTGTGCTGCTCTTGGGCTTTTGGGGTACAGTCTATGCTCCCACACCATGTCATGTGGAAGTTCACAGGGATAGATATTTGGGGTTCCATGACGGTGGGTGCATTGGAATTTAAAGTTTATGGCTGTTGAACACATACGCCTGAGAATTCGTCTCAGGAGTCACAGACTATGTTTTTATCCCAGTGCATATGATTTATCCCTCTTAAGAACTAAAATCAAGATGATTTCCTAACATCGATTAAACAATATTCACCCTGGTAGGGTTTTCTGTGCTTGTGCTGAAGAGTTTGGGGAGCAGGCAAAGCCACCAGCTTGCTCCAAGAATTTTCTGCTCCTGGAAGATAAGAGCCTGAACTAACAAAATAGTTTATTAATTAAGACTAATGCTTACGCATCAAAACTCACTTCAAGACCCTTGCCTTGCTGGGCCCGCGGATCCTAAGCTGTTATGTCATCAACCACCCAGGCCCTAAAACCCCGTAGGGACCCCCCCCCGCCGCCCACTGTTACTTCCCCATTCTGTAATTTTGCTGAGACTCTCAAGGCCATGGTTTCTCTACTGCCACCTTGAATAAACTTCACTTTGTTTGAATGACAGCTTGTTCAGATGCTCTGCAGAAATCCATGACAAAAGAAATGGTAGGTCACCATGCGGCAGCTACCAGCTACAGCTTCCTTTGGAAATAGACCACTTCCTCAGAAATCCTACAGCACAGCGATACGCACACGTTCCGTGAGGCATCTTATACAATGAACGCTGAGATGCCAAGCACCAGCCACGGCTGTAAGTCAAGGGTATGTGTGCATTTTGTATTTAAACTTCATGTTGTTTTTTTAAATTTTTAAAACACTTATCTGTTTATTTATTTATTTTTGCCTGTGTTGGGTCCTTGCTGCCGTGTGCACAGGCTTTCTCTAGTTGCGGCGAGTGGAGGCTACTCTCTGTGGCAGTGCACGGGTTTCTCATTGCAGTGGCTTCTCTTGTTGCGGAGCACAGGCTCTAGGCACATGGGTTTCCGTAGTTGTGGCCTGTGGGCTCAGTAGGTGTGGCTCATGGGTTTAGTTGCTCCATGGCATGCGGGATCTTCCAAGACCATCACCCAGGAGCACTGGGGAAGGCTCTGAGCAGGGCTGTGCCTACAAGGGGTAGAGAGGGCACCAGTGTCCCCATGGCTGCAGACAGCAAGTCCTCGTGGCTTCAGGAGGAGAACTAAAATCCTCTGGCCTTGATGGTCAGCCCCACGTCTCAGGAAAGGTGGCTGGCATCCTGAAGTTACTGCTGAACCAGCAAGCACCAGGAATTGGGTTGGGATCTTTTCCTTGAGCCACACCTCCCAGGTGCAGTCTTAGTTCAGATTCTGTGAGCAGCAGACCCTAGGCTGAGGGTCCTGGTGGGAGGAATTGATCAAGGGGAAGCTGGCATGGGGTGGAGGGGAGCGGGGCAGGGAAGGGAAGGGAAGGATGGTGAGTAAAGGGTGCCTTCCGGTGAAGTCCCAGCCTCAGCCTGAGCTCCCAGAGACCTCTGCATTGCAAATTACATTTCAGAGGTTTCTGGCCAAGGGGACGCAGGGCCATCTGTGCGTGTTTCAAGGAGATTCCAGTGCTGGTAAAAGGGATCCAAGGGGCTCTGGCCAGGCGCCAGGACCGACCATCCACTGTAGATGTTGGCCCAGCTCTGTGTCCACACCCAGGCTTTCTGCCCCATCACCAGCCTTATGTACTGACTATCTGAGTGGACGCCCAGCTTAAAGCCTTTGCAGGGGGGCTATGATAGGGACCTGTACCTCGTAGGTTCATGTAAACAACAAAAAGGACTTGTAATGTACAAACTGCTATGAATCAACATTTTACCATACCATACCCATTTTTTGAGTCAGCCCGTTTCACCTGCCCAAGCATGTACAGTGACAGATCATAGGAGCAGCTCCACTTGCTGAAGGATCCCCATGTGCCAGGTAGCCTTCCAGGTATGTTACATTAACTAACACATTTAACCCTCAAACAGACTATGACCTAACATCATTAGCTCTGCTGAGAGCACATTAATAATAATGATAATAACTTGCCCAAGGTCACAAGACTAGTGAGTGCAGAGTTGGGATTTGAACCCGAGTCTGTCTCTTGAACTTGTCGAGTTGGCCAGGCTGCCACTCAAAGTCTGGTTATTTATGTGCCTCCGGGGGCCCCAAGAGAAGCAGCCCTTTCCTCTTCACCTCATCTCCCCAGCATGTGGCAGAGAAATCAGACATTTATATACATTTGCAGAAGGAAAAGAATAATGATCAAACAACCTTGAAACAGTTTGGTCTAGACTTTAACTTGTACTAGAAGGAGCTCAACAACAATGAAAACTGAAAATTCAGCCTTATTAACTCATGCAGTAAAAATGTACCGAGTGCCTATCACACACCTGGCATCCTGCTGGATGCCAGGGGAACAATGGTGAAATCAGAGACTTTCTCCCCAGCCCAGATTAGGCTTGATAAACTGAGCTGGGCTGTCCCCTCCTAGGGCCCCGTCCCCACCCCCCAACCACGTGCTGTCTGACAGCGGGCCTGGCCGTGGTCTGCAGGGGGTTCTGACATTGCCGAAGACGAGACCCACGGCCACCCTTCCTCTTCTGGTGTGTTAACGATGCAAATCCATTCTTCTGCCCTTCCCCACCCCCTTTCCCCTGCCACTGTAACAGGGAAAGGTCTCAGTTACGATGAGAAGAAATTGAGCTGAGGGGATAAAGTTTCAGAATGAATTCTGAGTCACCAGATCAGGTTTCTAAAAGGTGAAAACACTGTGAAAATATTCTCCTGCCACCGGGAATTAGAGTCACTTCCTGCAACTCCTATGTGACACTACAGTCCATAACTGGTAGCCCTGTCTAGGGGAGGAGATTTCGTTTGAATTGTTTTCCTTTTTCTCCATCTGCATTTTCCAGTGTATCAGCAATACCTTTTTAATTTTCTTCAATATTTTTATTGCAGTATAGTTGATTTACAATGTTGGGTTAATTTCTGCTGTACAGCAAAGTGATTCAGTTATACACATATACATTCTTTTTTATATATTCTTTTCCATTATGGTTTATCATAGGATATTGAATATAGTTCTCTGTGCTATACAGTAGGACCTTGTTGTTATCCATTCTATATATGAAAGCTTACATCTGCTGACCCCAACCTCCCACTCCATCCCTCCCCCAACCCCCTCTGCAATGCTTTTTAATTAAAGAAGAAATTATATAAAAACGTTCTCTTCTGTTCTCCTCTCAGGTTTGGTGAGTAATTGTGATGATGATTAAGTTTCATTCTATGATGAGGATGTAAAGGCCACTCCCCCTGGCTTTCCCACCTTCCGCCCCCATAGTGGAAGGTGGCGGGGAGTGAGGGGTTTCAGAATCCCCGGGAGCAGACGGCAGGTCTGTGTTGCCGGAGTCTGGAGCAGAGTTAATCTACCCCTCCTGGTCCCATCTCCCAAACTGAGACATTTCTGAGAGTGAAAGGGGCACTGTTAGAATTACCCTGGGATAGCTAGAAGCTGGATTTTCTTGGGTAAACCTTGCTGTGGTATCACCATGGTCACAGGGGACTATAGATCTCTCCTGGCTGAAACATCTTAAAGTATGGAAATTTGGGCCCTATTCTGTATCCCCCAAAAGCCTGACCAAGCTCCATGAGCCACCACAAGACACCAACCTTCAGCTGCAAAAGAGAAATGAGCTCTGCAGGGGACATAGCCAATTCTGATTGAAATTTAATCTGTGTGGTCAATTATTCGTACAATAGTGGAGGAAAATAAAGACTATTTCACCAAAGTCAACTCCGTAATTTTAGAGCCTTTAAGACATTTGAAAATGCCTTGTGCAATTACGTGGCGCGCACTCAGATAATGGAACAATGAAAGATGTATGTTTGCATTTTGTAAAATTAAACTGTATGCAGTTATTTATCTTTTACCTTAATTGTTTGAGCTTGTTTCTAATGTAAACTGTTGTAATTTTAAATAAATATAATAGAAAAAACTTTCCTAGGTATCAAGAATCCAGAGTAAATTTACTTTGCAAATAGGCTTTGTAGGTATGTTTTATGCTGAGGATCTTAAACTGACACTTTCATTCAAAAATATTTTGAATTACTCACTATTTGCCTCTCTGAGGTCAAAGGGATATCAAGGAGACTCAATTTCACAGTGGAGTGTAGGTGACTTCACCTTATTCCAAATCATGAGATATGGGAAATATTATAAAATCAGTATGCTAGAAGGTGGGAAGTACATTTTCAGCTGACTTTTGTTAAATATGTTGAACTTTGTGCTTTCATTTTTATGTCCTTCCTTCATTCCTGGTCCCATTATACTTGCCTAATTTCTTCTCCCTTCCAGTTACACTTCTCCTCTACTCAAAATCTTGAGTAGATATATTATAAGCTTAGCTTGTTCTGTTATAAGAGGTTACAGATACTGGGGGGATAAAGCAAGTACAGGTATATGAATACATTTGCTAATGTTTAAAGTCTAACGTTATGAGTCTTTCTGATGTGATCCTCATATACTACAGATACTTCCAGGGTGAACAAAATGCAGGGGGTAAAAGAAAAGTGATTCCCCCCAGATTTCAGGGCATTGCAGGATCGTGCTCCAGCACATTCACTTTTGCTGGCTGGCTTAATTGGTATTTATTCCTTCAGTGTCACTGGGTTACTACAGCACAGGACGTAGGGGTATGAGCTTTGAAACCAGGTGCAAGTTCCAGCTCTGTCATTTACTAGCTGTGTGACCTCAGGCCGCTAGTCACCTGAACTCTCTGTGCCTCAGTCTTCTTACCTGAAAAGTAAGAATCATAATAATACCTAAGTCATGGGGGAAAGGGTTGTTTGTTTTTAGTGAAAATTGAGTGCATTCATATATTTTAAAATACTTTAAATGGTACTTGGCACATAGTGAGCCTTATATATAGCATGTCTGGGGTAACATTTTATTTTGAAATAAATTCAGGTTTACAGAAAAGTTGTAGGAATGTACAGAGAACGTCTGTAAATTGTTCTCTACTTGTTAATATTTTTACATATTTGCTTGGATATCATGTTAGTTTTCTGTTGCTGTGTAACCACCTACTACAGATTTAGCAGCTTAAGCCAAAATACACATTTATTACCCCACAGTTTCCACGGTCTAGAGTCCTGGTAGGGGTCTATTGGGTCCTGTGTTCAGAGTCTCACCAGCATGGAGTCAAGCCACCGACCAGGGATGCAATCTCATCTCAGGTGCAGGGGTCTCATCCAAGCTCACTGGTTGTTGGCAGAATAGAGTTCCTTGTGGTTGTGGGACTGAGGGCCCTGTTTACTTGCTAGGTATCAACTGGGGATTGCACTTAGTTCCTAGAAGCCTCCTGTCACTTCCTTCCCACATGTCAGTCTGCCCTCCACTTGGGGAGTATCTCTCCAATGCTTCACCTTTAGTTAAAGGCTTCACCTGATTAGGCCAGTCCCACCCAGGACATTCTCCCCTTTGATTAACTCAAAGTCAACAGATGAGTAATCTAACCAAGGGGGAGATATCCCATCAGATTCACAGGCTCTGCCCGTACTTAAGGGGAGGCAATTATACAGGCATGTACACCAGGGTGTGGGAATCTTAGGGACAATTTTAGAATTCTGCCACATGTGTATCTTTTCCTGAACAATTTAAGAGTAAGACAAAGACGTAACACCTGATCACCCCTAAATACTTGAGAACGCATTTTCTGTGATGAAAGACATTCTTTTACAGAACCCTAACAATTATGAAAAACAGAAAACTAAAACTAATGTAATTATCTTTTTAGAGGCCTATTCACATGTTGCACTTTGTCCCCAAATTGTCCTTTATATTTAAGGAAAGAACGAACATCTGATCTAAGATACAATCCACGTGTTGCATTTCATTGTCATGGTTCTTTAATCTCCTTTAATCTGGAATAGTTCTTCAGTCTGTATTTGTTTTCATGAACTTGATTCTTTCAAAGAGGGTAGCCTAGTTATTCTGTAGAATGTCTTCCTTTTAGGAGTTGTCTGATATTTCCTCATAATTAGATTTAACTGGTGCATTTTTTTTCCAGGAAACATTGCAGAAGTGACATCTGCCTTTTACGATACATCATATCAAGAGGCATGTGTGTTGGTTGGTCCAATTACTGGTGATGTTAACTTTGATCATATGAGTAAGGTGGTGTCTGCCAGGTTAGTTACCATAAAGTTAGTTTCCATAAAGTTCCACTAACTATTACTAAAGATGTGCATTGTCTAGGATCAAAGAGTTAACAATAAGGAATACCCTGGCGCCGGTCCAGTGGTTAGGACTCGGCACTCTCACTGCTGGGGGCCCTGGGTTCAATCCTTGGTCAGGGAACGAGGATCCTGCAAGCCGCATGGTGCAGCCAAAAAATAAAAAAGGTTAATAATAAACTTTTGCATATCTCTATACAGGCCACAAAGCCCTTGGGCATATAACCCTATAGAGTTAATCAGGGAACAAGTCTGACTTTGGATACCTGTCTGCCAGGCTTCCCAACCCTTGTCTTTCCAGGGTCTGTCTCATGGCCATGCAGCTCTGGCTACACCAGCATCACCTTCCTCTCTATTGATAGTTCTCTGCACCGTATCGTTACACCTGAATTTGTTTCACCAGAAAAGCCCACCAATGGCCTCCTCAAAAGACTCATGGTCTTAACCTCCGCACCCCACTCCTAAAACAGTGTCCAGGGGTGTGAAGTATCTCATCACACCCCTAAGAATGGGACAGGTCTGGTCTTGTCAAGGTCGTCAACCATCTCTCGGACACTAAATCCAATGGACATTTTCCTGTCTTCACCATTTTTGAGCTTTCAACGTCAGCCAACACAGCCACAGATGCCTTCAAGTGTTCCCACTCCTGAAAGAAAAGTTTCTTTCTTTTTTTCTTTCTTTCTTTCTTTCTTTCTTTCTTCCTTCCTTCCTTTCTTTCTTCCTTCCTTCTTTCCCTTTCTTTTTTTCTTTCTTTCTTCCTTCCTTCCTTTCCCTTTCTTTTTCTTTCTTTTTTCTCTTTCTTTCTTTCTTGCTTGCTTTCTTGCTTGCTTGCTTTCTTCCTTTCTTTCCCTTTCTTTCTTTTTCTTTCTTTCTTTCTTCCTTCCTTCCTTCCTTTCCCTTTCTTTCTTTTTCTTTCTTTCTCTTTCTTTCCTTCATTCTTTCTTCCTTCCTTCCTTTCCCTTTCTTTCTTTCTTTCTTCCTT
Organism: Neophocaena asiaeorientalis asiaeorientalis; assembly: GCF_003031525.2. Taxonomy (NCBI): domain Eukaryota; kingdom Metazoa; phylum Chordata; class Mammalia; order Artiodactyla; family Phocoenidae; genus Neophocaena; species Neophocaena asiaeorientalis. Next base: position 751,041 of record NW_020173728.1, on the reverse strand, counting down.
CCTTCCTTTCCCTTTCTTTCTTTTTCTTTCTTTCTCTTTCTTTCTTTCTTTCTATCTTTCCTTCTTTCTTTATTCCTTCCTTCCTTTCCCTTTATTTCTTTCTTCCTTCCTTCCCTCCTTCCTTTCCCTTTCTTTCTTTCTGTTTCTTTCTTTCTTCCTTCCTTCCTTCTTTCCTTCCTTCCTTCCTTCCTTTCCCTTTCTTTCCTTTTCTTTCTTTCTTTCTCTTCCTTCCTTCCTTCCTTTCTTTCTTTCTTTCTTTCTTTCTTTCTTTCTTTCTTTCTTTCTTTCTTTCTTTCTTTCTTTCTTTCTTTTTCTTTCTCTCTCTCTCCCCCCCTTTCTTTCTTTTAATATAAAGGACAATTTGGGGACCATTTGCAACATATGACTAGGTCTCTAAAAATATAATTATATTAATTTTAGTTTTCTGATGTTCATAATTGTATTAGAGTTCTGTAAGAGAATGTCTTTCATCACAAAAAATGCACTCTCAAGTATTTAGGGGTGATCAGGCTTTACTGCTGTGTCTTACTCTTAAATTATTCAGAGAAAAATACACATATGGCAGAATTCAGTCTTGCCGTCTCTGGTCGCATGTTTTGTGGGTTTCCTCTGGTCTTGTTGCCTGTTCCTTTGGAGTCTCTTGATGTCCTTAGACATTCCCTGCTGGGACCACTGGGCTGATTGGCTCTGCTCCACTCGGCCCTCATCCTCCAAGTGAGCAAGAGATCCCAGGTGTGTACCCATGGCAGTAACTGGGTCCCCAAAAAGTGGGTCACAGAGTTCAGTATCTTAGGGTCTCGGCTCGGCTCTGACCTCAGCATTTCTGCTGCATTCTGTGGGCCAAAGTGAGTCACAGGGCCAGCCCTGATTCAAGGCAAAGGAAAATAGATTCCACATCTTGATGGGAGCAGCAAAGTCATTGCAGAGGAGGGAAATTCAGGGAGTTGTGGAGAATTGGGGCCATTTTTGCAGTTAGTCAACATAGACTTAGTCCATTAAGATTAGCCCTGGATGAGAATGCTGTCAGCAGCCCTGACGACTCTGCCCTCTGTTTCTGTGCTTCTGGTCAGACGCAGTTCCGTGCTTCCCACAGCTTTTGGCATCCTAATGACACACATTCATATCTTCTCGTGTTCTTCTTTTACCCCCAGTTTTACTGCGATGTAATTGACATATAACACTGTATTATTTTAAGGTGCACAACGTAGCAATTTGATATTTGTGTACGTCATGAACGATCATCACTATAAGCCAAGTTAACATCTGTCACCATGCACCGTTACACATTGTTTTTCTCGTGGTGGGAACTTTTAAGATCTACTCTTTTAGCAGCTTTCAAATATACAATATGGTATTGTTAACTATAGTCACCGTGCTGTACGTTACATCCCCAGGACCTGTGTATCTTATAACGGGAGGTTTGCTTGTGCCTTTCGACCCTCTTCACCCATTTCCCTACCCCACGCTCCTGCTTCTGGCAACCACCAATCTGTTCTCTGCATCTATGGGCTTGGGTTTTTAAGATTCCACATATAAGTGAGATCATACAGTATTTGTCTTTCTCCATCTGACTTATTACTATTTCACTCCCAAGTCCTCCTGATAAAGACCTTGGCTTCTCCCACACCCTCCAAGGTGATTCCCTCCTGACCCTGACCTCCACTGACTTCCATCTTTGCCTGATGTGCATCACACCAGGTTCTAAGGGAATCAAATGATTTGAGAGGCAAAGTTATATAGAGGGGAGCCTTGTGGGTACCCAGCAGAGCAGTATGATTGATCAGAGTTCAACTTCACTCAAATTTGAATTTTCTTTCTAAAATAATCACTTTCTCTGGCATATTCATTGATCCTTAGGGGAAAAAATTGGAATGGTTTCCCTTTGGTTGAGAAACCCTCTTTCTCTCTATTACTTTAATTTCTTTCTCCTCTATTTCTAAGCAATTCCTTGCCTACAACAGATCCACATTTGAGAAATTAGAAATGAAAACTATTTTTTTTAAAGTTATACTAAAAGGTGGTACATAAAAACTGCACACAGGTTTGGAGAAGGGTCTCCTTGCCATTGATCCCGGATCCATGAAGGCTGGGGGACCCATCTGAGCATCTTCCTTCTTGGAGTATCATTGGAATCACCCAGGGAGCTTAGAAAAAACACATTCTTGTCATGACCACAGGGATTCTGAGGGTCAGAATCACACAGGTCTGGGTAGAGCCCAATAATCTGTACTTTTCAAAAGCTCTGAAGGCCCTGGAACATTGACGATCTACAGGGTTTGAACCAATGCTGCTTGAATTCTCCACCAACCAGGGCCAACCTCAGTGTCAGGCAGGTGAAGCAACTCCCCGTTCAGCTGAAGTCAGCCAGAGAATGACATTCAGGCACGGCCATGACAAGCCCAGAGCATCAGTCCTGATGACCAAGATTCTGCATCATGTATTCTCAGTGTAATCTTTTTGTCCAGTTTAGAGAATTGGATAACTCTGACCCCATGGGCGACCCTCTGCCCTAGTAGAACTGAAAATTAAGAGATGGGCACCTCTGTAGGTTCCGAGGTTCCAGATGATAAGATGTCTTGTCATACCACCGAGACAGAAGGAGACAGATGGCAATGACTGTAACAAAGAAATGATGGTGCCTTGGTCCCACACATCACCAGAAGTGCCAGAAGTGCTTTATGGGCATTGATGGAGAAGAGGAGGGGAAAAGAGTGGGTCGTGTGATACAAAACCAATTACTCTATTAGTCGTGTGAGGTTCAGGGAGTTTGGGGCTTTAGGGTCTGTGTGAGGGTGGAGAAGTCTCTTCCAACAGAGAAGAAATATGGCAGTGCAGTTGCTCCAGACTTAAACAAACGGGGGGAGATAGCATGTAAACTATGCTACCCATTTTGTAAGAAAGGGAGAAATAAGACTCTACATTTTAATGTGCTTTTGTGTGTGCTGGGAAAAATCTTGGAAGTTTATGTAAGGAACTAAGAACAAAGATTATCCCGTCAGAGGTGTGGGGTTTGGCAGATGGGTGGACAGGGATGAGAGGGAGATATTTTTATTCTCTATCTTTTGACATTTTCTGGGTTTTGAACCATGTGATTTTCTTTCTTATTCAAAAATTAAAAAAATTTGAGAGCCTATACATAATGCTAGCTTGTCTTATCCATCTATTGAAAAAATAGCTAAAGAGGTTCCTGTGAATTCAGCAAAATGTTTACATCACCTGTATTGTACTGATATCAATCACAGCAGCATTTATAGATGTTTGAAGCAGAGTAGTGAGTATCAGCGCAAGACATGTTATTTACCCAGGCTGTGGCTGATGCTTGGAGCACAGATGGATTCAGGGACCCTCCTCACGACTCCTTCACAGGCCACGCCCACGAAAGCCCCGACATTCCAGGATCACTGGCTTCTCCAGAGAGCCAAGCATTGAACAACTTTATATCTTACTGTCCCTAATGTTTAAACCTTATAATAACTGTAAAGGAGCTAGTCTAATGCTCAAAAGGAGCTCCAAACGTTGGGCCCTCCTTTCTCCTCAGGGCATGGCGGCTGGCTGGTCTCCCTTTGCTGTACGGCACACACTGGGAGAAGCTGTTTTGCATGCTTCACTTGTGTCGCTGTGTCCCATGCTTTCAGCTGTGCTATTAATATGTCTGCCTAAACCATTTTGTAGTTCAGCATTCGGGGGAAATAGAGCCCCACGAGCAGCTCCTCGGGCCCCAGTCCGGCCACGTCAATCCTTTGCCTCCTTTGCCTTCCTGGGACCCGATGCGACAGTGCTTTTGCCAAATGTGAAAGCAACCCCAGCACTTCCTCACAGCCCCACCTGGAATGTCATGGGCACCTTAGCAGATGAAAGACTCTAAAACATCCTGCAGTAAAGTCATCGGTTGAGCTTTGCATAAACCAGCACCCCCCAAATTCACTGACTGCGAAACTCTTTCATCAAAGCGTACCTGTGAGTATCCTGAAAAGTTCTGGCTTAAATCATATCCGCCACCTGAAGAGAAGCAGGAGCTCCTGATCTCACCCGAGCCCTTGAACCCCAGGCTTTCTCTGCGATAAAAAGCCTATCCCAGACTCTGTAATTGTTCTCTCCCCTGCACCCTCTCTGATTCACTTTGCATCATATAGTTGATCATACTTGAGTAACATGGATAGAGGCAAACTTTAAAGACAAAGCCTCCCCTGAAAATGTCAGGGAAAGAAATAAAAACCTCAGTCTAGTTGTCTGCAATTTAAAGACACATGGCAGCTTCCCTGGTGGCGCAGTGGTTGAGAGTCCGCCTGTCGATGCAGGGGACACGGGTTCGTGCCCCGGTCCGGGAAGATCCCACATGCCGTGGAGCGGCTGGGCCCGTGAACCACGGCCGCTGAGCCTGCGCGTCCGGAGCCTGTGCTCCGCAACGGGAGAGGCCACAACAGTGAGAGGCCCACGTACCACACACAAAAAAAAAGACACATGGATTTCCTTCCGATTTAGGTCACCACAGGGCACTGAATAGAGTTCCCTGAGCTATACAGTAGGAAGGAAATCCAAAAAAAAGGGGATATACATATACGTATAGCTGATTCACTTTGCTGTACAGTAGAAACTAACACAACATTGTAACATAACTATACTCCAATAAAAATTAATTTAAAAAAATACATAAATAAAGACACAGGCACCCAAATGTTCAATAGCCAAGACATGGAAGCAACCTAAGTGTCCATCAGCAGATGAATGGCTAAAGAAGATGTGGTATATTTATACAATGGAATATGACTCTGCTATAAAAAAGAATGAAATAATGCCATTTGCAGCAACATGGATGGACCTAAAGATTATATTAAGTGAAGTTAAGTCAGACCGAGAAAGACAAATATCCTATGATATTGCTTATATGTGGAATCGAAAAAAGATACCAATGAACTTATTTACAAAACAGAAACAGACTCACAGACTTAGAAAACACACTTATGGTTACGAAAGGGAAAAGGAGGGGGAGGGATAAATTAGGAGTTTGGGATCAAAATATATACACTACTATATATAAAATAGGTAACCAACAAGGACCTACTGTATAGCACAGGGAACTATATTCAATATTTTGTAATAACCTATAATGGAAAAAAAATCTAAAAAAGAATATATATATATATATCTGAATCACTTTGCTGCACACCTGAAAGTAACACAACATTGTAAATCAACTATATTTTGATAGGAATTTTTTAAAAAGTAAAGGGAAAGGCTCAAAACAGCTCTTTTCTCCTTGAAGTAAAAGCTCTAACCTTGTGAGGTGTCTATGCCAGGTTAATAGACGTTTTCAAAGGAGACCACTTTGCTTTTGCCTGAATCACTGCCATCCTGGACCTGTAAGAAGGGAATGCTATATCTCTTTTTTCCTTTTGCTAAACCGACAGGAGACATTCCCACCAGGCCACTTGCCCTGACCTCCGTGTAGAGCAGGCAGTGCTGCCTCTGTCGCTATGGCCTCCAGAGTGGATGGTGGTGAGAACCCAGGCTGGCCGGTCCAGACAGTACAAGTGAGCTGGGGAGCAAGTGAGTCAGCATTTCAGACCATCTTCGTGAAGAAGGAGTGCCTTCCTCCACGTGAGCGTCTGCAGTGTGGTAATTTGTTCGTTAAATGACTAAAATTATTCACGGTCCCTTTTCCAATTGTACAAAATGCCCTCCATTCAAGGAACGCACTGTGTGGTGTGCCACCCTGGGGGTTCTCGGGCACTTTGGAGATGCTATACTTAGCCTCACACCCTACATCCATTCAGTGCTGTTAACCAGATCTCCAGGGTGTGGGCGACAGCTCAAGTCAGTGTATTTTCACATCTATTAATACCCCCTTGGTCACCAAGTGGCATTTGTTTTCCATATATTTCCATGAAACAAGACAGCAAGGGCCAAGTTTTCTCTGGCTCATGAAAAGGGGCTTATTCTACTGAGTATGTCAAAGTTAATGTGAAAAACCCTTTGAGTGTCTCAGCCCTGCTGTCCTTGCATGAAGTTTTGATGCACTAGGAAATCACATTTTTAAGGCAGGAGGGTGAAGTGAGAATTTTCACTGGAACTCGTGTGTGTGTGTGTGTGTGTGTGTGTGTGTGTGTGTGTGTATGTGCGTTTTGTTTCTCTGTGTCTGTTTAATGGGTGGGTTTAATTGGGAAGGAGAAAGATGCTATTAAATCTTCCAGGTGATTCTGATTTAAACCCAACAAGCACTTCTCCTTCTGGGAATAGACACCATTTTATCTCACACATGACCCCCTGCTTGTAGAGACACCTCGGCCCCGGAAGCACAGAGGCTTGCTCTGTCACTTGCCAACTGTACCACTTTGGGGTAATTTATTTTACCTTTCTATTTCACTCTCCTGATGTGTACAGATGAACCTGCTTGTGGAGACTGTACACTAAATTTCATATTGCACATCTCAAAGCAGAATATCTGGCACAAAATAAGCTTTGCATGCCTCTTCTCTCTCTCCCTGTTTTCTCTCTTCATCCCCTCCCACCCCCTCACCCACCTTTTTCCTTCCGCCTCCTTCCCTCTCCCTCCCTCCTCTACTTCTCCCTCTGCTGGCGCTAGAGTCGGGGCACTTCTCTGTAGTCTGTCGGAGGATGAGAACTCTATCCCAGAGAGGGAGGTTTCGGGGAAAAAGGTATCATCTGCCTCACCTCATCTCTACCAGGTAACTATATTAGTAACAGTAGAATTCAAGGCTGTTTTTTGAGTGAAAAATCCAAGTGCGGAAATCCAGCTGTGCAGGGTCTGAAAGAGGCCGTCCTGCTTGTCCCCTTTGCCAATGCCACCCGTGTGGCTTTGCTGTCCTCCTTTAGATGGCACCCTTTGACTGCCGTGTAGCCACACAAGTTTTCTCTCCCACTTCAATTAGTATTCATTGTGCAAAAATAAGAAAATTCCTTCATTATGCTGGTGCCCGGCGGTGATCTGATAATTAAGGCTGTGCATCTACATTTCCATTAAAAAACCCCATTTCTCACTCTGGACTGTGGCTTAGCAGTAAAAACTTGCTGGTGAGGTCTTAACCTTAGGACATTTTAAAGTAAACATTGCATTAACTTTTTGGAGCGTCTGTCTTCTTCCTAATTATACACATCAAGTCCAGGCCAAGAATTTGTATTTTCTCCATGTGACCAAAAAGGAATTGGGGCTTTATCTAGATTTTGGGTCATCTCAGCGAGGTATCAATTTGCATTGACATAAAATGCAAAATGTGAAAGATATTTCAAGAGACAATTGAGAGGAATGTAGTCTTTTGAATTTTGAGATTTGTTTTCCAAGAGATGTGTGTGCTTTGTTGTTCTTTGAATCTCCTTTTTTTCTTTCTTTCTTTTCTTTTCTTTTCTTTTTCTGCCTCTTGTCAAACCTCCCACAATCAGGCAAAACTAACTTCTGGGATGGTCACTCAGAAGAACTTCATCCAAAGTGCATTCCTTGTGGAATAACCAAAATAATCACTTCATTTCCTTACCCCACTTTTTCAGTAGAAACTTGGTCATGGAATGAATGAAGAGGTGGAGACTTCACCTTCTAAGGCTCTCAGCCTTCCAAGCCCGGCACAGGTGTCTAGGATTGACACTTGACAGGTACCCCAGGTAAGCCTCCTTGTATTCCAGATCAGTCCCCGTTTCAAATAATCCATCCTTCTATCAGTCATAATAACAAATCATGTATCCGATATTTGGGTCATAAAAGTCTCTGGTCAGAGTGGGGTATCTAGTCTGTGATATAACACCTGTATATTTTCACACCTTGCCTCTACATGAGCCACCCAAAATAGCATCCCAGTGCTGGCTTTATATTACCTGTACAGAAGCTCCTTCCTTTAAAATCATGACGATTGACAGTTACTTAAATGTTTTCTGTTTAACTCTCTCGGGGAGAACACCATTTAAGTTGGATTTTGTGAATTAGCATAACATAGCAAAATCAAAGGGTTTAATCATTGATCAGGTTTCTCTGCTCTATACGTGCTCTGTGTGATTGGAATAAGATGTTCCAGGCACACACAGGAACTGATTCACACACAAGAGTGATGCTTAGATGCTCGTCACCAGCCTCCCTGGTGTTGCGACTTGTGTTAAATAACAATTTGCTTCACTGAAGAGACTCTGATTTGGGGTGAAAATACCAGCAGTTCACAGTTATAAGAAGACATGTTCTAGAATTCGCACCTCGGAAGAGTCCACGCAAGAGTTCGGAGAGAGGCCGCGCATACTGGAGTTGGAGGAGAGACGGGAAGAGACTGTGTGGTGTCTTGGGGGACGTCTAAAGGCGCTGGGACAGAGAGGCCCTGAGGGAGTGGACAGAACTGATGCCTCTCACCTGTCACGATGGGCTGTCCTTAAGGTTCACCTCTTACATTTTCACATTTTGGCAAAGAGTAAGTTTGGATTTGCTTTTTAATGTTTTCTGTTTCAAAGCGTGGCCTGGATTTGAATGGCAGATGACGCATGGAGAAAGGCGTGGGCCGTGTGGGCGTGTGTGCTGCCCCTCTGAATGGCAAAAAGACCCCACATCCCTGCAGGGGGAGCCAGAGGGTTAGGGCCCCTCAGGTGAGCAGGGTGGTTGTCTGTGGCTCCGCGGCCTTTATTTGTGGGAAGAGCTAGAATTTTACACGCTCTGCTGTAACCATAAGACACAGTCACTGCCCATGATGCCCCAATCTCAGACTCTCAGTTTTCCATGATGTTCAGACATGGGCCTCTGTCAATAACTCCAGCTCCCAGAGAGAAAAAATGATTTGAAGGTGAACCTTCTGGGAGCATCAGTCCTGCTGCCAGCCAGAGCGCAGCTATGACCTTGCCCACCTGGGCACCTTCCGATAGAGGCACGCATGAGCAGAGAGCCAGAGGTGGAAGAAGGGGGTGCAGGACAGGAAGAGCAGCACATGCTTTGTCGTCCCTGCGGCTCCCTGCAATTATCCCGAAGCCTCTGAAACATGGACACAGGTGAGTCACGGGAAGAGAGGGGAATTATTTTTGTGTAACTGATGCAAATGTGGGAAACACCACCCTTCTCCCTCTGGTATTGGCTTCGGACCACAACCCCCGCTTCCCAACACTGAAAAAAAAAAAAAAAGCTAGATTTTTGAAATGGTAATTTAATTGAAAGTCAAGATGGATGACCAGGAAGGTTCATCTGGGTAAGACTCGCCAAAAGGGAGCTGGTGATAAAGTGGGAGCAGAGTTGTAGTGACAAAAGTTGTCCAGAGAAAGCGGGAGTCCCTTAGGTACATACAGGCAGCCCTTGGAGAAACTGCGGTTTGGCTCCAGAACACCACAATAAAGCAAGTATCTCAAAGCAAGTCTCACAAACTTTCTGGTTTCCCAGTGCATGTAAAAGTTATGTTTACACTCTGCTGTAGCCTATTAAGTGTGCGATAGTATTATGTCTGAAAAACCAATGTACATACCTTAATGTTAAAATGCTCTATTGCTAAAAAATGCTAACCCTCATCTGAGTCTCCACCGAGTTGCAGTCTTTTTGCAATAGTGACAGCAAAGCTCACTGATCACCATCACGAATTTAATAATGATGAAAAAGTTTGAAATATTGCAAGAATTATTGGTGTGTCACATCAAAATGTGGCACAGAGACAGGAAGTGAGCAAAGGCGGTTGGAAAAATGGTACCAATAGACTTGCTGATGCAGGGTTGCCGCAAACCTTTAATTTGTGAAAAACAATATCTGCAAAAGCTCAATAAAGTGCAGTAAAACATGGCATGACTGTACAAAAAGACATTGGGTCCAGGTCGTTTCACTGCAGTGAATGCCTCGGAGGAGTGGCTTCACTGACGGGTCAGTTAGAAAAGTCTGGAGAGAGAAAAAAAATGTATTGCTAAGGAGAAGTTTGGGGTAAACTCCTGTTACTCAATGCAGCAAGTGGGAGCAGAAACTAGGAAACCTACTTGACCTTTCAGTGTTTAAGTGTCTGCGGGAAGGGTCCTTTTTACCTGGAAACATCGACAGGAAAGAATGGAACTGCAGTTGAAAATTTTACCAAGGTGATTTCATAACAAAACAATGTCTATAACTGAATTTACCTGTACCCTTATCAAAAAGACATTGGGTCCAGGTCGTTTCACTGCAGTGAATGCCTCGGAGGAGTGGCTTCACTGACGGGTCAGTTAGAAAAGTCTGGAGAGAGAAAAAAAATGTATTGCTAAGGAGAAGTTTGGGGTAAACTCCTGTTACTCAATGCAGCAAGTGGGAGCAGAAACTAGGAAACCTACTTGACCTTTCAGTGTTTAAGTGTCTGCGGGAAGGGTCCTTTTTACCTGGAAACATCGACAGGAAAGAATGGAACTGCAGTTGAAAATTTTACCAAGGTGATTTCATAACAAAACAATGTCTATAACTGAATTTACCTGTACCCTTAAGTTGCTTACAGATAAAAAAAAAAAAAAAAAAAAAAAAAAAAAAAAAAAAAAAAAAAAAGAATTGTGTCCAACTTCACAGGGGAGGAGCGATCCCAAAGGGTAGTAACAAAAAACTTGTAGTTGTCTAAGCCAAAAATGGATTTGGCCTCCTTTTCTGCCAGATAAACTCCTAATCATCCTTTAAGATCCAACTCCACATGTCCCACTCCCTCTGGGAAAGCTTATTCAATTCTTCCCTCATATTGACCCTTTCTTCCACAGTGTTTTGTTCATACTCCTTCTGTGTGAAATTTATTACTGTGGGACACTTACTAGATTAGAAAGCTGATCTTCTTGCCAGACTGAGGTCTTCCGGATCAGATCTTATTCATCTTTGTATCCTCAGTGCCAGGTCCAAGCCTTAGATATGACTAGATAATATACCTCAATGTTGGCTAACAGATGGATGGGTACAGGCTTGTATGCTGGCAAAGTCTTGCCCTCTGGTTGCTCCTTTACACTTGAGTGGGTATGAAGAAATCACCAATGGCAAAAAGCCAGAAAGTTTGTACTGTGGTTGCCGCAGACGCATCTGGCCTGTGTCCACATGGTAACCTAGTTTGAAGAGAATGCCCAAAACCCAACGTGTATTCCAACATAGATGCCTAAAACTTCTTGGGGCGGGGGCAGGGATCAACCTGGTTGAGGTTTTCATTCCATCATTAGCCCCGGGGGGCACACTGACCCTGCTGCTCTTAGAGGAAGGTGACTGCTCATTTACAGGAAGCATTTGGTGGCTGGAGATGCGGTCAGTCGGCAGTGAGTGGTTCAGAGGCCTGGCAGCCGTTTCCTAGGAGACCACACGTCAAGTACCTGCTGAATCATGAGCTTCCGTTGGATAACAATGAGCTCCTCTGACAAGATGTAGGAGGGTTGGGCTGGAGCAGATACCTGGCACGCACCTGAGCTGTCCAATCTGAGACCAAGAGAAGGAAAGGGGGAACTGTACGGCTTCACTCGCCGAGGATGTACTTTCATGGGAATGGCTTCCAAGGGAAGAGTGCGTTCTCAGGTCAGAAACAGAGTTCGCACGCCACAACTAAAGATGCCCCACGCCGCAACTGAAAAAAAAGATCCCACATGATGCAACGAAGACCCGACAGAGGCGAATAATAAAACTAGTTAGAAACTATAAAACAACAGTTTTTTCAGAAATAGATCTTTATCCACCTGTCCCACCTAGAGCTGTTTGCTTTTCATCTTGGGCATCCCTTCTTCTCAGCTCCTAAAATGGTAGGCCCTGCATGAGGCTCATGGAAAATCCAGAGGTCAGAATGCTCCAAAGCATAGCCCTCTCATTCTTAACCTCAGTTCTCTGACTCATGGCTTTAAACGATCACGGTGATCCGTGGACTCCTGGTGGTGAAGGGATCCAGAAGTGCTACAGTTACACACGACAACAGTGGTTGAGAAGCCAAACTGTTGATCAAATTATACAGTTCCTAATTCAATGCCATTCTAAATATGTGTTATTTTTCCCATGAAACTGACTGATGGCATGAAATTGACCTCTTTTCAATGAATCAATTAGACACTGTTGCCTATTGTAAAATATTAAGGTATCACATGTATGGCAATCTAGATAATTTACATCCATAAAGTATTAAAGGACGTGTTTTCAAAAAATATTTAATACTGTGGGAAGCTGCTTACAATGTATCAAAAGGGAGCAAAGGAGAAAACAAAAAATCTACATACAGTAGGATCCTAAGTCTGTAAAAATGTGTATGTGTATATTTATATTTATATGTCAAAATGTTAACTGTGGTGACATTTCAGCTATATTTGCAAATTATCACACATTACTTGTATAAACAGAAAAGAATCAAGAAAAACAATGTTTCCTAATTTTAAGGAGCTATACAGAAAATTATAACACAGAACGTTCTGAATCTCTGCTTATATTAAAGGGTCTTAATGGCTCATTGCATAACAAAGTCCAATCATGAATATTTGACTTACTAAAGTATATTGGAATTCTGCCTGTGTTTAACGAAAAAAATGATCATTTGTTTCAACACATCCAGATGTAAGATGAGATCACCTACATAAAAAATACAGGAGTAAAATGAAAAGAATGTTAGACATTTTGGGAAATTTTAAAAATATGATCCTTCCCCAAGATTCATACAGAATGTGAAATTTCAGAAAGGATTTCTGGATAAGGAGCTGCCTGGTTTATCAAGGAAGAAAAACATTAACATAAAATCCAACCTATTAGCTTTGTTAGGTCAAATTGCTTGTCAATCTATAAATTTCCAAATGCAGTCTGTCCATAAAATGAATCACTCTATGATATTTCAAAGTTGAAAGTTTTCTTGAGAGTATTCCAGTTTTCCTATGAATGAGAAGTAGGAATTATTTCTTTTTTAATAAGTCTTCCAGGAGCCGTAACCTATGTGACCCCATTTCTATGGACGACGGTTTCATCTCTCCCTGTCACTGAGTGTTCTGTATGAAAAGGCGACCTTCCCCTTGGTGAATAAAACCTCATTCGAATGGGTGTACAGTCACTCTCACGTTTTGAAATATGTTTGCATAAGAATTTATTTATGGCTGAAAAGGTTCATGAGATTTCTTCCCCCCGCGTACTCTCTCCGGGATTTGTGATGTGGTTCCTGCATTGATTCTATCAAATGAGCTCACACTCCTGCGTAGGCCTGAGCTTCCTGGGCCTTTACTTCCCCACATACAAAGTGGTCATCCTGACCCTGTCCCCTTCCCGAGAGAAATGGTGACAACATGACAAGAAGCCCACGCTGTACAGAAATGTTATTCAGTTGGCTTGGTATTTGCAGATTTAACATTTACAAGTGGCCGTGCATTCATTGTTCGTTTTGCAAAGGGACAAATTTGAATCGGACAAATTCAGAGGCCGGTGTACTGAAGCAAACACCCAAACTACTGATCAAGCCAGCCACACACACCAAACACGCCCACATGCCTGGCCTTCGTGTGATCTTCTGGGTGCGCATTCCAAAACTCCCTGGAGGTAGAATGTTGACCTCATGACAATAGACAAGGAAATAGGGTCTCCGGTTACAGAATTATTAATAAATGGCTGGGAATCACCGTACCTTTTGAGTTATATAGTCCTAGATTTTAAGGAATTGGCAGATGTTACTTGCTAAGGTGAGATTTTCAACTCTAGGGATGTGTGACCATCTCAGGACGTATATCTAGCAGAGGTATAGGGCCCATGATCAATGACTCCATGACAGGGATAGGAAATACATGGACTTTCTTCCCTGAAAACTGCTGCCTATGCAGAGTTCTAACTTGAAGGAAATAACTACATCTTATGCCTAGTGAGGCTTTCTTCGGTGGGCTCCCCAGACTTCTGCCAAGTTAGGCTGTTAATCTTTGCAGAGCTCACGCAGTCGGATGCCAGGGTGAGCCTGACGTCTCCCAGCCTCCCTGCAGCTCATCCGTCTCGGGAAGGTTAACCTGAAGGAGATTGGGGAGCACAGGTCCCTTTAACACGCAATGCACAGGGAAGTCCTGGCAGTACTGAGTGCACCGCCAGAAGCCAGGCGCATGGTCCTTCCACCGGGCTCCTGGCCAGCTTTGGAGTTCCCTGGTAAAGGGGCTCCTGGGCGCAAGGTTGGAGGTCTGGGATGGCCTGGGGGTTGTTTGATCAGCCCTTAATCCTCGGGCTTCATTTCTGGACAGATGAGGCCTCCCTGCCCCCGATCCTGGCCAGACCTCAGCCACAGGGAGGATGGAGCTTAAAGCCAAAGGAGCCTTGTGCCAGTGGGTAGGGAGCTCAGCCACCTGTCTAAACGAAACGTTTTCTGCCAGGCTGAGGTGGAGAGAAAATGAGTGCCTCCGGCTCCCAAGGGTGGGAACCCCATCCTGGGTCAAGGAACAGGGTTCACTGGTATTGGGGGGTGGGGAGAGGCTGCACGTCAATTCGGGCACTGCCCCTGGAGAGATGTTGGCCTTGAAGTGCTGCCTCCCAGGTGCATCCCCTGCAGGCAGAATAAACAAGGAGGGGCTTGTGCCTGCGGACAAATATGGCCCAGTTGGAGGGCTGCGTGTGGGAGGAGCCAGCCCCCTTTTATCCTGGGTGGGATGGAAAACGGGAAACTGGGAAAGCAAGGACTAAGAGTCTCATGCTTCTTGGAAGGGTAAATACCTCTCAGGTCTCCTCCCCTGACGGCAAACCACCTGTGTGCTTTCCCATCTATTCAACTCCTTTGATTCATTCTTTCAATCCACCTTGCCTAGGTGCCTGGGGAAGAGAGCTAGATGCTGGGGAAGAAGATGATATCGCTGGTCTCATAGAGCTTAAGAAATTGTGTCCTCTCCACCCGGTTTTCTTTTCCTGTGCCATGATTCCCAAACTCCGGGCTAGCAGGTACAGTGAGCACTGTTCCCATGTGACACCGGGAAATCGGGTGCTGTTACCAAGTCATAGGAAGCTAGGATGGCAAAGACCTAAGAGATAATCTGGTCCCAAACACCCTTGTTTTCAAAAGAGGGCATTGAAACCAAGGCACACAGGCAGTTCAAGGCAGAGTGAGGTCAAACCTCGAAGCCCCTGATGCCCCAGCCGGTGCCCTGTGCCTTCCATCCTTCTCTCCCCGCCCCATGTGGCTGAAGGTTTTACTCAGATATGAACACAGGTGAAGGAGTGACTTAGACAGCGACTTTTTATTGCTACCGCTACTCATAAAGTAGTTTTGGAAGACACAGCGCAGCAGCTAGTGAACCTACTGAATCAGTACTGAGTCTCCTTTACAACGATGCTACATGCCCTATACACCTCCAGTATGAAGATTCGTCTTGAAATAGGTTTTTCCTCCTGAGACCAAAAAAATATATATGTTTTGAGTTTTTTTTCTGAAGCATCTCTTTCTTTAGGAAGTAGGTCCTATGGTTGCATGGAATGTTCTAATGATTCTTCTAAATTATTAGCTAGGGTTGAAAACTAAACCTATGACTCTTTCTCTCCCCTCTTTTAAACGAGGGATACTCATTTTTTAAAACAATGGTACAAAATCTGAGGTCTTCCTTACTCTGCCATAGGAAGGACAAATTATTTCCTCAACAACATTTGAGATGGAACTCAAGTGCTCTGATACAATTTCACTCGTGATTCTGGGACACTGCTACGAGACCGGCAAAAAAGGTGTTATAACCTCAATTTTAGGTATGCTACATATACATTTTTAAGTGAAGAAATATTTTAAAAATTTTAGGGGACTCTATATCACCCAGCAAATTGATGGCAATGCCTAAATTAGGACGTGAAACTTCTGATGTTCAGTTCCAAATTTTGCTGCCAGACCACATTAGAGGCACTATTATATCCTGCCATTCTTCTTTGAAGATTACTGCTGTGTAAAGCTGATATATTATTATACCAGAATAATCCCAATATAAGAATAGACAGGTTAATGGAACAGAACAGAAACTCAGGGAGTGCAGCATGTATAGAAATTCAGGATGTGATAAGAGTAGCTTTCAGAATAATAGGAAAGGGAAAGAATGAAAGCTAGTGAGAGAACTGGTTATATCTCTGGGAAAAATAGCAAAATTAGAGCCCTGTAGAGTATCATATATGCACTCACATATATTCCAGATGAATTTGATTTCCTAAAAGTTAAAAGATAAATATCTTCATACAATAGAATTAGAAGAAAAATCAGGGGGTTAGAGGAATAGATGATTTCAGGATAACAAAGGGTATGTAAGCAGAATAGCAAACAGAGATCCCACCAAGAAGATGAATGCTATTTTTGGATACATCAAATATCAAATTTCAAAATACACACACACACCCCACAAAACACATGGTAGACAAAAGACTAATATCTTTCCTATATAAAGAGAGTTTATAAATAAATAAGAGAAAGATGAACACATCAATAGATGAGTAGAAAATTTGGCAAAAGATATAAACTCATTGAAAAAGAGAAAGAAATGGTTGGTAAATATATGAAAAAAATGTATTTCATTTGTAATCAAATGTCAGTAACTTCAACAAATTTAGCACATGTATGCACATATTCATCTTATAAAATTGGCTAAGGTTTTTCTTTTTAATGAATACACCCAACACTTTATAAAAGTGCAAAAAATAATAATAATGAGCATTGGGGTCAGCTCAAACAATGTAAATTGGAATAAACATTCTAAGGGGAAATTTTGCAACAATTTATGTTGTTTTAAGTTACTAAAAAAAAGTTCATTCCCTGTAAGGTAGTATATACAGCATTAAGATATCAGATTATCCTAAGGATTATAATAAGAGATTGTAGAAAAGATGTTAACTATAGCATTGATTACAACTGAATAAGAAAAGGAAGCAAACTAATTATCCAACAGTAAAAAATGTCTAACCAAGTCATGGTATTTGTACACGCACGATTGGAATAATATGAAGGTAATAAAAATCATGTAGTAGACAAGCACATTTAACTATGAATATAATTTGCAATGAATTTTTAAGGGGACAATTACCGAAGAGTATATGCATTCATTTGTTTATCCAACATATTGAGTGATGGACTTAATTACATAAGTAATAATAACTTATGTGTATATGTAAAAAAAAGACACAAGGATAATAGCAGTGGTTACTTCTAAGGGTTGGGTATTGTAAAGATGATAATGAATATCATTCATAATCCCACCATTGTTCACTTCAATAAACATGTGGAACTTCGGAAATCAGAGAGTTATAATGAAGTTATAAGGTGTCCTGCTCTCACATGCCACGATCTTTTCACACGGCACGCTTTAATGTCATGCATTTTTCCCCTAAGTTAAAACATGTCAGGCTTTTTATTTTGCAAAACTCCTCTGAAGAACTTAATAATAATGATAGAAGGAGATGATAAACTAGTTCTAGCTGATTTTTTTCACTAATTGCCTCGAGCCAGTGTAAGAGCTTTGATGCGTGACCAGCAGTTTCAACCATCACTTCCTGGAGGCTGCAGAGGCAGCAGGAGGACTTGCCTTGGCCTCCGGGTCTCCAGGTCCCCCTGAACCCTCTGTCCCCAAACTCTCCCATGTTTCTCTGCCACAGTGTGCATTTGGGTTGGATGTAAAGTGGGACTCACAGAGAGAGAAAAGCTATGCCACAGAACCAGCTGGCTCCATGGCTCTGAGTTGCTTAGAAAAGTTTTCCCCTTTTTCTTATAAAAACAGAAGTTTTTGTGAAGTGTGTGTTTTCAATACTACAAGATTAGGGCCATCCTTCCAAGACAGTCAAGACCAGAAATATAGATCTTTCCCCCCAAAAAGAGATGTCTTATTCTATGAAGTGACTGTACTAGAAATTATGGGACACTGTTATTCAAGCACTGCTCTGTACCAGATCTGCATTAGATGTTACAGGGATATGTAAGGCAGGGTTCCTGCCTACAAAGGATTTATCACTTTGTGTGTCAGTCTGTCTTTCCAATCTCATCTCAGAAAACCCCACAACCTTCCCGGGCCCTCCTGCCCATTCAACTACGGCTTCACACATTTCCTCTTCAAGCCCCACCTTTAACTCACTTTCTTTCTTTTTTATATTTAAAAAATTTTTTTTGGTTCCGTGGCTGTGGGATCTCAGTTTCCTGACTAGGGATTGAACCTGCGCCCAAGGCAATGAAAGGGCAGAGTCTTAACCACTGGACCACAGGGAATTCCCACTCTCTCTACTTTCTGACCAGCCATTAGACCATAACCATCAGTCCGGTTTCCATCGCATTTTCCATCCATAATCCATTGAAAGTGATCTCCTAAAGCCAGCTCCCACCAACAACTGTGAAGCGCGGCAGCGTCACTCCATCCTCCCGTGGCAATTCCTCCCTGAAAGACCCCTCTGCCGTCCCCTGACGGCTGCAGACTCCTCTCTCTGCTTCCTCACCAGCCTCTGAGAATTTGTGTACTACTCGGGGTTCTGCTGTCAGACCTGTCTTATTTTGCTGCAGGGTCTTTCTCATGTAAACCCACCAGTTCTTTTCCCTCCAACTACCTTCTCTATACGTGACTCTGAAATCTGGGTCTCAAGCAAAATGAAATGAAACAGCTCCCCAATTCCCACTGTGCCCTCATCCTCATCACTAAGCCATCCCCATTTTCACTGGAGTCGTTGCTGTCACCCCCTAACTTGTCTTCCTGTCATTGGCCTCATCTCCCCCTTCTTCTGCAATAAGCTTTCTAAATCCGTTATGGTCACCACCCCTAAAGGTTCAAATAGAAACTTGGGGCACATAAGAAATAGCTACTAGCCCTTGAAACTCTCCATTAACATCTTCAGGGAAACTGTCCTAGTAAATATTCAAACCCATGACGTGTGTGGATGTGAAGTGTGCCCTTGTCTGGAGTTGTGCAGTGCAAAACCTGCACAACCGGATGCAGGGACTCCCGTTCCCTTCATAGGACTCTGTAGTCACCACGTCAGAATCACGAGGTTGAAAGAACACATAAAGGTCATTTGAGCCCAGTACTTCAGACCATCGATGTTTCCAACCAATGGTCTTTTGGCCCCTGCATGACCATCTCCCATGACTGGGAACTCACTATTTCTGAAAGTCTCTGTTCTTTACTGAATACAGAAAATGAACTTGCTGTCCCTGAAGCTTCTGCTTATTGGTAAATCTGACATACTTTGGGACTATTCAGAACAAGAAAATAGAATA
Source organism: Neophocaena asiaeorientalis asiaeorientalis (assembly GCF_003031525.2). Taxonomy (NCBI): domain Eukaryota; kingdom Metazoa; phylum Chordata; class Mammalia; order Artiodactyla; family Phocoenidae; genus Neophocaena; species Neophocaena asiaeorientalis. The sequence goes on along the minus strand of NW_020173728.1, from coordinate 731,962 downwards.
GGGTAGTGGTTAAGGACCTAAGTTGGATAATCAACAGGGTTGTGTCAGAGGTGTTTTGCCATTTACTAATTGACTTTAGACATATTCCTTCATTTCTCCATCCCCCAGTTTCCTCATCCTCATGGGGGTGACACTACTGCTTATCATCTTGCTCTTAGGGCTCAGATGATTAAATGAAGTGGTACCCAAGCAAGGGGTGATGCTGCACATTGGCTATCATGCACCTTCTGCTCCTGGATGTCTCATGTTTCCTTCAGCCTCTCATGATTGGCAGCTCCTCCCACGTCTTGACCATATTCTTCCAAATGTGCTCCTTCTGCACGGAGGTGTCTGGACTTGAATGCTGCCCTTTGGATGTTTTCCATGCCTTGGGGTGGTAAACTCACCCAATTTGTGTTCAAGACATTCCATTTTTCATGGAATCAAGAACCTTGTTAGGTGCTTGGCTATGGTATATATTTGCCTCTCTCCTTCTGGGCTGTGGGTTCAAGAGGCTTGTGTTTTGCCTGTGGCTGCCAGGCTGGCATGTCACAGATGAGCCACGGTTACGTATCACATGTATGTTCAGCTTTGATTCTGACGCTCACTCCCTTCACAGGGTGGAAACAGTCTGAGGGGGGAATGACGTCCACACGGTTCTCTTTGGAAGCTTTTTCTTGGTTCTGGCTGTCAGTTTTTGGTTTTATTTTTTAAATATACAGAAGAAGTAATTGCTACCTTATGTTTTTTAAAGCAACGTTATTGAGATATAATTGACATATCATAAAATTCACCCATTCCAAATGCACACTTCAGCGGTTTTCATACATTCACAGACCCGTGCCACCATCACGGCAAACTAATGAGCAAGACAAATATATGATATCACTTTACATGCTGAATCTAAAAATAATGATACAAATGTGCTTACTTACGAAACAGAAACAGACTCACACACATGGGGAACAAATTTATGGTTACCAAAGGGGAAAGGTGCAGGGGTGTAGATTGGGAATTTGGGATTGACAAGTACACACTGCTATATTTAAAATAATTTGAGAACATTTTAATCACCCTACAAAAGAAACCTCACACCCATTTCAAGTCCTCATTTCATTCCTCATTCCTGCCTCCCACCCCAAGCCCCTGGCAACCACTAGGGTTGACTATTCTGCACCTCTCATAGGCATGGAATTGTACATCATGTGACCTTTTATGGCGGTCTTCTCTCACTTAACATCCTATTTTCAAGATTCATCCTTCGTCAATCTTTCATTCTTTTTTTTTTTTTCTGCCAAGTAATAACCCCTTATATGGCTATGACACATTTTGTTTATCCCTTCATCAGCTCGTGAGCATTTGGATGGTTTCCTCTTTTTCTAGTGATTGCTTTCAGTACTGTGTGGATCTAGTTTAAGGAGGTCTCCGGGGAGACAGATAGAGGGTAGATTTCATGCTTGAGAAAACAGTGCCCTCCGGGTGCATCTTGGGCAGAGATGGCCCACGGTTGGCAGGAGGACTCCACTGCCTTGAGCCACTGCCCAGATCCTCAACCGAGTTACTCAGACCCCTGTCCTTTGGCCATTATTCTTTCCTTTCTCAGTTATTTTTTCTTAGAATCACCATGTCCCAATACTCTGTGTGTGGCGGGCAGACTTTGCTTTCTGGAAGCTCTGAAGCTCAGAGCCGAACATCTTGGGGTTGGAAAAGGATGGGCCTGCCCAGTTCCTGGTACCCTTTTCTCAGCTTAGAGCCTCTTTTTTGTGGCGTTTTACAATCGCTTCAGAATCGGTGTCGTGTGCAACACTCTAGGTGTGCAGGGTGTGAGCGGAGGTGTCAGAGGAGAGGTTCTCAATCTTTCCTTTTCCTCAAACATATGCAACCCCAACCTACCCACCACCCCACTGCCCTGCACACACACACTCTTGCCAGTGTAGACAACCTGTCAGTTTCCTTTCAAACATCATTTGAAAAACCCAGACACGGTTTTGTTAGTAATGAGGTGCCTTCTCCTTACTTACAGTCGTTCCTTAAATTCCTACTTGCTTAAGCCTCGAAAACCTGAGCTCTGACTAAAGAAATTGCTAAATATGCTTAGCTATTTGTAATTAAGAGGCAAACTATACTCAGATATGAAGTTCTCGTGGGGTTTTCTGCTAAAACTCTGTGCTATTCTGTGCGGATATATTGCTTATTTAAAAAACAATTATTTTGTGGGCTATAAAAGTAAATGTATAAATGTGTCCTGCAAGGATATTCTTTGATTTTCTAATTCAAATTATTTATAGCTAGATATGCTTTTCACTGCTCTACAGTGGACGGCTTTTCCAAAATAGCTCAAATTAAAAATATCTACCGATAGATAGATAGATAGATACTTAATCCCCCATCACCTTACTGTGTATTACGCCATCAACTTTCCTCCAGAAGAGAACATAATCTCATTTCGCTCCTTCACTTTCTGCAGTAAAGTTTTGGGTGTGAGAAAGTGAAGGGAAAATATCAATACAGTTGTCTGCGATTGTCTCTGAATATTTTTCTGTGCACTCAAAAGCCTTTGTTTTGAACAAAAGTCTGATGTTCCTTCACACACTGATGAATGTTGACTTAGCTTTAGAAAAAAACTAATTAAAAATGTGGAAAATGCAAACGTGCTTGGTTCAAACAGCTTTCAAAAGGAATTCTCCTCCTATAGTGTAAACTACCTATGGAGTGTTGCAAGTTCCTTGAATCAATTACATTTTCTAGAAACCAAGCAAACAATGATCTTACTCTTGTCCCCAAATGATAAAACAAAGGTTTGGTGAAAGCTCACTCTACCTTAAAGGGTTAATGATGGTTTTTAAGATTTTATGCTTTTTCATTTTTAGATGAATAAAGATTAAAACTACCAGTAAACAGGATGTTTTAATTCATGGTGGTTGACAAAGATTCGTGAAGTGGGATTTTTTTTTTTTTAGCTTTTATTCACCAGCCCCTCATTCCACAGAATTCCATTCGGAGTTTATCAGAACAAAATGCTTTCAGTTCTGTTCTCTCCGGCCCTGTTTGCTGAGTTCCGCAGGGTTTGCCCACAAGTTCTACTTGAGTAAATCGTATTTAGACAATCCCATATTTCATTTGGGCCTTTTGCAATGACTGGGCCAAGGTCAGTTTTATATTCTACTGAAATCATAAAGTGACACTTGAGATAAACAGAATGTTTACTCTCTCCATGTGAGCTGAGGCTGATATGTAAATTTAGCCTTATTCTTTCATCAAATTTGCATTTACCCTCTTAACCAAACACTACAGGGCTCCAAATCAAACAGTTTTAATGATGGTCAACTCTTTATGACCGATGGCCATATCAGAGAAAAAGAAACAGCAATTTAGATTAAAATGAAAAGCACAGCCCGGACAGAACCTCCTCTCTAGGTTAGTGGTAATTGGATGAACTTTCCATACAAGAGGTGTTTTGATGCTTCGCTGCTTTACTGTAATTACCACGGTCTTCCGGCTTTGTGTGTCCTGCTCTGCTCCCGTTATCTGCCACGAACACACCACACTCACCTAGCATCTCTATTTTTTTTTTTCCTGGGGTCAAAGAAACCAAGTACCTTCAAACAGATTCTTTATATTAAAAGAGGAAAAAAGAAAAGAGGGCATAAGGGAAGACTTGGTCCTCTCTGCAAACTGAATTCTTCCGGTTATCACTGGCAAAAAAAAAAAACAAAGAAAAGAAAAACCACAATAAATACGAAGGATACGCAAAGAGGCAAATAAAAATCAAACATCTGGGTCTGTGAGCCTGTGTTGTCTTCCTGGGAGAAGATTCTGTTTCCCGTGCGCAGTTCTGTGAAGGTGAGGGAGCCCCGGGCAGGAGGCTGTGTTCCTCCCCCCACGACACCCCGTCCAAGGTGAGCAGGAATCACACAGGTAAGAAGCAGTGGGTGCCCAGTAGCCTCCTGGCCCATGAAAAGCTGCTACCCAAGGCTTAAATCTCTCCCTGCAGTTAAACAAGGGTGAGCCTCTGAGAACGTGAGGGATAAAATTAGTACCTGTGTTTGCTCTCTATTCTTTCCAACAAAGGGAGCTATTTCTGTGTTATGAGTTTGTAGAACACAGAGGGGATTAAGCAGAGAGACCACCCACTCATGGCTTGGGGCTGGGGGCTGGGGGGAGACACCACCCAGCCCTGAAGGGGTTGTCGAGCCCACCGGGCTGTCACTCCCTCCTGCAACCTGGCCGGTGTGGGCCTCGCTCAGAGAGGGATGGGGTACCACGCCCGCCCTGCTGCAAAGCCCTTCTGGGGTCCTGTTTTGTTTCGGCACCAGATGCGATGCCAGCAAGTTCAAAGCGTGGGGTCTCAGAGACGGGCTGCACAAAGCAGGAAAAAGTGACATTCTTTCGGGGGCTCCTGGATTCTGCTTCCTGTGAGGAATAAAAAGTGAACACTGTTGGCCCCGGGCCTCGCTAGGTTACTGAAGATCCCCCAGTTGGAATGTCAGGCACAGCAGTTCAACGGCTTGAGGCAGCTACAGAAGTGACATAATTCAGGCCTTCGACACACCACGACGAGTGTCTCTGCCCAGCTTCAGGGCATGAAGAAGATGACGAAGAAAAGGAAAGAATGGACAAGAGAAAGCCGAGGGCAAGCGGGGGGAGTGGGAGGCGGGGGACACAGTTTCCTTTTCAGTGTGGCTGTCAAATGGCGATCTAATTGTGGCCGGGCTGCCGGAGAGCAGATAGCTTTTCTGAAGCCTGCAAGTATTTCTGCCATTCACGGGGCCCAAGGATGCCACACACAGTCTGTTTGTTCAACATAAGCAAACAGATTGTAAACTGGCTGATAATTTTTGTACTGACAATGTCATTTACAGCTGTCAGCCTTTCGTCTGCCTTGTTTGCTTTATTCAAATATGAACCAAGAGGACCTCCCTTCCAGAGCTTTCTTCTGCATTAAAATCACATCTATTCCCTTCCAAGCTGTCTTATCTAAAATTCATTGGCGGCCAATCAGTTGGCTGAATGCTTTGTTGTTTCCATGGAGGCAAGAAGTCTAGTGTGGACTTTCGGGGATTAGGAAGTTTCAGATTTACAGCCTTGAAGTGCACATTTCTTTCAGTTGGCTTCTTTTGAGTGCCCAGAGGCAGGATATTTAAACATAATTTTATGTCTGAGCTGGGAAGCCGCGCTTAAAAATGTCATCGTTCTAGTTTGCTGCTGCATCGTGCCAGCTCAGCCTCGCCTCTCCTGGGGGGCTCGTATCGGCATGTGCCCCTTGGCCTGGGTCATCATGGCCACCTGGCACTGCCACATCCTGTCTGTCCTCCACCGAGCCTGGTTTGGGTGCCTGGGTGTTGCCCGCAAATCTGGGAGCCTCCTCTATTGTTCGTGGAGGTCACAGCAATTTCCGTTAATAATTCACGCCAGCCTGGCCGTCTGGAGACAGGCAGGCAGCTGTGGATAGCACCACTGTGCTCCGAGGGCACAGCGCATCCTTAAAAAAAATAATTAGGCAGCAGCCTGGTCACCTGCTTCACTGTGTCTGGTGCCAGACACTGGCTGTTGCATGCTCTCCATTCCAAGATGCGCTGAGCTTTTTGAGCTACGCCCTCCTATTTTAAGAACAGCATCAACCCAGGGGTACCTTTCCCAGGAGACATGGGGCTGCTGCCTTCTTTGGGAAAAGAGGGATCCTTTGGAAAACGTGTGATTCTTGGTCTGTCTGTCCAGTGAGTCAGATCCCAAATACCATCCGCCGTGTACAGGGCACTACGCTGCTGAAGCTGGACCTTAAAATGTAGCATCACTGCCTGATGCAGCCCTGATGTGACTTATGACTGTGACAATTCATTCAAACTCTCATTTTCTCAGTCCTTAAAATAGGCACAATATGCTAATGAACCCCAATAAATGAACACCGAGAATAAATGATGTGAAACAAGAAATTCATCATGAAAACGTTTCTGTATCTAGCGTAAGTATTAAGGTCCATCCTAACTCAACTGTGCGATTTTTCCTTCAGATCAACTGCAGCTAGCCTGAAATACTGGTTTAGCACCAGCTCAGCTTAAGGAACAAGAATTCTAGCAGATGTACTGAACCTACCTGCAGCTTTTTGAGGACAGTCCCAGATGTTGTCCAATCTCACGGTGGGTGGAATCCGGTAGCAAATACAACAAAAGTAAAGTTTCCAAGAAAAGAGGTCTCAGTAGGGGCTGCTAAATGGGGGCTATTAATTCTATCTATTTAGTAAATATAAGAAGCATATAGTACACTTTGAAATCTGGTAATTTATGATAAAATGATAAAATATATGATAAAATGATAACCAGTGTGATGTTATGAAATTGGTTATTTATTGTTACGTGAACCAATTTGCTGTAAAGGGCTGTGGTCTGGTACACAGACCTGTCTCTTCTTTAATACAGTGTTATTACCAGTCTGGGGTCTGGATGGCTGTAATGTGTCCTGCTATTTTAAAAGGCAACTACCTTCGTTATGACCCAGCCCCTAATTCCCTATGACTTCAAAGAAGCCCTTCTGTTGAGAAAGAAAGCACTAATCTTTGCTTCATCTTTAAGACTTAAGTTCTACTCTGGTGTGTGTGGTGGGGAGGTACTTAGCGGAATGTTTTCAATATCCTAATACTTTAAGTATGGCTGAGATTACTAGAATTTTTAATACTGTTAATTAAAACAAAACTGACCTATTTACTAAAATTTCCATGCCACAGAGATGCTATACAGTCAACGTATCACTAAAATATCTATCTAGCACCTATCTCGTTCATATAAAAAAGTATATCCCCATACCCTTTATGAGCAGTTCGAAAAAGCAAGAAGCTTTGAATACTGACATTTTGACACCAAAACTTAGTTGGTAACTAAGAGTGCTGTGACCTCACCTGAAAATGTGTCAAGTCCTTGTTCACTCTGTGGGCACTGGCTACAGAAATGTTTCTGTTTGGTTCTGGGATAGCTCCCCAAGACCTCACTGGGGCTGCTATTAAATAAGGCAATATTCCCCATCTTGCCTTTTAAGAATCCTGGAATTGCAGATACTGAAACACGTTTGGACCCAAGGGGTTGGGATAGCACTGTGCGTACCTGCCTAAGGTGTGCCATGCATTTCTGTGAGAGGCAGGGTGACACTCATGCAGCCACCAAAACGTGGGGCTAACAATGCTGTGCTGGGAACGGGTGAGACAGGAAGGTGTAATTAGAAAAGAGAGCTGTTCCTCTGCTCGCACACAAGACTGTCGGTAGGAGTCGAGGAACCGAGCTGTGGCTGCAGTGTCCACTCGGCCATCTGACGGCACCAACCTGAGGTCCAGCACAACGAGGTGGAGAGAAGAGGAAGAGAAAAGGTGATAAAGTACATGGGGGTGAAATAGACACAGGGTGCTGTGAAGAAAGGGTGTTTGCTATGTCTTCTTCTTTCTTTCTTTCAACTGCATGTGCATTTATAATTATCTCAAACGAAAAATTTTAACTAAAAACAAGATATAGAGACAACATTTGTAATTGTTTTGGCAATTTCAATACAACCGTATTTTTTAGGGCCTCACACTATTTAAGTAACAAAATTATTAATTTCCAGTAAAGTCGAACAGAAGGGAAAAGAAAACGATTCCATAATGCTGTAGATAGTTTTCTAATATTGTGTGAATGTATATACAGTTGTCCCCCAGTATATGCCAGGGGTTGGTTTCAGGAGCCCCAGCAGATACCAAAATCCAAGGATGCTCAAGTCCCTTATATAAAATAGCATCGTACATTCAGCCCTCCGTATTCACGGATTCCAAATCCTGAGATTTAACCGACTCTGGACTGAAATTCAAACTGCAGTTTGTTGAATCTATGGATGCAAAGCCTGTGGATACAGAGGGTCGAATATGTATTTTTTCCTAATATACATTTTATTTAATTTAATTTATTTTTTTGCTATTTCTTTGTCCTATTACAGCAACGCTTCTGTACGTTTAAAGTTAAATCAAAATACTTTCAAAAGCCTATGAAACCTCAAAAAGAGCAGCAAAGAAAGAGGAAAAAGAGGAACGTTGGCTCATATTCTTCTCCCTCTTTTTTTCTGGTGGCTGAAGCCGAAGTGAGCAAACAGAAGCATAACAAGAAGGGAAGATAAGAGAGTCTGGAAGAGCAAAGAAAGACCTGCGGATAGAGGAAGAAAGAGAGAATCATGTTTGAAAATCACAAGAGCAGCCAGCTCAATATCCCCAGCGGGGGACCCAGGCAGCTTTCTTTTTATTTATTTTTATCGAAGTATAGATATATAATATTATCTAATTTACAGGTGTACTATATAGTGATTCACAATTTTTAAAGATTACAGTCCATTTATGGTTATTATAAAATATTGGCTACATTCCCCGTGTTGTACAATATATCCTTGTAGCTTATTTTATACCTAGTAGTTTGTACTTTTTCCTCCCTTCGCCCTCTATTGCCCCTCCCCCCTTCCCTCTCCCCACTGGTAACCGCTAGTTTGTTCTCTGTATCTGTGAGTCTGTTTCTTTTTGTCATATTCACTACTTTGTCGTATTTTTTTTAGATTCCACACATATAAGTGATAGCATACCTGTCTGGTATTTGCCAGACAGGTTTCTTAATCTGTGTTATGCCTCAGTTTCTTCCTCTGTAACCTGGGAGTGACAGAGAGCCCGTGAACAGGATTTCTGTGAAGCGTAAACACAAAGTTCAGAAAAAGCCTGGTACGTAGTAAGCGTTCAACAGACACTTGCCGTAGATATTATTGTGAAGCTTATTGCTGTTATTACTGCTGTGCCGGGGCTGCCGAGCCAAGAGCTTCACATGCCCCCCCTTGCTTCTTACAGCAGCCCTACGGGAAGCCACCTTGTAGGCGGGTGAGTAGGTGAGCAGGTAATCTAGTCCCACCCTCCTCCTCCTCCCACAGGTACTGATGTTCTTGTAAATGTCTCACAACTTGCTCTCCGGAAAAAAGTGTGTGTGTGTGTTTACATTTACTTGCTTATTATACATTTTACTGATATAATGAACTAATGGTAGACAGTTTTCCAACAATAAGAAAATACAAAATACTCTTTAGTTTAAATTCCATAAAGCCAATTGGTTCTAACAGAATGCTTTTGTTGATTTTTTTTTTTTTTTTCGATATGCGGGCCTCTCACTGTTGTGGCCTCTCCCATTGCGGAGCACAGGCTCGGGACGCGCAGGCTCAGCGGCCATGGCTCACGGGCCCAGCCGCTCCACGGCATGTGGGATCTTCCCGGACCGGGGCACAAACCCGTGTCCCCTGCATCGGCAGGCGGACTCTCAACCACTGCACGACCAGGGAAGTCCGCTTTTGTTGATTTTTGCTGAACTTTTGTATTCATGGCCAACCTATGGATGTGATCAACTATGATTTTTGAAAATCGGAGTATGAATCAATTCTTTTTTTTTAGACACACTTTTAAAATTTTATTTTATTTCTTTTTCTTTTAACACCTTTATTAGAGTATAATTGCTTTACAATGGTGTGTTAGTTTCTGATTTATGACAAAGTGAATCAGCTATACACATACATATATCCCCATATCTCCTCCTTCTTGTGTCTCCCTCCACCCTCCCTATCCCACCCCTCTAGGTGGTCACAAAGCACCGAGCTGATGTCCCTGTGCTATGCGGCTGCTTCCCACTAGCTATCTACCTTACTTACGTTTGGTAGTGTATATATAAGTCCATGCCACTCTCTCACTTTGCCCCAGCTTACCCTTCTCCCTCCCCTTGTCCTCAAGTCCATTCTCTACATCCGCATCTTTATTCCTGTCCTGCAGGACGAATCAGTTCTTACTAGCAGATACAGCAAAGACGTCATGGATGAACACGAGTAGTTCCGACATGGATGTTGGTTGATATTTTTGTGTCTGTTAATAAACTGCAGCAATGAAAATGTGTTGGAACTTCACGGGCTCATCAGTGACGTGAGAGGCTTCTTTGCTGAATTGGAGCATAATTTTCAAGTACTAGAGAATATTTCCTCAAATCCATGTGCTTTCACAGTATAATAGCTCTATACCCAGCACACTTCTTACTTTAATCTGCTATCTTAATACTTTCTCTACCACTTTCTTAAATCTGGACAACAAAATGATAAGTCAGGCTCCAATCGGTAGGATTTGTCAATTTCCATGGTATCAATACTCTCATCAGGGCTGATTTCAAGCTACCAAGATGATTTCATTGAACACAAATTTGGGGAGAGATGCCAGTCGTGCACCATTCCCTTACAGGTTTCATGGGGGAGGGGACATCTGAACTTGAGGTTTGAAGAATGGGTACATTTTTATAGAGGGCAGTGGAGGAAAGGGCATTCCAGGAAAAAGATATACCTTAAGTCAAAGCAAAATAGAGAAACCATTTTGACATAGAGGCACAGAAGGGGCTTGGGAGGACATTGAGAGCACGTCTTGTCCTGATGAGGAGAATCTGGAATCAGACCTGGAAGGACTCTAAATGCCTTTCTTATCTTAAGGACTGTCCCTTTATTTGATCAAAGGTTTTGTTTTCTTTTGTTTTTGTTTGTTGAGAGGTAATTTGCATATTTGTATCGTTTTGGTTTATCACTCCGGGGGATGGAGGCCAAAAAGAAAACATGCATTAGAGTGTAAAGTCATCACACCTAATCTTTAACGATGTCACCCCGATAGCCTGGAAAGTTGGAAGCTGGCTGACGGGAGGTGGAGAGTTGGGGGAATTTACAAAAGCCAGTGCCCAAGGGAGTGAGATTCTGTCCCAGGCCACAGCAGCAAGAGGTCAGTTCCAGTTCCATTCAACCTGTATCAGACCTGAGTCACCGCCACCTATGTCCCCAACAGACAAATCTAGGCCTGACACCTAAAGGGACCTCAACAACTTTGCTGAATGAACGGACAGCTGAAATGGAAAGCAGGGGTGTAAGGGAGAGAGCCCAGGTATGTTTGTATCTGCGAAACAGCTCCAGGTAACAGCGAGTTCTATATAAATGCCACACCTCCTTCATCAGAGCAGGTAAGCAAAGACATTGTCTGCTTAAGCCAATTCTGACGAGAAGTAGAAACTACTGATTACAATCTACAATTTTTATAGGACCCATACATGTGTTATTAAAGAAATTGGTTAACAAGAGTTTATTTTTTGAATAAGGGTTACACTTTTTCTGGAAACCTATATTTTGTACCGTCATCCCAACCAGGCCATCACTGTTTGTCACTGCTCCCTTTTCAACGAGTTAATAATCTGTAAACAATCTATTAAATGTATTTTTGGAAACTCTTCGTTAAGAAATGCTTCTTAGGAATCCTCCTGGGAGTAACTGGGGGCTTTTTTATTTAATGGAAAGCTTTCTTTTTCTCCAGATGGGGAGAAATTGAGGGCAGTGATACTGAACTACAGGAATTAACGCTGCAGCCAGATTTTGAAGCATATTAAGAGCTGTAAATTTCCTCTCTGAACCCGGGGTGTGACCATTAAAATACTGAGCTGCTGGATGATAAGAAGTCTGTGTCTGCGGGTTTCCATTGTATGTACAAGGCCGGTTAATCATTACAGGTTTCTGTGCTAATCACCAGCCACAGTGGGGCTGACCACCAGGGCAGGCGAGGAATGACGGATTTCTACCCAGGACTTGACAGGAACTGAGCTGCACCGGTTTTATTCTGACGCTGCTAAGAGATAGCTCCCCTGCCCCTGTCCTTATCAATTTTTATTTGTCTCCTTCCTTTAAATTGATGAGACAATGGCTGGGTTGTTTGCTTCTTGATGTTACCAGTGGTGACTGTTTCCAGGCCTGTGGGTTTTGCTCTGACCTTCCAAGCCTTTGGCTGCAGGGGGGTTGAAGCGGGTGGCAGGGAGATGTCAGGTTTCACTACCTGATACCTCCATTTGCTGATTCATAGTTCCTAGTTTTCCTGGAATCCGGGAAACATGACCTTGTTTACCCCACTTTTATTCAGATTCAAGGGCTGTTATACAATCTTGCCCCTTAAGTTAAGATCTCCAAAACAAGGTGTGCCATTTGGGGAAAACATATTATAAATGTACATCCAGTGAGTTTTACACACCAAGCCCATCCTGTAACCAGCACCCAGATCAAGGAACAGAGCTCCACCAGCCCCTCGAGGGCCCAGCTGTGCCCTTGCAAGTTACTTCTCCTCCCCAAGGGTCGTCACCATCTACCCGGCAGCAGAGATTAGCTTTTGAACTCCAAATGAACAGACTCACGCTGTATTTACGCTCTTGTACCTGGCTGCTTTTCTTCAACCTTATAAGATTCAACCACACTTTTGTGCTCACTTGTAGCTTATGCTTTCTCACTGCTGCATACTATTCCTTGGTGCGAACACATCACTTCTCATTCCTGCTAAATGTGCCAATTTTTACCTTCAAATTATCTGGGAGAAGAATTCTCACCAGACCCAATCACCGTTTTTTGAATCCTTTTGATTTATTATCTTCTTCTCCAAATCCAGTTATTCTAACAAGCTTCTAATGCTTTTGTGGCTTCCTCTTCCTCCCTGTCAGATTCATCTTGCAGACATCCCCCAAGAGCACAGATCTGATGACAACTCCTCCCACTCAAAACCTCTCCTGCTGCAATCTCCACCACCCCCCCCCCCACCCCCCGCAGGCACCCACAGTCCCCCAGCTTGGCCTTTCTTTAAAAGCCCGTGATCTACCTTTTCTTTCTGGGATTCAGCAGCATTTTCCTGCCTCTGGGCACTAGCTCCAGGAATTCTTCAGCCTGGACGTCACTTCTCCCCATACCCAACTGTCAGAAACTGCCCACCCATCCTTGAAGACCCAGTTCACATTATTCCCAGCCCGGACCCAAGGGTATCCAAGTCTGGTCTGTAAGGATCGACCTCTTCTGATTGACTGGTCGTCTGGGTGACTGAGATCTTTGGTTTCTCCCCAAGTCTCTCACCTTGTTCTGGTCCCTGCTCACTGATGATAGCCAGAATGTCCTATACCTGTCCTCCTGGCTCCCCTTCACTTTCCCAGTGACCCCGTCTCTCTCTTCTAGTACAGTACCTGCGGGACCATGTCTATTTCAAGGGCTGTGGGGCTTACAAGGTAGAGCTATTCTGATGACCAGTTAGAGAAGATTCGTGTCCAGGCTTGTCTTCCGAACACTCTCACTGGTTGTGTTTCTCAGGATCATTCTCCAGGAAGATTGAAAAGAGAACAGTGTCACAGGAGTAGCTAAAATGCCCAAAGTCCCATCAAAATCCTGCAGGTTTAATGCTCTTAAAGGTGGCCGAGGGGAATTGAGTCAGGATCGATATAGGAGAGGAGGGAATAGAAAGCAACGTGGAGAGAACTTTGAATCATCTTGTGCTAAGTATGCGTGATGATCATTGGTCTGACGAGTCTACCATCATTTACACTGAAATTATCACAGTGACCTTATTTCTTATCTAACACTCCTAGCACTCAGTGTGACAAAAACAGAAACAAAATAAAAACCTTTTTCTGACTTCTGAATGTATGTGAAAAGTCTTCTAATGGTAGAAAATGTAGTTATCCATTTACTGAACTACCTTTTCTGAAATTAATATGATCATGTAAAATCAGGATGGCCCAGAAAAAATCTATTCTTGGGCCTGTGGTTACTGATTACAGAGCCTGTCCCATACCTATTAGTTGGACTTTCTCTGTGATCTGGGAAATGATTTTCAACAAGAGGCTCTCAAACTGGGTTCAGAAGAAATCAGAATGAATTCTCTCAAATCCAAGGGAGTTGCTGAGGGGAGAAATGAAGTAATAAATCCAAGTTAGAAAGTGGAGCAATTCTATCCATGATACTTCAAATTTCAACACAGCCCTTTTTCTCGTGGCACGTGACCTCAGATTTTCACCTTAAGAAAATAAGTTCTATGAAAATAAAAGTAATCAAGCATGGGCTGGGATTTCTCTTGCCCTTTAAACAGCTCATTCACGTTCTCCTTGTACCCTGAAAGACCAGCTCAAAAGCAGTGAGGAGCATAAAGCAAGAGCCAGCTGGAAAAAAAAAGTCTTGAAATGATAAATGTATTTTCATGTCAGCAACTGGAATTTTTTTGCAGTGTTACTGTCTTGGCCTGCTGACAGCATGATTTAATGGCCTGGTTGTTCCATGGGTTGACATGGCAACCACAGAAAATACCATAAATATCTCAGTTGTGGACATGAATGGTCTGTTTACACTGTGTGTGGTGTATTGTGTGACATGTGTGCCTGTGGTCCCAATCCAGTTGGAAACGTCTGGAATTGACAGCCATTTTTTAGAGTCATTTGGGTTAAAATGAGTCTCGTGACAGATACTTTACTGCAAGTCCAGCGCTGCACATTTTTGTATATATTTGACAAATTAAACTCAGTGTTTAATGGGTCACGGGGCTCTAACACAGTTGGCCATGAACCCTAAGCCACTGTCTGTTTCAGAATTGAGACGATGTTAGATTTCTTCTGCATTCACACGGTAGCAAGCGATTGGGACATTTATGGAAAATATTATCTAGTGAGCACTTCCTCGGACTCACTGAAACCTAAACCCTAGAGCTGGGAAGAATTTTAAAATAACTTCTAGTCCAATTATTTTATTTCTTGAACACAGCAACAAAGACATAGCTTCTTTGCTTCGTGCTCCAGGTTCTCTGAGGAAAGCAATGACAGCTATACTTCTCTGCGTTTAGTAGATCTTTGTGCACTCAAGGAAATGGGAATTCTATTTTTAAAAAAAGAATAAAAGGAAAGAAACCCTAAAACTGGTTGTGTTGTACTGACTGTAAACTCCCCCAAAGGCCACCAGAAAACCCAACTTACCAAGCAAAACTATGTTGTGCTTTGTCAAAGACTCACTTGGCTTTGCAGAAGAAGCAAAACATTGTCAGTGAAGAATCAACAAATTCATCACATGTCGGTAAGGGACAACATCATCCCGATGGGTCTTAGTGACTTAATGTGAAAGGTAGGGTAGCGTCTCAATCGTGTCTTTAGGGTCTAGACTGGGCAGTTTTTAAGGTGGTTCTTGCTGGGTAGAGAACTGGCTTGGACTGGACAGAGTTTATGATATCATAGTTTTGGATTAGGGGACACAGCAAAGGCAAGGATCTTGAAGAGAGTCCTGTTAAGGAAGCTTAGTCTTCATGAGTAAATTATTTGGTGGTTTTATGGTCTTATCTTCCAGAAACAGGTGTTCCTGGAACAAGCATCTAAGCTACTTTTGCTTGGTGTCCATGTGATCTAATATAGGAACAGAAAAGTATGACTCATTTTAGTGCTGCTTCACACAGGGTCAAGAAATTCTGTTGGTCCTGTTCTCAGTAACCTTCTTAATCTTAATCTCTTTGGGTCTTGTTATGACATTCGTTCTTTCATTCATGCATTTGCCCTTTCACGAATCATATAGTAAACACTGACCAAAGGAACCCACTTAGGATGCAAAGGTAAGACTTATTACCTGCCCTCAAGGAACCCGTGATATATACTCTTGGGTTCTTTTAATGTATAACTACTTTGTTAGACTCTATTAAGGTGCAAGGAGCCAAGACATGCTCAGGTAACCACAGAGAAGCTTTTTTTTTTCATAAGGGCTCTTCAGGAAATTAGAAAGCAAAAGACATTATCCCAGCACCCGCAAAACCAGACTTCATGGAGACCAGAGATATTTTGGAGCACAGTTCAGGTTAGTATAGAAGCTCTGGTGATTCTACAGCCCCTAGAGGGATGGGGGGATATCTTATCTCCTGGAAGAGAGGGTTGATTAATTAATTAGTCACAATTTAGGACGGTGTGCCATTATTTTCCCAGATTTTCATATCAGGCCAACTCATCAACTAGCTCACCAACCACGGAATCCCAGCATCAGTGCCAGGATCCAGCTGTGTGTCTTTGGATCAAAGCTGAGTCCCGGCCCAATCAGCTCTGGCTCAAGAATCAGGTTACATGACAGTGTGTGTAAGGAATTACCTGGGGGTGTCTGCTCTCAAAGACCCAGGGTGAAGATACATGTTGACAGAATCACAAAATAGTAAAACTTAATACCACAAGGGATTTCAATCGCATTCATGTTTTTTTTTTTAAAGACAATGTCTCCTCAAGCTCCTCTTCCTTTAGTCGAAACCCAAATCTTCATGGGGGTCAGACTTAGCTCTCTTTGTGAAATAATTTTGTTGCTTTTTTTTTTTTTTTCAAGTGTTCATGGCGCAGTATCTTATTAGCTTCAAAACCACTCTGGAGAACATCTCAATGAACAAACAGAAACAGCCAGAGAATTGAAATAGGAAATCTTTAAAAGCTTAGTCTTTCTTTCTTTTTTTTTCTTTCACTTTAATCTTGGTTTTGCAGAAGAAGCAAAATATTGTCAGTGAAGACTAGATAAATTTGTCACATCTTCATTTGATGATAAAGAATTACCTTCAATCATTGACCTTTATTTCTTTGTCTGGGGATCAAACTGTAACTATGGACCCAGGTTCCACCTGCCACCTGAGAGAAGGGGTTTAACCTCATTGAAGGTAGCTGTGTCGTCCTTCTCACGTCCGTCAGGTATTGATGTGTTTGGTTTTCAGACTCATTCATCACTGTATCCTGGGGAGTCATCTGTCACAGCAAGATGGGCCTTCATCTCCCAGACTTTTAATTTACCTTGTTAAAGCTCAGAATTAGCACTGAAAACTCTTCTGTGTTTATCTTTATATAATGCTAGTTTTAACTTTTTGGAGTGGGAGGGCCCAGAAGATTCCTCTGGTTAACACTTCCCATCCTGCAGAGACACCTTCATGAGAGACCAAGTTGTCAGATCTCTCTTTCTATGACTTCCCAAGTGACTACTATGGGAAAACTAGAAGCAGATTCACAGGTACAAAGGGTCACAAATGTGCTACTTAGACATAAAGAAGAAATGCCACTAAAAGCAATGATACCCCAGTAGCAAGGAGCACACTAAGCACCCATTATCTAATAAACAGGACCAGAGGTCCTTGGAGAAATGGCTGATTCCCAGACTGGGTCCAAGAAATACAAGATGAGCCTAGCGTAACTTGTAGTGCCTGGAAGCAAGGAAGTACTTTAAAGAAAGGACACGATGGAGGAGTATCAAAGGGATTCAGGAGCCAACTGAAAGAGCTCCCAAAGGCCAAAGATGAAACATTTTGATAAAATAGTATTAGACTATAACCCACAGTGTACAATAAATATTCATGAGACTATATTACTATAAACATATTTAACGTAATACTGGAAGTCCTAGCCAGAGCCATCAGACCCCCTCCCAAATTAAATAAATAAACAAAAAGCATCCAGTTTGGAAGGGAAGAAGTAAAACTGTCACTATTTGCAAGTGGCATGATACTTTATACAGAAACCCCTAAAGTCTCCACCCCAAAAGTATTAGAACTGAGAAATGAATTCAGCAAGGTTGCAGAATACAAGATTAATATACAGAAATCCCTTGGGTCTCTATACACAGATAATGAACTATCAAGATGAGAAAGTAAAAAAGCAATCCCATTTAAAATCGCATCCAAAAGAATAAAATACCTAGGAATAAACTTAACCAAAGAGGTGAAAGTCCTAGACTCTGAAAACTATAAAGCACTGATGAAATTGAAGATGATAGCAAAAAATAGAAAGATATCCATGCCACTGGATTGGAAGAATTAATATTGTTAAAATGACCATACTACCCAAAGCAACCTACAGATTTAATGCAGTTGCTATCAAAATACCCATGACATTTTTTAACAGAATTAGAACCAATAATCCTAAAATTTATAGGGAACCACAAAAGACAAACCAATGTATATAACAAAACAGAAACAGACTCACAGACATAGAAAACAAACCAGTGGTTACCAGTGGGGAGAAGAACGGGGGGAAGGGCAAATTACGGGCATGAGATTACTATGTATAAAACAGATAAGAAGCAAGGATATATTGTACAGCACAGGGAAATACAGCCATTATCTTGTGATAAATTTTAATGGAGCATAAAAATACCGAACCACTGCCTGTACCCGTGAAACATATATATTATTGCAAATCAACTATACTTCAATGAAAATAAAGTTAAATATATATATATATATATATTTAAATAAGTCAATAAATGGAATAGAATAGACAAACCTCCCATGCAGAAAAATCCCAAATAGTTTACATAAATAATCTGCCCTTAGGGAGGTAGGGCATAACCCCACTCCTTATATGTGAGCTGCATGCAGTGACTTCCTTTCAAAGAATACAGTGTGCAAAGGGAAGAAAAGAGTAAGTTTTTATTGGGGAAAACTGACCATACACCACCGCATCCAGGTG
Source organism: Neophocaena asiaeorientalis asiaeorientalis (assembly GCF_003031525.2). Lineage (NCBI taxonomy): Eukaryota > Metazoa > Chordata > Mammalia > Artiodactyla > Phocoenidae > Neophocaena > Neophocaena asiaeorientalis. The sequence goes on along the minus strand of NW_020173728.1, from coordinate 713,681 downwards.
ATCAAGGTTAACATAGACAGTGACATCCTTTGGATGGTGTGTGCCCTTGACATGAAGTGATGGCACTTGACATAGGTATTCTTCTTCCCCAAAACTCATATCCCCAGTCTCACTGGAAGTAAAGCATTAGACAAACTCCAAGTGAGACACATTTTACAAAATGCCTGAGCATCCCTTCTCAAAACTGTCAAGATCATCAGAAACAAGGAACATCCGAGAAACTGTGGCAGCCAAGAGGAGGCTGAGAAGACAAGAGTACGTGTGACGTGGAGTCCTGGGTGGGCTCCTGGAACAGGAAAAGAGCACTGGAGAAAAACAAGGAGACCCAAATAAAGTATGGACTTCAGTTAGTAATAATACTGTATCAAGTATTAAAAATTACTAGAAAGACAAAAAGAAATGCTATATCTTTATTTTCCCATTTATAAGTTCCTTCTCACTATGCTCTGCCCCTTTGGGTAGTAAGAATCGAAGTCAGCAGAGCTCTCAGTTGGAGTCTTAAGACAGCATCAGTTACATTTTCTTGGCCTGGGTTAAGGGTTTAGACCAAGCGAAAATAACTCACCTGCTTCCTCCAAGAAAACCTAATCCTCAGAAATGTGAATCAACTGAAAGAGTTTACTTATCGAAACAGCAGCTCACTCATTGAGATTTGCTTCAAGACCCTCCATCTAGTGGGGGTCACCGATCTAAAGCTGTTAGATCATAACCTCCACCCAGTCCTTCAAAACCACACAGTGTAGACCCTGGCTTCCGCATTCTGAGAAGCTACTAAGACGGTCGGGGCAGGGTTCTCTCACCCTGCAGTGCACCTAATTCTTAGTTTTCTTTCTTCAAAGAATTGTTCTGGGGTCTTCTAGGAAGTTGACAATCTATAGTCTTAAGGTGGGGCAAGGGAATTTCATCTTATCTGTAAGAGGGTATTAGTATTTCCCCCTATAACACAATAGCATTTCAGGTAGATATTTAGCTGAATCAAAGTTCGCCTCCTATCAGGGTGCCCCTGGCCCTCCCTCTTCTGCCCATGATGGCGGCTGGGGGTGGTTTGAGCTTTGGATGCTTTGCAGGGGAGGGTGGAGCTCTGGTTCTCCAGATCCTTGCTGGCCCCAGGCCTGTGCTGCTAACCAAGTCTGCAGCTCCAGGACCCATGTCCGCCCTCTGTTTACGCGGGCTGAGGGTTCACCCCTCTCCAGCACCACAATTTCTCTGAGTTCTGGCTTTAACAGCTAATTTGTTCTGCATTCAAGTTACTTACCTCGCCTGGCAGGATTTTGTCCCCACCACAGTGGTACCACCCCCAGGCCTGACAGCTGCCCTGTGTGTTTGCTGTGAAGCAGGCGAGGACTTCTGCATCCTTCCTGCATAACACAATCCCTCAGGTGGACCCTGGGGGCTACTTTAGGCCTTATTTCTGTCTGATCAGGCCTTTGTGCCATTGTCACTGACCCATGGCCACTCTTTGTGAACTCAGGGCACCCTCTGCATGCCCTCCAGCCAGGGTTTCCAGTTTTGGGTTTTCTCAACATCTCGCCCCACCCAAGGTTTCAGTCCAGACATGGGGGAGTCTGTCCCAGGTCACTGACTCCTGGCTGCCTCCTGCCTGGACTCTCTTCCCTGTGTGCTGACTTTCCTTTTCCTGTCCCTCCAGAACATCCTTCTGTGTCATGACCTCCTCATCTTGAGGTGACATTCATGGTGTCTGTGGCAGACGTGGAGATGATCCACTCAGACCCCCATCCAGAGAGGACTGGTCACTCAGCCTCGAGGAATGCAGTTGGCTGATGGCCTCCAGGGTTCATTACTCTCCATCCATCCTGGGGGGCCCCAGACAGTGATAGAGCAGTGGGTCAGAGCTGGGCCATTTCTCAGCTTCTTCCTTCCCTCCCCTCCCATTTCACAGGTGTCAGACCTGCGTCCCAGTCTGAAGGCTGTAGCTGTCAACTCCTGCTGCTTCTCTTTGCCGTTCGTAGGTATTCCCCACAATAAATCCCTTGCTCCTTTAACTTCTTCACATCTGCTTCCTTGAAAGAGCTGATTGCATGTACTTGGGTGTGAATATCATATATCATATGCAAATGCAAGCCTTACAGACATTTCATCGGCTCTTTCATAAGTTGGATTCACCATCATGGCCCTGCTGACTGGTGATTCCCATTGGCTGAGCCCAACTAGAAACCAGAGGGAAGAGAGCAGACAATGTAGTTGACAAGGACCAGGCTCCCAAGCAGAGCAGGATGGTGAAAGGCAGGTATCGCATCTGGAAGGAAAAAGGAAAATGTCCAGCATAGCTTTCTTTTCTTTCTCTCTTTTTTTTTTTTTAAACAGATGCCGTTGTACAGCTCGGTCCCCAGTCAGCAGGGCCATGACAGTGAACCCAACTTATGAAAGAGCCGATGAAATGTCTGTAGGGCTTGTATTTGCATATGATATATGATATTCACACCCAAGTACATGCAATCAGCTCTTTTAAGAAAAAAAAAAGCTATGCTAGGACTTCCCTGGTGGTGCAGTGGTTAAGAATCCACCTGGCAAAAAAAAAAAAGAATCCACCTGGCAGTGCAGGAGACTGGGGTCGAGCCCTGGTCCGGGAAGATCCCACATGCCACGGAGCAACTAAGCCCATGTGCCACAACTACTGAGCCTGCACTCTAGAGCCTGTGAGCCACAACTACTGAGCCCGTATGCCCCAACTACTGAAGCCTATGAGCCTAGAGTCTGTGCTCTGCAACAAGAGAAACCACCACAGTGAGAAGTCCACGCACCGCAATGAAGAGTAGCTCCTGCCTGCCACAACTAGAGAAAGCCCGCACATAGCAGCAAAGACCCAACGCAGACAAAAATAAATAAATACATGGATAAATTAATTAATTTTTAAAAATCCAAAGTGATTCAGTTATGTGTGTGTGTGTATATATATATACACACACACACATATATATAATATAAAAAAAAGAAAAAGAAAAGAAGAAAAAAAAGCTATGCTGGACATTTTCCTTTTTCCTTCCAGATGCGATACCTGCCTTTCAGCAACCTGCTCTGCTTGGGAGCCTGGTCCTTGTCAACTACATTGTCTGCTCTCTTCCTTCTGGCTTCTAGCTGGGCTCAGCCAATGGGAATCACCAGCAGACTGGAGGAGGGAGAAAATCAGATTGAGGAGGTAATCTCCCAGCCATGTCCCCTCTGTGTCACCATGGGATGTCTGTGTCCCTCTACTGAAGGCCTCAGAACCCATCAGTAGGTGATACCAGTTCAGGGTTCTGGTGACGGCTTCCTTCTCTCCACTGGGCTCAGGGTCTGCGACAGCTCCCACTGTGCTCAGAACTGTGATACCAGCACCTTCCGACATGTTGTACATAGTTGGGTGTGCCTGCCAAGAGCCTGACTGACTAAAGCAGAGGCCAAACAAAATTTTATGGAAATTTATCCAAATTCACTCGGCACATGGTATTTTATCAAGCAAATTCTAAATCTTTAGGTTTGAAGATCCTACTATTTTTCAAATACTAAGAAGGAAAACATGAATGAAAGTAGATTCTGTTGTATAAATGTGTTGAGATAACTATTGAAATAAGGTCTATTTCGGCCTTATTCTAGAGTTATTTCCACCATTTACCATAACAATTGACATAGAACCTGTCAGAAGCAATAATGTCATATATGAGTTTATGAATGTTCCACAAACTTCATGAAGTAAAATGTCCCTTCGGGATGAAAAGTCTCTCAGTGTTGATGAATGGGGTCCTTCTGGTTAATATAGTTGTTTTCTGCCCTTGAACAAGTATCTCCACACCAAATGGGACTCTGATTTCTCCCCTACACTGAAGGGTGAATCAAGCAAAGTGATTTAAGGCAGTGTTTCTAAAACTCTATTTCTTTTTTTTTCATCTTTCTTTGTTTTCCAACTTCTCTTTTCAATTTTCAACGTGTGTGTGTCTGTGTGCGCATGCCCACAACCAGATGTCATTTAAAAAAAAATAAATTTATTTATTTTTGGCTGTATTGTGTCTTCGTTGCTGCCTGCAGGCCTTTCTCTAGTTGTGGCGAGCGGGGGCTACTCCTCGTTGCGGTGCGCAGGCTTCTCAATGCAGTGGCTTCTCTTGTTGCGGAGCACGGCCTCTAGGTGCACGGGCTTCTGTAGTTGTGGCATGCGGGCTCAGTAGTTGTGGCGCGTGGGCTCAGCTGCTCCGCAGCATGTGGGATCTTCCCTGACCAGGGGTCGAATCCGTGTCCCCTGCATTGTCAGGTGGATTCTTATCCACTGCGCCACTAGGGAAGTCCCTCCAGATGTCATTTTAAGTGAATGTTTCCAAAAAATCTGTTCTCATTCTACAGGTTTTATGATCAGTAAAATTTGGTCCCAGATTTTCTAACGAATTCTTGGTCCGTTCTAATGTTTACCCAGTTCATAGTGATGATGTCAGGACATTTGAGTGTTTCCCCCAGAATTCATCTGTTCCTCTGAAGGTCAAATGTGTGAATTAAATTCCTTCTCTTTGCCCTTGCCCGACGTCCACACCATCTCAGCCCAGCGTTGCCTTCCTCGAGTTTTGCATCGGGGAAAAATTGCCCAGGTTGGATGCTTGCCTCATCGACAGATCCCAACCATTGTGTCTCAGAAGCATCTCAGGGCCCTTTCCTTCCTCGCCTTCTGGTTGAGTCCACCACCGCCCCCCAGGTTCCTGTGAGACCATCCCATGTCCTCACTGCCGCTCCTCGGCACCCTACACCACCGCTGGTTGTCTTCTTAAAATGTGCACTAGACCCTCTTCACCTGTTCCAGGAGGCACGTCTAAGCTCTTTAGCTGTCACGGCTGGGCCTCGGCCACCTCAGCGCCCACCTCCTCCTTGCCTCCAGAGCAGACACAAGGGCAGTGACTCACAGCCCTTCCTCAGCAACCCCTGACCTCTTCAGCCTGTGGGTCTTTCTGTCCTTGACTTCTTGTGCTTTGACTTTCATATTCTTGGATGGGGCCATGTCTTCAAGGCCCTTCCTGACCATCCCAGGCTAACAGGTCACTCTCTCCCTCCTGCCCCTGGGCACACCTGGCTTCTCTGACAGCACCTGTCAAGGTGGGGTAACTGTTTATCTGCACCTGTCCGTCCCCCAGGACAAGGTGTGCTCCCTGAGGTGGGGTCAGTCACTCAATTAATTCAATTGTTTTCCTGCTGCCTGGCATATGGTCAGCACCCCAAAGGCATTTATGGATTGAATAAATGAATGCATTTCCACAACTCCTTAAGAGAAGTACCAACTCATTAATTACTCTCACTTGTCCATTAAGACAAAGGACCAAGCGATCTGATTGAATTTCTTTTTGCACATTTTCAGGATCTCTATGAATTAGGTTAGGAATTTTCTGTCCCAACCAGGGGCACATTAGGAAGTGATGAGAGGTCTGTTCCACTGCATCTCTAAGGCTCTCTTCAACCTCAAATCCCTGGCAGCTTGAGGGTTCCTTGGGTTTCCTTTGGTCCCACGCGTCTGTCTAGGCATGCACACGTGCCTCCATGCAGGTACATGTACACGTGTGCAGGAACGCATGCACACGGCACATGAGTGCACATATAGGCACACGTGGGCACATGTGCATGCATGCGTACTCACGTCAGGTGTACATCCGTGCACACATCCACCTGCGTGTGGAAGAGACTGAAGGGCTGCATCTGTGTTTTTACACTTACCGAGGGCTCAGCTCATTCATCCTTCTAAGCAAACTTTCACATCAATTACTAAGTATCACAACAACCTTTGAGATGGGCATTATTTAAAATGTGGGCATGTATCATAGGTAAACTGAGGCTTAGAATGGTTCACTAGCTTGCCGTCCGTCAAAGAGCCATGGCAGGTAGTGCTGTGTCTCCGGAGTGGAGTTAGAACCCCATTCATTCTCCTGTGCTTCCTACTGCCTCATCCCGCCCGCTCCAGCACAGCATCTCTCCCCTTCTGCTCGCTGGGTAACTGATGCACATTCACTTCTCAGTGGGTTTATGTCTCGGACAACTTTTGAGTGAGAAATTACTAGGAATAATGATGACAAGCCAGTCACACAGAATTCTGGCCTTTGGAGTAGCGGCAGAAGGACACTCTGAAAAGAGACTACCAGTCTGCACCGTGATCAGCGCTGTAAGAAGTGACAGCAGTCTATTACCATGTGAAATGCTAGGCTGATGCCTGGGCGTTATAAATGGAGAGGCAAACATGTACCAGACCTCAAATTTACTTGCAAATAAACTCCAGAATTAGCTGAAAACTCAATTTACCTTTATTTTATATTTTTACCTTTCATACATTGATTTTAAGTATTTTCTTCAAAAAGTGAAAACATTTATATCTATATATGTACAAACACACATACACAGTTATTTCCCCTTATAAGTACTCACACACCCATCCCCAAATTATGTTTTACAGGAAGAATTGGCCTATTTTCTTTTTAATAAATTTTTTAAAAAGAATTCTAATTGCATATAACGTATATTCAGGTGTACAACATAATGATTGAATACTTGTATATACTACAAAATGATCTCCTCAATCAGTCTAGTTAACACCCATCTACTTTCTAACAGACCTAAGAATGACCTCTTCTCCTTTCATAGACCGAATGCTAGTTGCTTCTTTGAAGATCACAAACTGTTTTCAACGAAAGCAAATCAGAAACACAGAGAAACCAGCCTGTTTTACGAACTCACTCTGATGATAGTGAGGAAGGCTAACATCTGTTGACATTACAAATGTGTTCCTGAATCTAATGAGGGCACAGCAAGTGGGCAGGGATGAGCGAGAAGAAGTCTAGAATGCGTTTCTCTACTTCCAAAATAAATAAACGACTGGCTTGTCATCACTTTTCCTAGTTATTTCTCACCAAAAAGTAAACATGCTGTTCAAGACATAAACCCACTGGGAAATAAATGTGCATCAGTTACCCAGCAAGCAGAGCAGGAGAGAAGAAAAACCGAAACAGAACTTGGCTTTGGAGGTCCATCCAAAGTCAACCCTGAGATCTAAGACCATCATGCTGTGTGAAGAACTTAGGGAATGTTGATGGAAAATGCACATTCATGAGTTAATCTCTGACAGAGCTCGAGATAGCCATGGAGCCTCTGAATCGCCTCCAAATCCCTCTTGGGTGACGGAGTGTGGCCCCTGTGGCCACCCGGAACATCTACACTAGTGATAAGTGAATGGTTGGGGATGCGTGAGCTACTCAGGTGAAAAACGGGTGGAGAGTACAAGTCAGGTAGCAAATAACACTCCCCCAAAGAGGAAGAGCAGTTGAATGCATTCCCTTTACCCCCGTAACTTCAAGTTTCTCTTCTTAGCCCAGCTGTCCTAAGTATGCAGAGAAAACATTTAATTTCTGTCATTGCTGCTGCCCTGAGGCTCACGAAGCAGGAGGATCCCTGGGATGGGAGCCGCAAGTCCAAGGTTCCAGCTCTGCCCTGGGAGAAATTAGCTCCATGACTTCGCTCTAGTCCCTGAATTTACACATTTCTTGGTTTTTCTCCCTTGTGGGATGGGCTAGATGACTAACACCTAAGCCCTTCTTCCTTAAAAGTCTCCCCTCTGTTATCCCATCAGGAAAACACACAAACATATTTCTCGGGCTCCTAAGTATGGATGTCTTCCCATTTTGAGCCTTGGAGAAGCATCACCAAAAGGAAAGTTGTAAGTGCCTGTTGGGTGCAGTAAAGGTGGTAACAAAAGCTGCAGTAAGTTTTCCATCCTCAGTTTCTAGAGAACACCAGCCTGGAGACCTAATTTTAAGACAACTGAAAAGTTGCCTACTTCCAGGTGTATGAGGTTAAAAAAATTATAACAGTTTTGGGTGGAAACCATTCCAAAAGCTTAATCACTACTCTGCCTTCTTAAACATAATATCTCAAATCTGAATTAACTTTTAATGATGCTTCAGGATCATTTTCATAAACATTTTATAATTATGCTTCGGTGTGTGTTATGGACTGAACGTCTCTGCCTAAAATTCACATGTTGAAGCGCTAGTCCACAATGTAGTAGTACCTTTGGGAAGTAATTTGGTTTAGATGAGGTCTTCAGGGTGGGGCACCCAGGATGGGATGAGTGCCCTGATAAGAAGAGGAAGGGACACCAGAGCATCCTCTCTCTGCCATGTGAGGGACACAGCAGGAAGGCAGCGGTCCTCAGAACCCATCCCTGCTGGCGCCCTGGTCTCTGGTTTCCAACCTTGAGAACCGTGAGATGAGATGCCTGTTGCTGAAGCCCCTCCATCTGTGGCTTTCTCTTACAGTAGCCTGAGTGGACTCGGACACCCTGTTAGAGAACATTTTTCAGGGCATACGTACAGCAGCATTGACCCTCATTTGGAAACCTGCTCTTTCCAATGAGGCCAGAAAACTAGGCCTCCTGAACAAGGACAACTGCGTGTAAGATGAGGGAGGAGGCTCCAGCGAGTACGTCCCGTGGAATCCGGTGCACGTGCTGAGCATTGGACGAGCCGTCTTCTTGCTGCCAGGGAGCTTCCACAGTTCCCAATGGAGCAGTTCTCGTACTTCCTCTGGCAGATGAGGCGGGTCATCAGGGGTGCGTGTGGGTGAAGGTCAGGTTGCCTGCTGCTCCGCCTCAGGGAGGGAAATCTCACCAACACCACTGGGGTTCGTTTTGTTTGGGTGATTTTAGAACTAGTTTACCTCCTTCTGAATGACTGATATTTATCAGGCCGGGATCCGTGTTACGAATGAGGATGAGGCTCTGTGTTAAGATCTCTCATTCACCCAGTGTCCTCTATTCCTGTGTAACAGCCATCCTAAACTTCGTGTACGGCCACATGGGTCTGCAGGCTGACGGTTCAGCTGGGTGGTCCTCACTGGGGTCTTTCCTATGGGAATAATTGGACAGAGCCTGGGGCTGGAGTCGGCTCGTGAGAAGACCCACGGCCTTGTGGTCCCGGGCCTCTGCCTCTGTCTTAATGTCATCTCCCCTTAAGGCTTTTCCCCTGGGGGCTCAGGGCTTCGCGTGGAAGCTGGCCCACCTTTTCCATTGACTTCGGACGGTGTACAGCACCCCTTCTGCCCCGTCCTGTTCACTAGAAACAAGGCACTCAGGCCCACCCAACGCAAAGGGAGGAGGTTTCCACACCCCCTCTTGATGGGAGGAGTTTTAGAGAATAGGGGGACAAGTTTAAGCCGTCTCACGAGTCAAGATCTGGCCTCTGACCAAGCCTTGGACGCACCCCTTCCTTCTCGCCCTCCCTCTTTCCTCTCGTCTATGGGTCACCGAGGGTAGAATCAGGAAAAGTCTAGGAGACCACTGTTCCTTCACCGAGTCTTCAAGTTGATTGCCCTACCACGGCCGCATTTTCACGAGGAAAACTGAGGCCAGGTGCAGGCAGACCTCGGCAATACTGAGGGTTTTGTTCCAGACCCACAATAAAGCAAATATTGCAATGAGGCCTCTCACACAGAGCATAGGTTTACACACGCACTATATGTCATAGGGTTATGGTCACACTAGACTGTAGTCTAGTAAGTGTGCAAAACATTATATCTAAAAAACAACGTATATGTCTTAATTTAAACATACTTTATTGCTAAAAAGAACTCACATCTGACAATGCCAGATTACCACAAACGTTCAACTTGTAAAAAACTCAGTATTTGCGGAGTGCAATAAGGCAACGCACAAAACGAGATGTGCCTCTAGTTTGAATTATTCTACCCATTTTTAATAGCACAGCCGGCAGTAGGACCCCAGAACGTTCCAATTTTCTACGGAAAACAAGAGAATTAAGTGACTCAAAGCGCCATCCCTGGGGGTTGTTCAGAGGGGCCAGGTCGAGGCGGGAGGGTTTTCCCACCTCTGGTGCTGCCCACTTGTTGGCCACCCTGGGGAGAGTTTCTGGGTGGGTTGAGTGTTGGGGAATAGTGGTCTCCACACTGTCATTCCCCAAGCCTTGTAGACAGGTCCCCTTCCTGAAATGGAGATCACTGTGCAGGATGTTTCTTTTTTTGTGGTACGCGGGCCTCTCACTGTTGTGGCCGCTCCCGCTGCGGAGCACAGGCTCCGGAAGCGCAGGCTAAGTGGCCATGGCTCACGGGCCCAGCCACTCCGCGGCATGTGGGGTCTTCCCGGATCGAGGCACGTACCCGTGTCCCCTGCACCGGCAGGCGGACTCTCAACCACTGTGCCACCAGGGAAGCCCTGTGCAGGATGTTTCTTGAGGACAGGCTTTGGGGACAGGACCTGACTAAGAGAGTCCCAGTGGACCCCATGTGGCATTTGGCAGTGAAGTGCGTCCTCAGAGCAGCCCAGACGCCCGGTCTTTGTAGACGAGCATCAATGGTCACTGGATGTCATGCCTGAAAGGGGCATGGGCTGGGCTCTCGATGGCTCTGGGCAGCTGACCCATCCTTGAAAGACTAATGCAAAGACCATCGGCCAGGACACTTGTGGAAGCTGGGAGTCCTTCCTTTAAGGGGTGGGGACATCAGCAGCAAATCCCTGGGGTTTGTTGTGAACCACAAATGGCAAAGGGCACTGGCCAACAGCCCTCCTGAGGCCAACAGAGGTACCAGGATGCTGTGTCTAAAGGCGTCCCTTGGCTGACTGTTAGAAGGCATTGAGTGTGCCGTGAAATTCACCCGCGGCAAAGGTGAAACCAGCGCCTTGATTTCCCAGATCCCCTCCCGTTCATCAGCTCGCCGTCTGAGCCAGGATGCGCGCCCCTCCCACGAAACAGACAGCTGGTGGTTGGAGGTAGGGGCATCCCGGCTCTGGCCCCTTACAACTGGCACGCTCCAGCCCGCCTGTCACCCCCGACAGCAGGTTCTTAAGGAGAGCCAGCTGAATTGAACTTTCAGCTCACTGACTTGGCCGTCTCCCCAGCCTGAGAAAACAGCCCTATTATAAACACGCAGAACTGGAGCTGGGAGCGAGGGGAGGAGTCCGAGCTCTTGCCTAAGTACATCCGGCAAAATGGACTTTTCTGTCAATGAGAACACAGCCCTGCTTTGACTTCTCCTGTGTGCTTTGGCACTTTCGGCATGGCTGTAAAATTTATCCAAGGAAAACTGGCATTTATCTTGGGCTCACTTGCACCCGGCAAAACTGATAAACAGATGGGGGCTGGCCAGGCCACAGTTAATGTGGTTAGCACTTTACAAAACACAAATGTCACCCTTTATTCCTGCTGGGGTTATTTACTGCTAACTGGGAAGTTATTGGTCTCTTATAGTCTAACAGGATCATTCACACCATTTAAAGGATCCACTCCCCAATTTTTGTGAGGCACTATCCATTATAAAGTGTGGAGGGGGGGTGGGCAGGGGGATGCCCAGGGTGGAAAGGGGCTTCCTGGCTGTGTTGGCCATAAAGGACTGAAGCAGCCCTGCTGGGTTTGCATGTGCTCATAGGACACAGATCAGAAAGGTCGTGGGGGGAAAAAAGAGCAGGAAAGGAAGAAATCCGCAAGCTCTGATGGGGAAGCTTGCAAAGATCAAAATTCAGGCCAAATGTCCCACCCTGGTGTCTCAGCTTTTTTCCTTTTGTGTCCCAGCTAAAGGCACCACGGGGATCAGAGACCTCATCGTGGTCTGTTTACTTTGGGAACAATCGCTGATGTATGAATACTAATGCCTCCCTCCGACCACGACTAATTGAATTGCAGCGGGCGGGCAGCGGAGGGGCTCTGCCGGCCAGTCCATCGCGGCAGCTTCCTGAGGAGCTGAGGATAGTGATTGATGCCACCCGCGTCCCCGAGAGCACACTTGAACACCTAAGAGTGGGGATATGAACCTGCATTCCGAGTTTCTATTAACCAGGCCTCTCAGAGAGGCAGCGAACATTGGGAGTCAAAGGTGGGCTTGGCGGTTGAAAGGATGGGAGGCAGCCTGTCGCCCAGGCTCCTGCCTCTCACCTGAAGTCAGGCGAGTCCAGGTGGTGGGGATGAACCAGGGAACATCAGTCCAGGGACCCGAAGGCCGGTTGGGGCCGTCTCTGCGGAGGCCAGGACTCCCAAAAACACTTGGCTTGTTTGGGGTGCGGTGGGAGCCCCTGCTTGGAAAACAAAAAGGGCGAAACAACCAAAGGTTTGTCCTGTAGGAGGATGTTCTGACGCCGGCACACGAGGGAGAGAGGGAAGGATGTGGGCAGTAGTTGAAAACGGTCTGTGGCCGTGTCTCCATCCTAACAAAGGATCACACGGGGACCCTAACGTTTGGCCGTCCTGGTTGTCTGTGCTGTGTTTACACAGCAGAACTGCGCAGCTGGGACCCCGGGCTCAGTGGGACTTTGTTCTCCCAGTGAGAAGCTGACCCCTGCTGAACTGCCTTCAGGGCAGCGGGCGCTGCCCACCAGCCTGGAGGTCTGGACACCGTGGAAGTTGTCCAACTCGAGGACCACTGGTTCCCACCTCGGGTGCATTTAGTCTGGGCCAGGTCCCAGACTGGCCCCTTTCATGAGAGCTGCGCTGCCACCCTGGCCACTCCCGGTGGCAGAGGCTGGCACCCGGCTTGGTCCAGGCACAGGGGGGATGGAGAGAGAGATTGCATGGATCCGGGCCTGGAGCAGCCCGGGAAACCACAGCTGCCTTGTATCTAGACCCTCCAAACTTTAAATTCACTCTGTACACTTTCTTCTTAATTTTCTCATCAGCTTCCTAAGCTTTAAAAACTTAGCCATCAGTGTCATGACCAACAGTTATTTTTCTGCACATAAGTTTCCCAGCTCCTTTTTCTCTTTTAAGTATGAAATACCCTCTACCCATTCTGAACTTTGCAGAAATAAAGGATGTCTTATTCTTATAAATAGATTAAAAAAAAACTTTTAAAATGTTTCTATCTTATTTACCTTTGTCTATCTATCTCTCTATCTATCTATCTATCTATCTATCTATCTGTCTATCTTGGGGAATAAAATAAAACCCAGAGGGAAAAGCAAGTCTAAGGGAGCAGCCCACCTCAGGCAAGGATTGAGGACAGGATGCTGTTTCATGCAACCAGGAGGCCACGGGTAACTCTGCACCCATGCAGAAAAGTGATCTTTCCCTATATCCTGCTTCCTAACCCCACTTGACCAAATGGACAAGAAGATGTGTGAGGAAAATGGTAATTTTTCCTATGCTTGTACCAAACATGAAATATTTTCAATCCCTCTAATCCAAGCTGGTTTAGTCCGCGGTTTCCAATCCCCAGTCCCACCCAGTAAACAAACAGCATGACCACCCCGGCGCGGGCCACGTCCTGGGGTTAAGATATTCCACCGAGAATCCCTTCGCTCTTCTTAGCTGATATTCATGACCACTATTCTTGTGCTTTGAATACCAAACAAAGGAGACAGAGCTGGCTTAGCGGCTGCACAAGTGAGGGGAGGGATGGTACGGAGAAGCATTCACCCTGCAATTTGTATTTAGGAAATAAATATTCCAGACCCTTGCCAGGAAGCTGTGTTTTCTCCTTTGTTGTGAAGCAGTAGGGTTAATTATGAAACAAGTCTAATTTCTAGAAAGACTGCAGAAGACAGACTGTCTGCCTGAGTCTGTGTCCAAATCCTTGTGACCCCGCTCCCTTTGGCTTGGAGACCTGGAGGCGGGTCGTGCCGTCTGATGGACGGGCTCCGAGTGGGACCACCGCCCAGAACTTTCCTCACCCCAGCACTGCCCTATTGTAACTTCAAACTCTGGATCTAGGTGTCATGTACACACCCCCTCCTCCGCCCAATGAAATACAGCTCAAAGGGGTGTTGAAGGAGAAAGTGATCAGGGTATAGGGGAGAGCTGCAGGGAAGAGGGCAGTGGGCAGTGTTTCCAAGAGAGGGGAGAGTGATTCCAGAGAAGAGAAAGCGGAAATCAAAGGTGCATCTGATCACCGCACCATGTCACTGGGACGGCCTGGGCCCCACACCTGCTAAGCAGGTCTCCCAGCATGAACGGTTTGGTAGGTGGGACCTAGTTACAAACAGTTTTTTTTTCTGTGAAAGTCAGGCATCAAAGTTAGTGGGGGCTATAGAGAAGTGATGACACTTTAGTCTGTTACTAGGCATCCTACATGCCATGCTCTGAGCACTTCCAGTATTCCAGGCTCACTTTCATCCTCCTGGTAACAGAGGAGGAGATGTGATTACCATCCCTTTTTGCATATGCTGGAACTGAGGCGCAGAGAGAGCAGGTCAATGCCAGGTAGCCTGACCTGGTCTGGCCCCTAATCACGCATGCACGGGCCTGCAGGAACTCCTGGACTCAGGCCTAACAGGGACGTTCCGCACCCTGACCCCTGGGCTGGGCGTTTGGAGTTTCTGAGAACGTTTATCACCCAGACTTGGACAACACTTATGACAGAGGGCGTGTAATGGAGTTAGAATGGGGCAGATTACAAGTTGCCCGTGGGTTGTCTGGAAGACCTCCTGCTCCCCGAGCGTCAGGCAACGTGTAACCAAGACAAGACTCAGGACTCCAGAGGACAAGTCACCTTCCCAAACTCCATCCAAAGTGACTACTTTTCTGGCAGCCTCAAGCACAGTTGGCTAGCTGGATATAAGTTACCGCCACCTTTTTGAGACATTAACCACTAAAGTCTAAATGGGCGTATCCTTTTACTTAGTAAGTCTATTTCTGTGTGCTCGTTCCATAGAAAAACATACAGTTTTGCAAAGACCCGTTCAGGGATGGTCGTTGTGGCTTTATCTGAAATAGCCAAGTTCCAAACACCAGAAACAAACACCTTCTAAGGAGGACCGTTGGAATAAACTATCTTTTACGTGCTAAATGTCTACTAAAAGCAAACGATGCATCTGAATAAATGGAAAATTACCCTAGATATTTTATTAAATGAATAAAGAACTCTACAGGCAGAAATATCCCTCTTTTATAAAATAATTGTTTTATGAAATAATCATCACACAGGGATATGGTGGAAAACATTATGGGAACAAATACCTTAATCAGCTCAGAGTGGTGACCACTGGGAGCTCAGAGAGCATACCTGCTATCTACGTTATGTTGACCTATGTTCTTTAAATCTTTATTTCTTAATCAATATGTGTATTTTAACAGAAAAGAAGATATTCAAAATTTATTGTGTTTCTCAGAAAATCCTCAGGGATGACCCACCGTCACCTAGCAACCGTGTTTTATAACGTCTGCAAGTGAGGTCATCCAAGCTAGTTCCTCATCAAAATTTTTTTATGACTCGAGGTAATTATGTCTGTTACCATTTCCTCTCATGCCTGTTCCTTCCCCTACCACTCTGATGTCTGAAATTACTCTAATAGAGTTAATCCTCAGTGTTCAGAGATTCCATATTTGTGAATTGGCCGACTAGCTAAAATTCGTTTCTTTCCTCTCGGGTCTCTGTTCCTTCTAAGGAAAATCCAGCCTCTTCATAAAAATCCCATCTGTTAGCTCCCACTCTGGCTCCGTTTCAGGCTGCGTCAGATTAGGTTGAGAGGTGGGAACGCCTAGAGGGGATGCTGTGAGATGCTGTCTTCATCCTCCATCAAAGTGGGACTCGTAACTCTGGCTGCTGGGAGGGCCCCACTGGAGGCCACATTGGGCCAGAGTGCCTCAGATCAAGCCCTGCCCATATCCCGTGACTGGTGGCTCTGGGTGGCCCCAAGCTGGACCATCTCTGACATCCAGGATGACCTTAAAAATCCCTCCCAACTACAGGGCTGCACCTGGCTTTGCCTATCTTCATATTCTTCAGTTATTTTTTCCTTCTCCCCACTCTTTGCAAAATATTTCACACTTAAATCCCTTGAGGATAATGAAGAAACTGAGTTGCAGTGGCTTTTTCCCACGTCTTGGAATTAGTCACATGCAATGAATTTCTGGCAGTGTCCTCCCCCTGTATTGCCTTTTGGAAAGACAGTAGCTCCCCTGAGCTAGGACATTTCCAACAAGAGTGGAACATCCCTTTGTTGGATATTTTGATCCCACGGCCGCTACTTCATTTGGCAGAAAGTACATTTGGCTTAATGACTTCCTTGGGTCTTTCGCCTCTGATTTTTCTAGAAATTTATCTGCTTGCCTGGCATGGAAATAGAAGAAAAATGCACACCCCACTCTACAGGTAAAGGACCTGGGCTAGAATCGGCCCAAAGCAGTAGCTCTGATGCCTTTTCCTTCCTTCCTGACATCCTATTTTCTTAAAATCTTGATTCAATAATTGAATCATTTTCTTTCATTTCCCCCATCTAATAGCTTTCATTATTTTTTGGCTCTAATAATTTTTAAATGACTTTTTTTCATATCTTGGGATAAACTTATAATAGCTTAACATTTTATCTTGGAATTTTTTTTTTTTAATCTTGGAATTTTTATCATTTTGAAATAATGTCTAAGTTTACATTCACTAAATTTCAAAATCAATTATTTTCCTACTGAATAAATTTTCCATAACAACATATACAGTTTTTATAATGCGTTCATGTAATACTTTATAGATTATTAATAAGAAACAGATATTGATTGCTACATGATTCATGTTGTAATGAAGGTAATTCAATTTAAACTGGGGACCCAGCAATTTCATCTTGGTACTTTAAAAGACAACAGATGTTATGAATGTCAATAAGAAGATTACATATTGCACTATGCCATTCACAATAAGGATTTAAAAAAATTTTACATGCGAGGGTCCTTACCTATGAATTCATTGCTCACAGAATTCTTATTTAGAAGTACAGGTTATTTTAGGAGCTAGATTGTCACTATCATTTGATTATCCTAATTCCTTAAGTTACAAAGAAGAGTTACTTTACTTCCATTGTCAAAATTGTTGTAATATTCTAATTTTGTTAGATCATGACTCCTTATTGGCGTCTGCTGGAGAAGTCTAAAAACAAATAAATCATTCCTGGGTGTCAACAATGTTATGATAAAAACAGAGAAAAAAATCACAATGACAAGATGTCAGTGATGTGAAGATCGTTCCTGGGTGTCAACAATGTTATGACAAAAACAGAGACAAAAAAATCACTACAAGATGTCTCGTTTGGGTCACAGTTTCACATGATGCCAGGAACATGGCAGGCCCTGAATAGCACTAACGGTGTCAGTGATCAAATTATGACGGAGTGTTCTTTTCTCATTTGTAAAATGGGGCGACATTTATAAGACGGGGTGACACAGAGTAAACACTCAATAAAGGTGAGTTTCTTTTTCGACTTTTCATTCAAGAGAGGAAAATCCCCTTCGAAATGTGCAAAATTGCAAAAGTTTTAAGAAGAGAGTTTTATATATAGAACAACGCTTGTTTGAGGTCTCCTAATATGTGGGTTGAAAGCCAGCCATTAATGGGCAAGATTTGGGTTTCACTCATTTCTTTTAATTCATTTAAAAACACTAGCATTTGTAATCCAAGTCTCCATTGTTGGATGAATGAATAAACAAAATATAGTGTATAAATACAATGGAATATTGTTTAGCCTTAAAAAGGAAGAAAATTTCTGATACACACTCTAAAACAGATGGAAATGATGCTGAGTGAAAGAATCCTGACATAAAAGGACAAATGCTGTATGATTCCACTTATATGAGACACCTAGAACTATCCAACTCACAGAGAGGGCGAACGCTGGTTTCCAGCTGCGGGGGTGGGTGGGGGACGGGGAGCTGGAGTTTAATGGGTACAAAGTGTCAGTTTTGCAAGATGAAACATTCTGCAGATTGGTTGCACAACCATGTCAATGCACTAACGTTACTGAACTGTGCACTTAAAAATGGTCAAGATGGGACTTCCCTGGTGGCGCAGTGGTTAAGAACCCGCCTGCCAATGCAGAGGACATGGGTTCGAGCCCTGGTCTGGGAAGATCACACATGCTGCGGAGCAACTAACCTCGTGAGCCATGACTACTGAGCCTGTGCTCTAGAGCCCATGAGCCACAACTACAGAGCCTGTGTGCCGCAACTACTGAAGCCCACACACCTAGAGCCTGTGCTCTGCAACAAGAGAAGCCACCGCAATGAGAAGCCCGTGCACCGCAACGAAGAGTAGCCACCACTCGCCGCAACTAGAGGAAGCCAGCACATGGCAACGAGGACTCAATGCAGCCAAAAAAAAAAAGGTTAAGATGGTAAATTTTATGTTCTGTGTATTTTATCACAGTTTTTAAGAAAATTTTTAAGTGATCAGAAAGTTATGGAATCTGCCCAGACATTATTAAGAAAATGGGAAGGGCCACAATGCAGAGCACAGCTGGAAGCAGGAACTAAACAGAAATAAAATGTGTTCTAAAAACATTCCTAAATTTTTTTTTTTTTGTAAACCAAGCACTGTATGCTAGACCAGGAAGACAGGGCCTACGGCCAGGAGGTGTGATATGTGTGAATGGACCATTCGATGTGGAAGGACAATGTCGACCACCCCAATATCACCATCTGGGTGAGCTTTGAAAACAGGAGGGTTACCCTGAGGCGATGATTGGACACCTATCAGTAACCCTTCTGAACGCAGCCTCAGCCTAACCTTAGTGCCCCCTTCTTCCCAATACACCATCTTAGTGTGAAATTTACAGGTCAGAGCTGGAAAAGGGCTAGAGAGTGCCCACACATGCAGTGCATTAAGGGTGAGGAGGCCAAGGTTGTGGGAGGTACACGCAGGCCCCAGCTCCCCAGCCAGGGCACTTCCTGCTGCGTCCAACCCTTCCCCTCCTCCTGTACATGCCCACAATCACACATCCTCATCTTTCCTCTGCCTGGAAAAGTTTATTTTTTAGGGACTTTTCTCAACAGTCATGGAGTTTGTTGAATGAGTGGATAGATGATTTGAATTGAAGAGCTGGCACAGGTGACTCTGTTTCTCACAGTTTGGGCATAAAAATTTCATCATTTATGGATTTCATAAGCGATGGACTATCGGGAGGTTGTTTTCCCATTGCATTGTCTGAAGGATAAAAATTAGTCTAAAGGGGAAAATCCTCATGTTGTTACTGCCATTCCCACCATTCTGGGTGTTTACACTGGCCTGACTTTGGGGACGCCCCCATGTCACTTTACTTGAGGAGAGCCCTGGAGTCCGCTCTCCCAGCAAGAACAGCAGACTAGACTTCCCGGGACTGACACCCCCTGGGAGCAGCCCTCGGCCAATGATGGACAGACATTGGTGGATAAATGTCTGTCTACCTCACTCCTGGGGGGAGAGGAGGCATAACTCAGAGGCGCGTGTTCCGTGCCGACCCCAGAGGTCCCCAGTGGAATGAGGCTCCGGTGCCCACGGTGGTTGATTTGCCTGCTAACTCTGCCTGCACTGGCTGCCTTTCCCGTCCACTCAGCTCAGGGCTTCCTGAAGCCACCTCCCAAATGAACTACTTGCCTGGAATTCTCACTCAGGACATTCTCCCCTCAATCAGATTCAGACACCCTTAGCCATCACTTTCATAGCTGCTTGTGAATTTCGCTTGTTTAAAGCAAACGCCACCAAAAATGGTGGGTGCATACAGATACGGTGACGGGGAAACATCTCAGCTCTCTAATTTTCCAGCTGCTTTCATTCGAATATCCAGCCCAAATCCCAGGGTTTCCTTATTTGAACTGGTTTACTCAACCCACGTATAGACACTGAAATCCCCGCTACCTCAGTTTGCATGGCAATTTCAGGTCTGTGTACACTCCATAACTTAACTCTCCTGTAAAATTTCCACAGGGAAATCAACATCTGCCTGTATAGTTATTTGTTTGTTTTTTGAAGTCACGTGGGCTGTCTGTGTTTATCAGCTCTGTCTAGCTTGCATATATTTTGCAGAAAAGGACAAATCAGGAGACTACTCAGAATGCTTTCTCTTTAGATGCATTCTTATTTCTTAATATTTCCGTGATTGGGAGGGAAGCAGAGAGGAGAAACAAAGGTGGGGGGGAATAAATGTTGTTTAAACTTTCAGCAGATATGTTCACCCTTAAAAGGAAGCTGACTATTATAAGGAGAACAGTGTGGTTTCTTTTCTTAAAAGAGAGCGGGGCTTCCCTGGTGGCGCAGTGGTTGAGAGTCCGCCTGCCGATGCAGGGGACACGGGTTCGGGCCCCGGTCCGGGAAGATCCCACATGCCGCGGAGCGGCTGGGCCCGTGAGCCATGGCCGCTGAGCCTGCGCCTCCGGAGCCTGTGCTCCGCAACGGGAGAGGCCACAGCAGTGAGGGGCCCGTGTACCGCAAAAAAAAAAAAAAAAAAAAAAGAGAGTGAAGCATCTCCTTCATTTATTTCAAATAATAACAATGGGATGGAATAGTGGAGAGAGGGCACAGGCTGGATTGTCACTCAAAATAGAGTGACAAATTCCCAGGATTTTAGACTATTGAGCAGGCTCCAGCAGGAACACTCATTCCACCAGGCAAATGCCCACTGCCCCCTGTTCCAGAGTGGGTGTCAAATCCTCCAGGTCTACATTCAATAAATTCATGTTGAATAGCCCCTTTGAGCTGGTCCTGTGTTAGCATAAAGAAAACAAAAATGATTAGGACATTCTATTTTGACTCAAGAAACCCACAATCTGGCAGTGAAAACAAATCTAACAGATGTACAAATAAATGTGTTCAAGTAGGATGGGATGAGTTAAAAGAAATAAAGAAATAAAAGCAGAGAAATATGTGTGTTATATGAAAGCAGCAGGGCTGAGAAGTTGAATCCACCTAGAGAAATTGAGAAAGGTTTTCTAGACCATCTCTCCTGAGATGGGTGTTGGAGGATGAAGGGCATTGACAAAGGGAAGAAGGCGGGAAGGGTATTTCAGGCCGAGGGAACAGCATGGGCAGAAGACCGATGCTCACAGGAACGGAATGGAGATGGCTGGCAACTCACACGCCCCAGCCTCCAGCTCCTGCTCCCAGATCTACACGGAGAATCCATTACATGGCTGGTAAACAAGAGTTGAGTCTCAGTGGACCTGAAATTTTGAGGAACCCTAGTAAGATGCAAGAGCCATAAACCTGGATGAAAGGGGGGATACTGCCCCAAGCAAGGGCAGAAAGAGTTGCTGTAAAACAGGGAGCGAGCTCTCTTTAGGGTTCCAAGCTCTGAGGCAGCTGGCAGAGGGGATTGAGGAAGCTCTAGGGCCACCCAAGGGTGGTGGGTTGGGAGACTGAGTAAGGGTTGCCCCATCCTCGTGGCCCTGCTGTGTTGCACAACGGTGGCACCCGGGGCCACTCAGCGCCCCGCCAGAGACAAGGACGAGGCTTAAGGGGCTGCTGATGCACAGGGGAGCCCAATGCCCTCAGCCCGGGGGCAGCTCCCGCCCACAATCTGGCCAGCAGGATGGTCCCGACCTCCCTCTCCAGCGGTGAATGAGGTTGGGGAGGGAGATCATTAAAACGTGGGTTAATAGGGAATTTCCAGTGTGAGAAAAACACACAACCAAGAATCGTCCAATATTTCATTTCAAATGTGAGAAAAACACACAACCAAGAATCATCTAATGTTTACAGTAAATATGAAGTCCCCATAAAAAGACTTCCAGGTAAATATGTTGACCTGACAACACTTCTGTACCATCTTAAAAACAACAACAACAACACCTTTCAATATTGTCTAAAAGGATGGAGTTGGGGAAGGAAACTTCTGGGGACTTGGGGACTGACATTAACCCTGGAGTGCTCCAGGCAGAGATTGGTCAGAGAGGGTAGAGCAAGTGAGTGGCAAAGACTAAGTGGTGTTACCTGCGGAACACACGAGTCCCAGGCATGCTGTGAGTGCAGGGGATCTGTCCACATGCACCGGAATGAGCTGGTGAAGCAGTGTGAGCATTTGTTTTGTGGGACATGACGTGCAAAGAGCATCCGTCTTGAGAGTCAGAGTGGTTTCTGTCTCCTTTCTCACAAGAGAGACACCCAACTCAGCAGAAAGAAGCTGTAACAAAAAGCTGGTTCATTTACAAGAAGTAAAATGAAAATCCTCACAGGACAAGTGAGGAGAATGCTTCTGTGACACAAGAGTGCGCTGAGAGGGGAAAGGACCAGATAGACCTTTGAAATGAGAATTCAGTTCTTCTATGCAGCGAGGGGGCTGAATAGAGGAATAGATGCAAAATAACCCTGAAATACTCACAAATCAATGAGTTACATGCAAGAATGAAGGGAGAAAGACAGACAACTAGAAGATGTAAAAGAGAGTTTAAACGTGGAAAATGGATCTAAAAGTTGCAAATCCCTTTCAAGAGGAGATGCAGATTAAAGTATAGATATTGTGGAAGACACAAGACAGGTAGAGAAATAGTGCAAGAAGTTTCTCCAGAGCTTGAAAAAGACATACACATACACAAAAGACTATGTTTCAGTTTTCTGAGCATGCAACACAAGACATGGAAACGCCCACACTTTGAGTGAAACTGGAGGACACTAAAAGTGAAGACTAACTCCTAAAATCTTCTAGAACAGAAAAACAGCCTCTCTACAGAAGGAGCCAGAAATAGAAGACGATATAGCAATTGCATTGAGTTCTAGAATTCTATACCCAACAGACACTATAATTCAAGGGCTGGACCGTGTGAATCAATGAATCAGAGGGACAAAGGGAAAAAAATAAGGGGAAAAATTGGTTTACTGTTGAAAAGTAACAACTCAAAACTAACAACCTACAGCAGTTCTGTCCAATAGAAATCAAATAGAAAAATAATGTGGGCCACGTATATAATTTTAAATATCTTAGTAGTCACATTCAGAAAGGGCAAAAATGTAAAATGAATTTAACAATATATTTTGTTTAAACCAACATATTTAAAATATTACCACTTCAACATGTAATCAATATTCAGATATTAATGAGGAATTTTACATTCTTTTGGCCTAAGTCTTTGAAATGTGGTGTATATCTGACACTTACAGCACCTCTCCATCCAGACGAGGCACATTTCCAGGGCTAGGTAGCCACAGGTGGCCAGTGGTGACCACCCTGGTCGGCAGTTCTAGGTGACCTTGACATGGTGAGAGGCAGGGGAAGAAGGGAGGAAGATAAAGTCTTATTTGGGAGGGAAACTAATTCTAGATGTTGATAAAAATGAAATTGTAATGCATTTCATCACAGGGTAAGTGATTATAAATATAATCACTGAAGAACAGAAATAAAATGTATCATTTCCAAAACATTGCAAAAATATAAAACAAAGTTGATAAATCCAATCAAAGCCTTCATGCACATAGTCAATAAGCTTTAAAAAGGAAATTGAAAAGTGAAAATTTGGCATGAACATGTCCAAATAAATCAGTGATCACAACAAATATGAAGGGGTGAGATTTTAAATAAACAGAAAAAATGTGCAAAACAGATACTACCCAAAAAAGCAGGTACGCTAATGCCAGACAAACAGAATTCAAGCAAAAAGCCTTAAAAAAGCAAATAATATTTGATATTGGTAAATTGATCTCATATTAAACAACAAATCAAGGGGATGTATTTACTATTCATGAAAACTTATAGGTTCAAATAATATAAAACTATGAAGAATATAAAGAAATTTATAATTCTAAAAATATAGGTAGGAGATTTTAACACAATTCTCTTGGAATTCAGCACATCAAATATGCAGAAATAAGTAAAAATCAAGGAGATTCAAATAATGCAGTTAATATATTTGATCTAAAAACTATGTACTAATCTTTCTTGCCCCAAAGCAGAAAATGTACATTTTTTTCTTAATCAAACGAGTAATTATAAAAGTCTCCAAATGTACACAAAATAGCGACATGCCAGGCCTGCTGGGTACCCCCAACCCCAAGGTGTCTGTTGCTCCAGAAGAGCTCTCCACTCTGTGAGGGGGACCTTCAGGGACCAGGGCTTCCCGCCCTCTGGCTTTGGGATGGATCTGCTCATGGTGAGGGTGGGGGGACCTAGCATTAGACTGAAGGTTGGGGTCTCTCCCACACACCCTGACAGTCACGCTGCCTCTTCATAGAGCTCTCCACCTCTGGGGCCTGAAAATGGGCCCCTCTTCTCTCCCCTCCAAGCCATCTCTCTTGAGCAAATGCCATCAACACTTTGCTTTTCTTGATTTATCTATTCCCAACCCTGACACCCATGGTCTTTTATTTGGGAAGAAGGGTTATTTTAAAGAACATCTCAGGCACTTTCACTCCTAAATATTTAATATGCATCTCAAAAATAGGAATTTTGACCCTTAATAAAAGAAGGAGATGATTGTTAAAAATAATAAAATAAAAATATTTCCTTGATAACATTGAATATCTAGACAATTTTCAAGTTTCCCTAATTATCCAAATATGTCATCTTACAGTTTTTTGAATAAGGATTTTTTAAACCTATTAATTCTTAAGTCTCTTTTCATCTGAAATAATCCCCCTTTCTCCCATGCTGTTGTCTTGTTGAAGTCACTGGGGCTGTAGAAAGCCACATTCTGGATTTCCCTGGCTCTGTCCTCCTGGTGTCCGGTAACCTGTAACTCTGCCCCCATTCGGTCCTAGACTGGAAATTGAGTGCAAAGACCTCAACAAATGCATGTTACTTTTCTTTGATAAGAAAGCTTCACACATTGTGCGGTGTACTTCACGTTACATCATGCTAGAACTTATATCATATCCACTTGTGAAGCTGTCATAGATCCTAATGTTGACCAGTGTGGTCAAGTGAGAGTTTATGTTTGAAAGTGTGGGAGGCCTTTGTTGCTTTAATTTATTATGTATTTTTAAGAAAAAATTCTGAACTTTTAAGAAAGTTGCATTTTGCTACATCAACATTTGAAACTATGTAATGACACATATCTCCCTGAATAAAATGAAGACAAATGACCTGCTGGGAGAAAGCATTTTCAAAATATAGAACAAACTAATTATCTAAGATATAAATAACTACAAGGAAAGAAAGAAACACAATAATGAATAACAACTAAAAACAAGGAAAAAACAACCAATAGAAAAATAAGCAAAGGATGTTGACAGGATATTCATAGAAAAGGAAAAAAATGATTATCAGTAAAAATATGAAAAGGGCTCAATTTCAGTAATAATCAGGGAGTGCATTAAAATTTTAAGATACTATTTTTTTTACCCTATCATATTGGTAAATTGTAATAGTTTGAGAATAATCATTTGTTCATTTGTTCAACACCTATTTTTGCTTTCCAAAACTATGCCAGGCCTAATTGTTGGCATAACTGGGAACAGAATAGGTGTCCTTTCCTTGAGAAGCTTGCATTACAGAGCAGGCAATGGCTAATAAAACAGATAAACAAATACAAGAACAACTTAATTTTGGATAATGACATCCCTGCAAATAAATAAACAGCATCATTTATTAGACTGGGGTGGGGGGTTTAGAAGAACTATACAGGGAAGACCTCAGAGGATGAAATGTGGGTGACCAGCATGTTGCTGATCCTGTGAGTATCTGGAGGTGGGCTTGGTGTTGAAGTGGGTGAACAAAGCTTTTCAGAGTGAAGAGCTGGGCAAGATCCAAGGGCTGGACAAGCGCGCCATTTTGGCGGAGTCAGAGGCCAGTGTGTCCAGCGCATAGTGGATGGTGGGGTGTGCGCCATATACACCATGTTGGGGTTTACAGGACCCACCCATTCGTCAGCAGCAGGAAAGAAGGGAAGTTCCAAAGGTAGGACAGAACAAGATCAGGTCAGGATCAAGACGGCCACTTTGAGAAGGTTGGATTTGATTCAAAAAGCTGTCAGAACCCTGAAATCTTTGAGAAAAGAGCGTGATTTGATTTCTTTAAGTTGATTCTGGGATTGTTTGGAGAAGGTGCTGAGGAAGAAGAAAGGAAGCAGTGAGACAATCAGGAGCTGAAGAGGAGTGAATGGCACAGGTCTTGTTTTGGAGGCAGAGTCTCAGGACTGGACAAATAGGAGAGAAAAAGGAGGAGCCGGAGATGGCTCCCAGTTTTGGCTGGAGCCTCTGGGTGGATGGGTGGTACCATTGACTAAAGTAAGGGAAAGGTGGGGGGGAGAGAAGGCAGAGCTCCTCGGAGGGGTTTGAACAGGACAGCAGGCTGATAGGAGCCCCTGAAGATGTGGGCAGAGGAAGTAATCAGTCTGGCATTTTTAAAGGATGACGTGGAGAAGGGAGATCCTAGGGTGGGCTTGGGGGTGAGTTTAGGGGCTCCTACAACATTCAAGGGACTCAAAAGTGATACTCAAAACTAAGGTGGAGGGAAAGGTGGAGAAGAGGGGTTTCCAGAGAAATGAATAGGGTAGGACCCAGAAGTCCGTGTGGGATGGTTGGGTGGCTCGGGAAGAGGATTAGGAGGGGAATAAAGTGTCCAGGAGGACTCCCAGATTTTAGACCTGAGTGAAAGTATGAAAAGAATATCATCCTACGAGCAAAAACGTTAAGGACAACAGAGAACGAATTCCCTTATTGAAGCTGTTTCTCACATATGGGGCCCAGGTCCTCATGATGTCCAGGATGTGACCCAGGGCTAGTCCCACAGATGGTGAGTTGAAATAACAAATTACATCAGTGATAGTCACAACGAGAACATAACCACCAGATAATTTCTGGATAATAAACTTTATGAACTTGTGACAATATCCCCGCTTTGTTCCTGGAGAAACCTCGAAAAAGAAATGTGATTAATTGAGGGTGAAGCGGGGGCTGGGAAGATGAGCAGAGTAGGAGCGTTGCCTTATTTCTGTTACTAAACAAAGGATGTAAAAATAAGGACAGATTTGCAAAGAGTTGTTTGAGGGTGTATAGGCTGTTGAGTATGGGGTTAGGCAAAGCTGATGGGTGGGAAAGTACCAGAGGGTCACAGCCCATCCTTGGTGCTGCCTGGACCACCCAGGTGTCTCAGTCAGATCAGCCCAGTCATTTGTTAATAACATTAAATTCCACCATTTATAAAGAATATGCATTGGTGATGTTCCTGCACACAGGTATTCACCCAATTATTGAATTGAATACAAGTTTATATTCATTTCTGTTCTTTTATTAGTATTACTAAAATAATATTTTTAATGCACTACTGTGTTTTGTTTTTTATAATTCTTATCCAAAACTTCTATCTGGAGAACTACTTAATTTTCTTTTACTCTAATAAGTGGATGAGTGAAATTCAGATTAACTGTCATTTCCCTCTACTAATTAATTATTCATTACAGATGGCTGAGAAATACTTTAAAAAGCCATGCTTACACAATGTTGAATACCGACTTTAGAAATTATTAATTCAACAAATCCAAACAAACTTCCAATCAAGAAGACCTGAAGTGATTTCATAATGTGTCTAAATATTGACCTTTGTTCTTCAACTTTTGGGTGTTTCAACAGCGAGATAAGGAAATACCAACCAGGGATTAAAATCCCAGCCTTGTGAACATTATACATTGTGACTTGTGTAATGGTACAGACAGACATGGAGATAGTGAGCACCAGGTAACCTGCCCTGTAACTTCCTCCTCTCTCTTGCATCTAAGCTGGAGGAATTTGTTGTACTATCTATCACTAATGAATATTCCTACCCTCTTTGTACTCAAGAAATATTAATTGCACTATACTCTGTTTTCACTCTAATTTGTATTCTGAAAATCAGATGTTACAATTCTTAGTGACAGGCTATACAACTCAGAAGTTCATAAAGTTCCAGAGAGGGGGTCGACCAGATGCCCAAACATTGCTAGCATGGCTCTCTTTTCTGCCCAGGGATGTTTAAAGGTGCTGTATTGCTTCTAGAACTTACATTCCTGCCTTCTACACCGTATGGGTATGAGAGGATTATACATCAGTACTTCTCCATGTTTTTATTCTACGATCAGATATACCAGAATTACCAGAATTGCTCATTTGTTTTCTGTAGGACTTTCTGGCTCCTAAAATAAGCTGCTGTTTCTTTTTCTTCCAATATTTAGAGTTATAGGTTATAGCATTTCCCAAATGTGTATTGCTTGTTTTAACCCAGAATTTCATGTGACGGGTACATATTATTTTCTCTAATGCCTGACATCCTGGGAAGCACACTTTCACCAACATGAATGAGCTCCAGATAAAGAATAGCCACGTCTTTATTAAGCACGGTTGACTCAAGACAAAGGTCATAATTTTACTCATTTTGCTTTCTAAAATGTAAGAATCATTAGTCAATTGATCCATCAATACATAGACACGATCAAATTTCTTTCAAGGGTTTCCCTGCAAGTGCACTGATGTTGAAGGCTGCATCTATCTCTTGAAACAAGGTGAGAACAGAAAAAGGGGAATCATTTTCTAAAGAAAGGAAATAAGTGGACAGAAGCATCCAGCTTTGTCAAAGCACACTTCCTGTCGCAGTAATAAAGGCATATATTAGAAAGGCAAGTTAACAGGAAGAAGCATATTAAAAATAAGTCATCCAGAATAATGCCATCTTTTGAGCAACCGTATCCAACTCTCACTTTAAAGATAAGGGAACTGAGAAGAACAAATAAAACCAGCAAGTGGCATCCCTGGGACTGGAACCCAAGTGTCTTAATTTCTAGCCCAGTGTTCTTCTCATGCAAAAATAGAAAGGTATCAAGATAAAGCAGTGAACCTGACTGAACAGCCTCAAGGGCAAGGAGGGGAATGGGTGACTCTCAGGTTCATGAGGTTTGGTCAAGAGGAATGGAAGGGAGGCTGATGTTCCCTGAGCTGAACCAAGCGTGCACCACGAGGCAGTGGATGTCCTGAAGGGCAACCAAGTCTCCATGACGTCACCAGGCTTGCAGACTATCCCATCATTTTTTCAAATAATTGGGCTGTTTAACCATGCACCCTGTTTCTCATTCCTTCGTCAGTACCTGACTATATATTATTTTGGCAAAAAGATTTATTCCCCACTGGGAACTATATCAGGTGCATTTTAGACTCCAAATTTCAAGGGCAGGTAGATCATTTATATAGATTTGCATCTGGGTGTTCCTCACTTATTGCTGTGGGGAGAGTCAGGAAATGCACACTCCTTGTCATACACAACTTTAGTTGTAGTTTTAGAACTGTTTCAATGCCGGTGGAGGGAATCAAAAGGATTTTGCGGTAAAAATGATGATTAAGTCAAAGAAAGTTCTTTGATTGTATATAATGAGAAGTGTGATAATATGTACCTCCAGGCAACATGTATGAACCATGTAAAATCTGAAAAGAGAAGCCACAGAAGAACTAGGGATCTAACAGAGCTTGATTTGTACCAGATCAGGACACCATGCTGCCCACCCACCTAGACACTTACCCATCCAGCAAATGCCCGTCCACTCCCAACTGCCCATCCCTACATCTCTCTGCTTGAGGACTTTGGTTTCTGGAGTCTGCTTCTCCTGAAGGCACTTCTGGCTGGAATTCCTGGGACACTAACAGCCCTGGAGAAGCCCTTGACCAGTCACTGAGAAAGTTGGTGTGTCAACGTCCCCGCCTCCCACCTCTCAGTCGGGATGACTCTGAGACAGGTTTTCTACACTGGTGCCTAGAGGTCACAGCAGGATGAAGATCCTGTTGTCTCCAGCAGGAACTGGCTCTTTGCTCCCTGACTTCCTGTCTCATTTCCCCCACTCCTTGACCGGTGTTTCCTGGGACCACCTCCTAAATAAACTACTTGCGCCTAAAACCTTGATTTTGGTCTGCTTCTAGGGGAGCCCAAATCAGACAGCATGACTTGACCCCCATGTCTCCTGGGATTAGTTCTGAGTGGGGTTGGTAGCAAGGGATGGGGTGCGCCATGATGGCCAGAGTTCTTGCCCTGTGCCCTCTCGCTAATGAGTTCTCTGACCTGCAGTTGGGTGAACGCAACCCACTTCTTCATCCCTTCCAACTCGGCACGTCTGCTGCCGGGAGCAGGGAGCATTGGGGTAAACATGACATTTCCCTCATGCTCAGTAAGACAGGAAGTTCATTAAATGTGGTACAAACCTTTGCCTTTAAAGTGCCAGTTGGTGATTTATTTTCTCCTTCTGTTTAGATTTTTTTAGAGTGTAGGTGCCAACCTCTGGAATCCAATCCAAAACCCCAAGTGAAGTCCTGTTGATAAATCAACAAAAGCCCTGTTTGCACAACGCAAGTCAAATGCAAATCCCTCGTCCTCTCGAGGGAGCCTAATGATCACTTTTCAATGTTATAAAAGGTGCCATGTAAAAGCATCTTCCTAATTCTCACCTTGGCCTCTAAAAAACATCCTACGGCTGCCTTTCTTCAAAGAAAATCCACAGATAAATAAAACCTCTAAAGCAACACCAGGGCGGCAAACACATCTGAGGGGAAAGAAAATTGCATCAGGATGCAGCTGGTGGGCCCAGTCCTATAGCGCTGCTGAGACGTTGCTAACTTCTACTTGTTATTGGCTGAGGCTCGGGCATGGGACTGAATCCATCTGACTTTCTATTTCCTCATCTCGGGATGGCTGAAAGGATTAAATGCATTCACTTGTTTGTTCTTCCAACCAAGAATATTTATTGAGCATCTATTCTGTGCCAGAATTGGGTTAGGTTTGGGGATATACAAGTCGACCAAACAATTACGGCCAATGGAAAGAAGGTCTGGAACAATGAAGCAGCAAAAACAAAGGGACAATGGTAAAAAAGGAGGTTGATGTGAGGTTTGGCAAGAGCCAAACCACACCAAACCTCAGAGCCAGTGATCAGGAGTTTGGTGTTTGTACAGAGGGTGATTGGAAACAATTAAAGCGTATTGGGCAAGGGAATGAGTGGCATGAGGATAAATTAGGGGGCAAGAAGAGAATGGATGAGATGAGAATAATAACATAAAGCATCTAGAACAGGATCTGGCCCAGCACAGGATTCAGCAGATACTCGTTCTCGCCCCTCCTCTTGGTCTCTTTCCCTTCAGACATAGGAGTTACCACTCTGCCCTTAACCACCAGCAGGCAATCTCCCCTGGTAACGGTTAAGCTCTCACCTACCTTCATGATCCAATTATCCACAAGAGGGCAAAGATCATTTATTCTTTGGGAAGAGGAAATGGGGAATTAAGTTTTATGAGCTAACGTTGAAAAGGCTTCTGTTGAACAAGAATTGTCGTAAAATTGTTACACATTTCATGGCAATGCATGTAGTGAAGCACAGAAGAGGTTATGAGTTTCTGGAAGTCGTATTATATGATCAAAGATGGCTCAAATGGTTGGGCAAAGCCAAAGGGATCTGCCTTCATAATATAAGCGTGCGTCCTTAAAAAATTCTTGGCACGTTGGTTAAATCCATTTTTGGTCAATAGAATAAGTATTTGAAAGAACAAGGGCAGTTAATTAGGAATAGCTATTGTTCATGAAATTTTGCAACTAGCTAAGACATGAGCTGTAGATTAGAAGACTTAGCTTGGAAAATGTCAGCCTACATAGATTTGTAAAGATAAAGGCATCTAAACAATTGAATGTGGCTGAACAAAGAGATTTCTGTTGAGCCTTTATCTTTAAAATATGTACAAGATGGACAGAGACAAACACAGAACAATGTCACCATCAGTGAGTTTCAAGGAAACCAAAAAACTAAATTTTTTTTTTTTTTTTTCAGAAAACTAAATATTAATGACGCTTTCAGAAACAAAAGTTCTCGGGACCTCCAGAAAGCTTTATTTTGCTGTATTTAGATCAAGAAGGACAAGGAAGTGAGGAACTCATTACTGGGTGTAGATTTAATAATCTATCAAGATGAATGATCTTACAATTGGAAATTTGATAGAGAGAATCAAAATCCAGAATTGGTGAAGTGCTAAGAAATAATCCAGACTTTAGAATGGGAATCGAAAGAATTGGCAGATGAAATTACAGAGCTATCCTAGTAATAAAAAATTTTTAAAAATGAGAGTTGTCAGAAGGCTAGAGAGAGGCAAATGTTGCTGTATTTTTCAAAGATCTATTAAGCTTTATTCTGGAAATGATAAACGAGGAAACTTCTGGTTGATCCCTAGAAAAATTCTAGAATGAAAATTAAAACATGATTTCTGAGCGCTTAATAAAGAGTGAACATAGGAGCCAAAGTAAGGTCACTACAAATAAGTTCTTCCACGTGGCTGTGGATTTCATTTCCATTGTGTTTCTAAGGAGGGCAATCAGGAACCCAGGAGATGGACACTGGGTTTGTTTCTACATCAGAGAGGCTCCTTGCTGATGTAAAATGAAGATGAATTCCTTATTCCGTTCCATCGTATTCAGGAGCTCCATCTGCTTGGGACTCAGGTTTTCATCCCGGACTTTCTCCGAGTGTGAGTGGACAAATCCACATATCAAGCCATACTGCAAATTCGACAAAGCACGAGAAGGAGTTGAGCACCTGTGAATTGTTAGGCAAATGCCCTTTCATGTCATTCCATTAAACAAAGGATATTTAATGCTATCCTTCCTAGCAGAGGGACAATAAGTTACTATCGTGCTCTGGATACAGGTAAAGCTTTAGAGACTTGTAGAAAAGCAACTGTGTTTGGAATTACCTGAGTGATAGCCATCCTCTAGTCCTAGACTGATACTGCTGGGGCAACAAAGTGATACAGCTCCACAATAAGCATTGAGGAAAGTGTCCATCCCTTTGGCAAGAGTTTTAGCTTGGCTGGGAAACCGGCAAGTCTTGCTGTAACGTGGACAGGGCGCCTGCATTCTTCCCAGTGAGCTCCATTCCAACATGGCCCTGGAGAAGCTCTGCACGGCAGAGCCCTTACATCATCTGTACTATATGTACACTTGGTCAGGCTGTGTAAACTTTGACATGTGGGTGTCAATCTTTCTCATATTTGCAGATGGCTTTATCAGAGCGTGATTAGTTTCCAGAACAAATTTGAGCAAAAGAAAACATTACCTACAGTATGTAAGCCAACAGACCAGCTAGTTTTCAGATTTGTCTATTTACATGGGCACTGGATGTTTTGCTAAGGCTCTTTAAAACTGATGGTAATTGAACAGTGCCAGTGTGTTAGTGGAAGCTGATGAGTTGTAAAGGTTTTATAAACAACCAGGGTGGATTTGGCCACAGCCTTGCTGGTAATGTTTGTTAATCTCCCTGTACAAGTGTATACCTAACACAATGTAAATACTCTAGAATTTGGAGGTGTCAATAGTGTAACTTTTACTGTTTGTAAAATCATTCTTTGATATCATCAGTAAGTTGACTGAATGTCCCATGGCCAAATATAATAAAACCTTAAGTAAGCGCTTGCAGAGAAATAAGGGAAAACATGTGTTTTATTTTTACCCCACTGCATGTTTGTTAAAGGATCACCGCAGACATAAATACAGTCGTGACCGCCTGTGTGTAGATTCCTGCCTGGCTTCCGGTGAAGGCTCGTTTCATTCCACTCTGGGAAGGAAAAGTATCTGTTTAAAATTATTCGATGGGTTAGTTTACGTATTTTGCTGAGAAAGACTACATACTGCAGAATTTCCAGGGAAAGTCTTGTCCCCATATCATCAGCAAATAAGACAAAGTTTCTTTAAGATTTATGTCCAGCAGAATTGTAAGAATGGGTATAGCCGGTAATAGCTGTGTTCAGTCAGGTGTCGAAATTCCCGTGTATACACCTGTTTGTGGGTGTGGCTGGACTTTCAAGGGATGTCAGATGATGTCTGCTGAGTCCTCCCCTTATTTCCGAGCAGCCTTGTGAACCACTAGAGGGCCTATCCATTTGCCAGTGTTCTCTGGACAAGGAGGAAAAATCCTTCTGCATATCAGAGAAAAATCTTTGCAAGATTTTTTTTTTTTTTTTTTTTTGGTTTAGAATCTTCCTGACCGCTCTCCTAACCCACTCCCTCCCCACTGTTGATATCGGTGAAAACTCTGGAGATGGGCAGCGCTCCAGGGTCTTTCAGACCAGACGACAGCCCTTGGGGATCATGAGTGTCCCCTCCGGCTGCAGTATTGATGGATCGTGGAGGAAATGAAGCAGCGGTGACATTTTAAAGGAAAATTTGTGAATGGCAGATATAAGCATGACTGGCTCAGCGTGGCAGCACACAAAAATCAATACAAATAACCCAAACCTTAATACCTTGATCCGGGAAGGAGGCTGGCTTTATCAAACACTGGGAAGAGAGCGGCCCGAGGCCACCTGCGCTGGCCTGGTATTGACCCACCTGAGAAGCGTTAGGCCAACTGCAATTAGGAGGTTTCTTTCTTTTTTTCTTTTTTTTTTGCAGTCATTTCTTTCCCCAGAAATAATTTTCCAGGGAACTGTGTGCCAGAGTAAAAAAAATACCTTTGAAAGCACCCTTGATCCTGCCATGTTGTCACTGCAAAAATGAAGACACTGTGTGCTTCTCTCCCCATTTTACAAGTTGTCTCTGTTTCTGAATCTGTGAAAATAATCTGAACACATCCACTGCCTTCCTCCTGTGTGGTTTCTGAAGTCTGGGAGAATGAGCCTTCCATGTCGTGAGCTCGCAGTCATTCATCTCATTGCTCACTGTGGCAAGGAAGTCATTTTCTCTTCTTCGTAGCATAAAATTCTCAGGTGTATCACTAAGTTTGTGCAGCCAACCCCCAAAATCAATGGGCGTTAAGACCCAGTATTATAAAAGGACAGGGCTCTATCGATTGCAATATTAAATGTTCCCTCTTGGCATAATTGCATTTAAAGGAATGGGCTAAAAGGAAACTTGTGGCCAATTTACTTTGGAGATGTTTTTCAAGACCATCCTTTCTATTTCTTGTTTTACTTCTTCTTGAAATCTCCTGAATTTACTTCTGGCAAAGAGTGACTTTAAAACGTGAAAACTCAGAGGTAACGCTCTTTTAGATTTTATAAGGTGTGTGGGATGAGTGCGTGGGTGGGGAGGCGAGGCACACTTTTTCTCAGGCACGTCTTTTTAGAGATTTTTCTTGTGTGTAGCCCTTGTTCAGGTCTATTGGGAAGAATGAGAGGGCTCAGAAAGCACTAGATGTTCCAGTGTGGAGACAAATCCTAACTTCGGGGTGAAAGCAAGACCCTCCGAAATCATTCAGCCTCTTGCTTCTAGTTAGATGTCTCAGTGATGGAGCAGCTTCACTTATCATCATCAGAGACTAAAGAAGGGCAGTCTTTAAATAGCAGGGCACGAAATCTCTCACAAAATAGAAAAATGAAACAGGAGAATTTATTTCCTCCATTGTATTATTCAATGCTTAGAAGGAAAGCAAATAACCGACATTTCTAGGCCGGGGTGAGCAGAGCCCTAATATGGTTGATTCCTCTCCCATTATTAATTATTTACTTTTTTAAAGGGTAACCTTCCGTCTTTTAATTATGTGCGATGTGGGACGTCTGGACACAAGAGATGTCTGTCTGTAACACTCTCTGCTGAACTGAGGGGACGGAAGACAAATGGTCCACGCGCTCTGTACGGCTTGGTGCCCGGGTCAAGAGCACCCCAGTCCTGGTCTGAATCGGAGTTTGTCTCCGGCCCTCGCAGGCCCCGGACAAGCCAGGTGTGAAAGTCTCACAACTGCAGGGTCTGGGGATTCAATGCTCCCGGGCCCCCAAACCTGCCAAGTTCTGGGCCTGCACGTGTGACAGTCAGGCCCTGTGAGGTCAAAGTCACGGCTGCAGGGCGCTGCATCACTTAATGTGTGTACAGAGTAACTCTGTTTGTTTGTAGGTCCTTAGTAGAAGGGTGTCTGTTGTTGACTTTTTGAGGCTAAAATTGTTTGAATTTTCTCTCCCGACTCTAAGCCACCTTACAGAGGGCTCTTTTTTCATGCTGTTTGTACATTCATTACCTTTTTAAATGTCCTGAAGCAGTAAACAGTCCAACACTTGTCTCTCCATCCACCTATTGTCAAGAAGAATGGGGCCAGACGGCCACGGGCCACGTCAGCCGCTGGCGCTCCCCGCTAGCCCCGGTAATAAATATTTGGAACTTCGGAGCAATTATTCCCACACGTTGTGCAGCCCTGCAAATCCTTAGTTAAAGCCAAATCAGATATTTGGAGAAAAACACGTGGCCCAAGACGTGTTTATAGGAGTACATGTCTAGTAATACAATTGACACAAGGCTCTGATTGGGGGTTGATTAATGGTTAAAAGAGAAAGGGATAATTATAAGAAACAGAGCCTCTCTGCAGTTGCATGAAGGTGCCTGTGTACGCGTGTTTACTGTAACTTGAACAAAACTCCTAAAAGCCACACGCATTTTTCTTTAGTTCAGGCTATCGTGATGGGGTTTGAAATTGTCTTCTCAGGGGAAAAAGAAAATCACTTCATTTCAGCTATCTTATTCCCAGTCTTTGCACCTGAAGGGATGGACCCACATCTGGAGTCCTTTGGCTCGGGCTGGGGGCAGGAAAGCATGGGGACCAGGGTGTATTCATCTGGCTCCCGGAAATCCTGGAGGGAGCGTTCGCCTTCGT
This sequence comes from Neophocaena asiaeorientalis asiaeorientalis, assembly GCF_003031525.2. NCBI lineage: Eukaryota > Metazoa > Chordata > Mammalia > Artiodactyla > Phocoenidae > Neophocaena > Neophocaena asiaeorientalis. The sequence goes on along the minus strand of NW_020173728.1, from coordinate 677,496 downwards.
CCCTTGGGCAAGCAGGTCGGAGGAGGCTGGTGATGAGCGCACCACTGGCTTCAGTTAAACTAGTGCCCGACTTCCTGGTGGCCTGTCGGCTTCAGAAGCAACCCTCTCTTTCAGGGCACACTCTGATTGTGTCAGTTAAAAGGCCACGGGAGTTTCGGCCCGTCCTTACGTGAAGACGTTCTGGACGAGGTCCGTGGCGCCCTTTGGTCCTGGTTTTGTGTACCCCAGTGTGTGTCTCTGTGGGGTTTCAGGTTGAACCTAGTCTGCCTTGATTCTCCTACTCTCTAGACCCAGAACTGGGTCCGGCAGAAGCACAGGCTGCTCTGCGGAGGCTGCACCTTTCGTGGTGAGCGGGGCCGGCCTGGGGCGAGAAGCCTGGGCCCAGGAGCAGGGTGGTGAGGCCACCTGGGAAGCATCCAGCCCCGCCTCCAGGAGGAGGGTAGAATCGCAGTATCCTTGGTGCCCTTTCCTTCATGAGAACGGCCTCCCTCCAGGGCCCAAGTGCATCTGGGGAGGGCAAGCCCTGCCCTCTGACCAGGGGCTAAATGGGGTCTCTCCTGTCAGGCCTTGGCTGGAGTTGACAAAGCTCAGGGCAGGATCCACTCTCCCCACCTGGACGAGGACGTGGGGCTGGAAGAATGAGGTCCCCATCCAGTCTTCCAATGATTGTGAATGAGGGCTTGGACTGGGCAGGGTTTGGCGACTCTCCCCTGGGAGCCCCGGGGGCTGATTTCCTACCTCATCAGGCCTCAGTGACTGTCGGGGAGCTAGTGGGTGTGACAGCAGATGACACAGTGCCAGGTCCAGGGACAAACCCAAAGACTTGAGACTCAGGAGAGAAGACAGGCTACTGAAATGCCTTCCCTGTGGGTAGAAGGAGTTAAAAGGAATACTCAGTCCTGGGAAGAAACAGGGTGAAAGGCCTGAGCCATTTTCCCTGGAGTTTTATGGGGTCTCATTAGGGAGACTCTAACTTAGAAGGGGTGCCTCTGACCAGAAGACACTGCGGCCACTTACTGAATTTATAAACAGGCGAGTCTCTAAAACCCCTTTAGGGTCACGTTCCTCCTTCTTCGTGATGACTTTAGGAATTAACATCCCTCTTGCAGGCAGGTCCTCGGGAAGGAGACACCAAGGGGAGTTAGGAGGGCAAAATGTGCACTGGGAGAAAGGGTGTGAAAGGAAAATCGAGGGAAGCAAGTGTGGTCGTCAGACTACAGTACACACAGGCGATACCTATGATGCTAGGAGAATCGCGCTGGGAGCAGAAGTTGCTGGGCCTCTGGACCATGTCCTGCTCTGACCTTGACCGGATTCACGCTACAGGGGCTCAAAGGCTGGGATGTGTCTACAGGCTGCCGACCAACTCCAACCCCCAGAGCTCTTTCCAGAAGGACAGAGAGCCCTTCCTGGAAAGGGAATCTGAGCGGTGGACCCCGGACATCACCCCCTGCTCTGTCATCACCTGGAGACTCACAGAGGCTCTGGAGAGGAACTTCTGCTGAGGGCACAGTCATTGTTATGTTTTCCTGTCCTGTGTATAAAGATGTGCACAATAGAGCACCCTTCAAGAATTGTATCAGATGTATCTGGTGAACTCCTGATAAACTGTCCTGATTCTCTTTTACCGCATGAGAATTATATAATCTCCTGTGCAGTCTCCCTTTTCGAACTGGCCGCCAGGAGTCTGAGAACCACAGGGAATTTTTGCCTAGTTTTTGATAAAGAGTATCGACGACCTCTTTTTTTTCCACATGGTTTTTGAACGTGCATTTAACTATTTTATTCCTTAG